>NC_086326.1:117953071-118276057 GCF_036172605.1 Pelobates fuscus
GTGATCCAGTTATGGATAGAACTTTTTTGTCTCCCTTATCAAATAACAAAGGAGCTATTAAACAAGCAAAAAAATTGAATAATATCTGTAAACAATATAATCTATACGATACGTGGAGACTATTACACCCTTCTGAAAAAGATTTTTCCCATCTATCCGGGGTGTATGGTACTTACTCCCGGATAGACTTTTGCTTAACAAGTGCCAACACGATTCCGCTCTTTAATCATATTAATCTAATGGAAAACACTTGGTCAGACCATAGTTTCGTCCTATTTGATCTTGGGGATTCCCCCCCTTTACATCGTAATACTTGGAGACTAAATGATAACATTTTAAAAGACCCTAGAAATAGGGAAGACCTTACCAAATTATTGAAATATTTTTGGGCAGAAAATGATCCGGGTGATACCTCTCCGTTAATAAATTGGTGCACTCATAAATCGGTAATGAGGGGCTATCTAATCAAAATAGACCACTTTTTTAAGAAAAAGAACGGTACAATACTGCCTGACTTATATACCGAATTCTACTCATGTTCTAAAAAGAATAAATTACAATCCTCTCCGGAGTTGAGAACCCAATTAAAAGTTTTACAAACTCAAATTAACCTAAAAGAAGAGGAAAAAATTAAGCAAAATATATATAAATTAAAATTGAACCATTATGTCTCGGGTAATAGAGCGAGTAAAGGTTTAACTAGGAGATTACGCAATCAACAAGCAAAAAACAGGGTAGAAAAGCTGGTGGTTGACCATATTGTATATTCCACTCCATCTGAGATTGGACAAAAGTTTAACCAGTTTTATCAAGACCTTTATAATCTAAGGCTATCCCCAGAAACCAAAGACATCAAGGAATATTTATTAAATTCCCAAATGCCGAGAATTTCTTCCCAGGATCTGACCAATTTAAATAGAAAGATTTCATCTGAAGAAGTACAATTTCAAATTGAGAGATTAGCTATAAATAAAACCCCTGGTCCCGATGGTTTTTCAAACTTATATTACAAATATATGAAATCCCATCTTTTAAAACCTCTTATGGAAATGTTTAATCAACTCGCAGAAAATGAGGCCATACCTAAGGAATTATTACAATCAAATATCGTCCCAATTTTAAAACCTGGGAAAGACAGTAGGGACCCAAGAAATTACAGACCGATCGCATTAATCAATGTAGATATGAAAATATATTCCGCCATTATTGCTGAGAGATTGAAAACGATCATTACAAAATTGATCCACCCAGATCAAATAGGGTTCATTCCCGGAAGGTGGGCATCAAATACCGTATATACTCGAGTATAAGCCGACCCGAATATAAGCCGAGGCCCCTAATTTTACCCCAAAAAACTGGGAAAACGTATTGACTCGAGTATAAGACTAGGGTGGGAAATGCAGCAGCTACTGGTAAATTTCTAAATAAAATTAGATCCTAAAAAAATTATATTAATTGAATATTTATTTACAGTGTGTGTATATAATGAATGCAGTGTGTGCGTATGAGTGCAGTGCGTGTATGAGTGCAGTGCGTGTATGAGTGCAGTGCGTGTATGAGTGCAGTGCGTGTGTGTATGAGTGCAGTGTGTGTGCGTATATATTAATTGAATATTTATTTCCAGTGTGTGTATATAATGAATGCAGTGTGTGTGTATGAGTGCAGTGTGTGTGAGTGCAGTGTGTATGAGTGCAGTGTGTGTGAGTGCAGTGTGTGTATGAATGCAGTGTGTGTATGAATGCAGTGTGTGTGAGTGCAGTGTGTATGAGTGCAGTGTGTGTGAGTGCAGTGTGTATGAATGCAGTGTGTGTGAGTGCAGTGTGTGTGAATGCAGTGTGTGTATGAATGCAGTGTGTGTATGAATGCAGTGTGTGTGAGTGCAGTGTGTGTGAGTGCAGTGTGTGTATATGAATGAAGTGTGAGTGTGTGTGATGCAGTGTGTGTTTGTGTATGTGTTGGTGGGGGTGGGCATTTAATATATTATTAATTATTATTTTTTGTAATTTTTTTTATATTATTATTTTTTTATATTATTATTTATTATTTAATTATTATTTGTTTAATTTTTTTTATATTATTATTTTTTTTTGTATTATTATTATTATTATTTTTTTTAATTATATATTTTTTTTCATCCCCCCTCCCTGCTTGATACATAGCAGGGAGGGGGGCTCCTTCCCTGGTGGTCCAGTGTCATTGGTAGTTCAGTGGGGGGGAGAGGGGGGCTGGCAGAGCTGTACTTACCTTTCCTGCAGCTCCTGTCAGCTCCCTCCTCCTCCGCGCGGTCTGTGCAGCTCCCTCTGTCAGCTCCCAGTGTAAGTCTCGCGAGAGCCGCGGCTCTCGCGAGACTTACACTGGGAGCTGACCGAGGTGCTGAACGGACGGCGCGGAGGAGGAGGGAGCTGACAGGAGCTGCAGGAAAGGTAAGTACAGCTCTGCCAGCCCCCCTCTCCCCCCTGTCTGTATTATGGCAATGCAAATTGCCATAATACAGACTATGACTCGAGTATAAGCCGAGTTGGGGTTTTTCAGCACAAAAAATGTGCTGAAAAACTCGGCTTATACTCGAGTATATACGGTAATACTCGAAAGCTTATAGATATTATTGGCTTAGCTAAAGACCATAAGGAGCCCCTCCTGGCCCTGTCTCTGGATGCAGAAAAAGCGTTCGACAGGGTCGGGTGGGACTACCTTAGAGAACTCCTTAAGGCATACGGCTTTAAAGGATGGATATATACTGCAATTATGGCACTGTATTCTTCCCCTTCTGCTAGAACTGTAGGTCCCAATATTACTTCGTCCTGGTTCGATCTTAAAAACGGAACAAGACAGGGGTGTCCCCTGTCACCGATTCTGTATTTTCTTTCTCTTGAACCTTTTGCGGTTAACATTAGAAACAACCATTTGATTAAGGGGGTCCCCATTAAAACTCAAGAGATAAAGATTGCACTATATGCTGACGATGCCTTGGTTATTCTCACATCTCCGGAGGAATCATTAGCCGCACTAATGAAAGAAATAGATACATTTTCCAATATTTCTAATTTCAAGTTAAATGTATCAAAATCCACAGCTTTAACCATCAATTTATCTCCGACACAGGTTGAAAGATTATCCCAAAAATATCAATTTATTTGGACTGACATAGAAATTAATTATCTGGGTCTTAGCTTTCCAGCAAATGCCTCCCATATAATGGAGAGGAATGTAATGCACTTAATGAAAGATATGAATCAAAATTTAAAAAAATGGAAAAACCTTGAGACCTTATGGACAGGTAGAATTAATATTATTAATTCCTATATTTTACCGAAATGGCTGTATCTGTTTTCAATGGTCCCTCTCAAAATCCCTAAAGGTTGGCTTTTAATGATCCAATCGGCTATTAATAAATTCATCTGGAATAATAAAAAGCCTAGAATAAGTCAAAAAAAATCTCAAGAAAACTGTCCCAGGGAGGGCTAAATTTCCCAAATATCATAAATCTTTATTATGCGAACATTATACGTCATATTTACATTTTACAAGTACCACAATTTTTTTCCGAACCCTGGTATAAAATGGAATCCGAAGCTATACACGCTTCTAGCCTCTATTCCTATATTTGGTCAGATCCTGGTAAGCTCTCGAGAGTTCTACCGTACTTCTCAATATCGCTGGCCCACACTTTGGAAATATGGACGGAAATTAAGAAAATCTTGGGTTTAACCAATCGAATTCTTAGAACCTGCAAATTAAATATATTAGAAGCTAATGTAGAAGATTTATCATTGAGACACTGGCCTAATAAGGACACTTTAACCTTAGCGGATATTATGCAGGGTGATAATATTTTACCCTTTCAACAGTTAGTAGATAATTTGCATATTCCATCTAAAGAAATATTTACTTATTTCCGTATTAAGCACTATATTCAGAAACATGTTGTTCAATCTACATTCCCATGTGTTAAAGAGTTGCAAACTCTATTTTCTTTTCAAACTGTACCCAAGATTATCTCGGTTGCCAACTCGTTACTTAAAGGTCTAAATCCCTTCCCGTATAGACTGGTTAAAATATGGGAAAACTAACTTAATCTAGTGATCTCCCCAAACGACTGGTTTTCCTCCTTAATTTGGGTAAACAAATATATTCATGGATTGAACCTGACTGAGTGCCACTTTAAGCTTCTGTATAGGTGGTACTATACTCCAACAAGGTTGGCTAAAATGTATACTTCTCAAGATTCAACTTGCTGGAGATGTGGCACCTATTCAGGCACATATATCCATATTTGGTGGTATTGCCCAGCACTTAAGCCATTATGGGCCTGGACCTTTAATATCTTTTCGGAAATATCATTGAATGAGGCATCGTTTAAAGATACAAATAAAAATCCAGCCTCGGCCCTCCTTCATCTGAATTGGCCTTTTAAATCAAGTAAATATAGATGTTTAGCTACTCACTGCTTTATTGCAGCCAAAGTTACTATTGCAAGACAATGGAAATCTTCCGAGCCTTTCCAGAAGGCTTCCCTAATCAAACAAGTTACATTTCAATTAACAATGGAAAATGATATTCTTAATACCTGGTCACTGGCCTCAAAAAAAAGAGACTGGTATTTACTTTGGTTAAACACCTGTTCCTTACTATATGGCAATTTATACATTTTTCAAGTGACGGGGGAGGGGACGGGGGCCTGAACGAGGTAGCCCTAATCATTCAGTAGAAATACCTGTATGGACAACAGCTTTCTTAGTTTGTGTTTATCTTTTAGGGATTTACTCCCTAACAGATTTTCACAGACTTTTGGTTTATAATATAATAACGACTTCCTCAACTAATTTTTTTTTTTTTCTTTTTTTTTCCTTATTGGCTTGTTCTTTTTCTGTGTCTGTTTGGAGGATGGCTTGTCGCATCCTAATGAATGCATTCTCTTTATATAGTAGGATCTACTTATATTATTCGCTGTATTATGCAATATGTATGTTTGTAATGTATGTATTTCTCGAATTGTAATGTAATATAAAATATAAAAAAATCTTTTGAATAAAGAAGTATTAAAAAAAAAAGATAGTTAATTTCTCTTATATCATTTTATACGATTTATTATCATTATTGCTGACTGAAAGGATATGAAACAGTTAAACTACTTTTTGCTTTGTATGCTTTAAATTTAATGTACGTCATAGAAATGCTGACTGTGAAAGCATTAACATGCTTCCTTCTATAGGATATGATAATATGTTGACTGTGACAGACTTATACAATTCTATAGGAAATACGACATTTCAGGATGTCTTGCCCAAGATATTAATTCCAGACATATTCAAAAAAGTCTTATCTTTCCATTGTCAGTATAACATGTGATATTTAAGGAAGTAATCAATCTTATACTCTGTATGGCATATCTCATGACTCAAGTAACTTAATTTGTATAAATATTCAATACACAGTAAAGAAATTGAGAACTTGTCAAGCACCTTTTCGTGTCTGTCTGTTATTTGCTGAGCAAGTTTCTCCCGTCAATTGATGTGGTGAACAGAGGATCGAGAATTGAGGGAAATTGAGTCCAGGACAGCATTAACTCTTTCAGGAACCCACTAGACTATTGATAAAGTAGATAGACTAAGAGGGTTTTGTTGTAAATTCCGCCCTCTAGTTCGCTATATGTGGTGCTTGGGCAGCGACGGCTAACCAAAACGTATGCAAATAGTTTTAGGTAGTCCATCGAGGTACTGGCCAATAGATTAGTTGGAAAATTGTAAATGTGTTAAAGATTATTGTAGTAGAGTGTATATCTTGCTAGATAGCGTGAGCTCTGCCGTCTAGCGAGAGTGTGAATAGTGTGTAACTGTATCATAGCGCACGGTACCATAACCATGTATTCTTATTACTGATACTGTAAATAACTACTAATAACTGTCGTTTATGTTGTATGTTAACACCATAACCACTACTAATTGAACTGTGACTTTCAAATTGTACTCTAACCAATGCTAACCGTACTATAACTACTGTTTGTAAAGACGATGTTACTAGGGTGTGTTATAGACGGGTGTTACGGTTGCCTCCAGGCTGGCTGGAAGTTGGACCGTAGAAAAGGATGCTCCTAGCGCTCACCAAAGGACCATCAGCACCGTAGCCACCATAAGCACTGCAAACTCCACGAACCACCGCTGCTGGGCTGGTATCTCGCCGTCTGCTCTGCGCCCTGGACCTACGACCAGGATCAGGAACCAGAGCTCTTACAAGAGCTCAGTAGCTAAGGGAGTATGAAGAGCATAGCAATCCCTGTAGTGATTATAGCTGTCCCCTACAAACATGAGTCAAGGCTGCAAGTTAGAGGGTCAGAATAGGTCTGAGGTGCTGGCACACCCAGCCTGGCTTTTATTGAGGTTACATGCAAACAGGACACTCCCAGGGGGAGGCATAAAATCACCAATCACACATCTGGTGCAACCCACACATCCCCTCCCCTCAGATAAACAGTTAAACCACTTATTACATACAGTAAAAATACATTTTTTACACACACACTGTAACTTTAAAACCATACATTCAATTTCCATAAAAGTTACATATTTGAACTCAGCATACATCAAACATAAACACTTCCAAAAATCAGCCAAATCCCTCCAGTGGATCAAAAGTTAGCTGGAGGTCCCTTTATGACCGACCGCAAGCACAATTTCCTGCCCAAAACAGTTCCATAGATTTGGGCTGTGCGGTCGGTCAATTTCTGGCATAAAAACGGCTAAGTCCCATTCGAAGTGTGGCCGGTATTCGAAGTGTAGAAGTGGAGTTGATGTTAAGGGTTGGCGGTGTTCGAAGTTAAAATGGCCGCCGCCACGTTGTCCTTTGTCCGATGCCGGCCACTTCGACGACTTCGACAACTTCGGTAACTTCGGCACTTCGACAGCTTCGACAGCTTCGACAGCTTCGACTGTGTCCGAAGTGTCATATACAAAAGTACCAATCCTTCCCCAAAGTATTTAGAGAGCTAGGGACAGTATAATACAATCCACCTGCCCAAAAGTAGTTCTTAAAGGGTCAGTACATTATGGTAGCAGTCCATAAGCCCCAATTCAGTCCCTTAAAGGGCAATATCTCCCAGGGGCCATAGTCATAAGGAAGGAGGCTGGCAAATAGGCTTCTCCACAATCCAGGGAAGCAGGGCAATTTTCCATTTAAAGGGCCAGTTACAAATAGCAGTTTGTAACATATCTCCCCTTTTGGAGGGAGACTAACCAGGCACCTGACCTTCTGTCGGTCAGTACCTAAGTTAGTCTCGCAGCCCACCCACAAATAAACATTAGCAACAAAGTAGCCCCCCCACAATAAGTAGTACTGGCCTGTAGGTTCCAGGTTGTAGGATGAAAGTGTAGCATCCTTGGCCTTCCTGGTGCAGCTGGGCAAATAGCTGGTGGTACTTGGGGGCAGAGGCTAGCGGCACTCTTCCCTGGTGCCACCGCTTCTGCTGGGGGAATTGGGGCATAGTCCTGCCCGGTGGCAAAGGGAACATGGGGGTCAGTGGGGGTTAACATCTCCGCTGTTAACCCTGGGCCCAAGTTAGGAGTTAGCTGGGGAGGGGGAGATTGGCTTACCTCCTCCTCTTGATACTCCTGCGGCCGTTGGGAAGGGAGGTCGATGCTCTCTGCTCCCTGTGGAACATGCTGCGACTGGGCAGAGAGACCGGTTGTCTCCTCTCCCTGGAAGGCACACTCCGGCTGGGGAGGGAGGTCAATGCTCTCCCCTCCCTGTAGCTGGGTCTGTCGCTGGGGATCTGGGCCGCCTGCCCAGCATCCCTGTAGGGCCGGTAGAGAGACTGCGGTCCCATCTCCACCTGCCTGCTGGGGGTCCTCCCAGGACCAGTCTATGAAGCCTGCTGCCTCGGGTATCTCTGGTTGGGGTTGGGGAAGGAGACCGGTTGTCTCTTCCCTCTGCACGGTATACTGCCGCTGGGGAGGGAGGTCGCTGCTCTCCTCTCCCTGTAACTCAGGCTGCCGCTGGGGAGGGAGGTCGTTGCTCTCCGCTCCCTGTAACTCACCCTGGGGTTGGGGATCTGGGCCGCCTGCCCAGCATCCCTGTAGGGCCGGTAGAGAGACTGCGGTCCCATCTCCACCTGCCTGCTGGGGGTCCTCCAAGGACCAGTCTATGAGGCCCGCTGCCTCGGGTACCTCTGGCTGCTGTTGGAGAAGGAGACTGGTTGTCTCTTCCCTCTGCACGGTGCACTGCCGCTGGGGAGGGAGGTTGCTGCTCTCCTCTCCCTGTAACTCAGGCTGTCGCTGGGGAGGGAGGTCGCTGCTCTCCGCTCCCTGTAACTCACTTTCTCGCTGGAGACGGGGTGTCCATACCCTCAAACCCCACAGTAGGTGCTCAAAGGCTCGTGCCGCTTCGTTCTCCGCCCTCAACTGGCGCATCACTTGATGGACCACCTCGTTTGAAGGGTTTGGGCCATACAAGACCAGCCGCTGCTTTACCTCTGGAATGTAATCAGCGCCCTCATAGCAACGGATCAGGCTGAGGTGCTCTTCACAGGGTTCTAACCAGTGTCTTGTCAGCTCCATGCTGCTGTAGGTAGGGACACTGCTCAGTGGCTTGCGTTGCCCTCAATACTCTCATACGATACCAGTGCTGTTGGGGTGCTGCTCCTTGCGCTAGGACGCCATCCCACCGCTGCCACCAAATTTTACGGTTGCCTCCAGGCTGGCTGGAAGTTGGACCGTAGAAAAGGATGCTCCTAGCACTCACCAAAGGACCATCAGCACCGTATCCACCATAAGCACTGCGAACTCCACGAACCACCGCTGCTGGGCTGGTATCTCGCCGTCTGCTCTGCGCCCTGGACCTACGACCAGGCTCCAGGTTCCAATAGGCGAACCTCTTCCTTCTGTAGAGCGAAGCAGGATCAGGAACCAGAGCTCTTACAAGAGCTCAGTAGCTAAGGGAGTATGAAGAGCATAGCAATCCCTGTAGTGATTATAGCTGTCCCCTACAAACATGAGTCAAGGCTGCAAGTTAGAGGGTCAGAATAGGTCTGAGGTGCTGGCACACCCAGCCTGGCTTTTATTGAGGTTACATGCAAACAGGACACTCCCAGGGGGAGGCATAAAATCACCAATCACACATCTGGTGCAACCCACACATCCCCTCCCCTCAGATAAACAGTTAAACCAATTATTACATACAGTAAAAATACATGTTTTACACACACACTGTAACTTTAAAACCATACATTCAATTTCCATAAAAGTTACATATTTGAACTCAGCATACATCAAACATAAACACTTCCAAAAATCAGCCAAATCCCTCCAGTGGATCAAAAGTTAGCTGGAGGTCCCTTTATGACCGACTGCAAGCACAATTTCCTGCCCAAAACAGTTCCATAGATTTGGGCTGTGCGGTCGGTCAATTTCTGGCATAAAAACGGCTAAGTCCCATTCGAAGTGTGGCCGGTATTTGAAGTGTAGAAGTGGAGTTGATGTTAAGGGTTGGCGGCGTTCGAAGTTAAAATGGCCGCCGCCACGTGGTCCTTTGTCCGATGCCGGCCACTTCGACGACTTCGACAACTTCGGTAACTTCGGCACTTCGACAGCTTCGACAGCATCGACAGCTTCGACTGTGTCCGAAGTGTCATATACAAAAGTACCAATCCTTCCCCAAAGTATTTAGAGAGCTAGGGACAGTATAATACAATCCACCTGCCCAAAAGTAGTTCTTAAAGGGTCAGTACATTATGGTAGCAGTCCATAAGCCCCAATTCAGTCCCTTAAAGGGCAATATCTCAAAGGGGCCATAGTCATAAGGAAGGAGGCTGGCAAATAGGCTTCTCCACAATCCAGGGAAGCAGGGCAATTTTCCATTTAAAGGGCCAGTTACAAATAGCAGTTTGTAACAACGGGTAATTTAAATATTGAGAATTATAACGTGGGTGATTGTATAGTTTCGCCAAAAGGTACAGTATTAGTTATTTAGTGACTAGTGTAACAGCTGTGTGTGTACGGGAATTCCCTGTATGTTTTGTTGTGTGCGTTTGGCCTAGTAACTGTACCACGTGGTGCTGTTGCCAAGGGGAACGAGTGTGACTGTTGGAAGTGTGTTTGTTTGCTTCTGTTGGAGACGACGCTCCATTGTTAAGTATGGGTGCGTCGGATTCAAAGATTATTGATCCCTTAGAATGTATGTTAAAAAACTTTAAGAAGGGATATAATGTATACGATTTTGGAGTAAAGATGTCTCCAACACGCCTGACTACTTTATGTAGTAGGGAATGGCCCTCTTTGGTGGCTGCATGGCCACCACGTGGTAGCTTTGATCCTAATCTGGTGCAGCACGTACACATGGCTGTATCGGGTAGGCCTGAACTTTACGGCCAGTTTCCGTATATTGATTGTTGGAAGCAGGCCGTAAATGACTTGCCAAAATGGATCAGGGTATGCCACGAGGAGCAATGTCGCCTCATGGTGGCCAGAACTCGGTTGTCCACTCTGGACGTGATTACGCCCATTCCGGACACGCCCCCTGAGTCAGAGATCCCCATGCCGCCCCCTTACTCCTCCTCTACAGGAAGAGAAAGAGGAGGTGCCCTGTTGTCTCCACCTACCCCCTCCTCTAGCTCAGAGTCTAGCCCACTTGTTTTAAATCCTCCCCTTCCGGTACCTACCCCTATTAACCCCACCTATCCAGATTTGGCGTAATTTCTAGTTCCTGGTCAGGCTCCTCCCAGCCATGCCCGGAATATTCTACTTACTGATCTTCCCTTCAGTAAAGAAAAAGTGTCCCCTTCCCCTCGTCTTACTACCCCTCGACCGGAACCCATAACTGACATCCCTCAACGAAGCCCCATACTAACCCGACAACTGACCGGTACCCTCCAACCCTGACATTATCAAATGCCTCTCCGACTGACACCGGGATCGACACATATTAACGGTGAGGGCCAGTTACAACATGCTGACCCCGTCTTTGTTTACGTTCCCTTTACCACAACTGATTTATTCAACTGGAAGACCCATAACTCCTCCTACACCGTTAACCACAAGCCATGACAGATTTGATTACCTCCATAATCCAGACACATAATCCCACTTGGGCTGATTGCCAGCAATTGCTTATGACATTGTTCAATAACGAGGAAAGAACCCGGATAAATCAGGTGGCAATTAAAGCGCTTGAAGAAGTGGCCCATACTCAAAATCAGGCCAACCCGGCAGCATGGGCCGCAGCCCATTATCCAAATGCAGATCCGAATTGGAATGTCAATGGCGCAGACATGGCCCATTTAAAAGCTTACTGGGATGCCATTATTGCTGGCATGAAAGCCGGAGGGAAAAAGGCGATCAATATGTCAAAGACGGCTGAGGTATTGCAGAAATGTGATGAGTCGCCCAGTGCCTTTTATGATCGATTATTGGAGGCATACCGGTTGTATACCCCCTTTCATCCAGAGGCTCCTGAGAATTCCCGGATGGTTAACTCTGCCTTTGTCAGCCAGGCCTACGGAGATATAAAGAGAAAGTTACAAAAGTTAGAAGGGTTTGTAGGGATGTCTATAACTCAATTAATGGAGATAGCGAATAAGGTATATATGAATAGGGAGACAGAGACGAAAAAGGAAGAAGAGCGAAAGATGAGAAGGAAAGCAGATATGTTAGCAGTAGCTATCGCGGGTGTAGATAGAAGGGAAAAGGAAGTATATAGGGGAACTGAGAAAAGCGAGAATAAGTGGAATAGGGAGCCTTTAAGTAGGAACCAATGCGCTTATTGTAGGGAAGAAGGGCATTGGAGAAGTGAGTGTCCACAGAGGGAACAACATGAGAGAGAGATAGAACAAGGGCAGGATATAGCAATAATTATAGAGGCAGAGCGAGAGGAAGAGGAGGCCCTGGAGGAAATGGTGGGAATAATAGAGGAAGCATTAATGGGGATAGGTATTACCCAGCAGCGCAGAAACCCAGAGAGAGAGAAGATAGGGACTTTGGCTGACACTGTCATGGAGGACTATTGATACCGACCGGGCTCCATCCCCCTTGGCCGAGCGGAGCCTATGGTCGATGTAGCAATAGGGGGAAAAAGGAGTTCTTTCATGATCGACACTGGTGCTGAACATTCTGTGGTGACTGACCTAGTCGCTCCTCCTTCAGGAAGAACTATCACCGTAATAGGAGCAACTGGAAAGAGTGCTGCTAAACCGGTTCTTAAAAGTCGACTCTGTACACTGGGAGGCCACGTAGTAAAACAGCAGTTCCTTTACATGCCTGAATGTCCAGTCCAACTGCTAGGGTGAGATTTGTTATCGAAATTACAAGCACAGATAACATTTCTGCCTAACGGAACGACATCCTTGAAGTTTAATGGACCCTCAGGTATAATGACAATATCAGTACCAAAGGAAGAAGAGTGGCGACTTTATACAGTGTTGACCAGCCAAAACCCTAAGAGTGATGAATCCTTGTTTAATGTACCAGGAGTGTGGGCAGAGAGTAACCCACCAGGACTTGCTCGCAATATCCCACCTATACGGATTGAACTAAAGCTTGGGGTTTATCCAGTGAGCCTAAGACAATACCATATTCCACAAAAGGCAAAGAAGAACATACAGTCTTATTTGGATAAGTTCATAAGGTATGGTATCCTACAATTCTGTACTTCCCCCTGGAACACCCCATTGTTGCCTGTTCAAAAGCCCGGGACAGATGAGTATCGCCCTGTGCAGGACTTGAGTGCAGTCAATGATGCGGTAGTAAGTATACATCCAGTTGTGCCCAATCCCTATAACCTGCTTGCTTTAATTCCGGGCGGGGCTACTTACTTCACAGTTTTGGACCTCAAAGATGCCTTATTTTGCCTACGAATTGCTACAGAAAGCCAGTGTATCTTTGCATTCCAATGGGAAAATGCTGTAACGGGCTTGAAACGCCAGATGACTTGGACAAGACTGCCCCAAGGGTTTAAGAATTCACCTACCCTATTTGGATCAGCATTAAGTCAGGACTTACTAGATTTCAAGTCCATCCCAGGAGAATGTGTACTACTACAATACGTAGATGATTTGTTGATAGCGGCAGTTACAAGAGAGATTTGTCAGCAAGCAACATATGATTTACTGCACATTCTTTGGAAGGCAGGATACAAGGTGTCCAGGAAGAAAGTCCAGTTGTGTCAGCCAACTGTCAAGTATCTGGGATTCCATATCTCTGAAGGTCAAAGGATAATGGGGCCAGAGAGAAAAGAAGCTGTATGCCAAATACCAACACCTAAGAATAGAAGACAAGTGCGAGAATTCTTGGGGGCAGCAGGCTTCTGCAGGATATGGATTCCCAGTTATGCGATATTGGCGAAACCCCTTTATGCAGCTATAAAAGGCACAGAACCCCATCCCTTCCTGTGGACTATCGAACAGCAGAAGGCATTTGAGGATGTTAAGAAGGCATTGATGAGTGCCCCTGCATTAGGTCTACCTGATCATACACGTCCATTCTACTTATATGTACACGAGCAAAGAAGGATGGCTGTGGGAGTACTGACACAGTACTTGGGATCATGGCAACGACCTGTTGCATATATGTCCAAACAACTGGATGCAGTGGCCAGTGGCCTTCCACCTTGTCTAAGAGCCGTAGCTGCCGCCGCCCTGCTGGTAGCTGAAGCTGATAAGCTCACTCTGGGTCAGGAACTCTACGTGCGAGTCCCGCACGCAGTACAGACGTTGCTAGACTATAAAGGCAATCATTGGTTTAGTAATAGCCGTATGACTAAGTATCAAGCTATGTTATGTGAGAACCCGAGAGTGTATCTTGAGACTGTCAATACCTTGAATCCAGCTACCCTTTTGCCACAACCTACTGAGAGTCAACATGATTGCCTGGAGGTGATGGATGAAGTGTTCTCAAGCAGACCGGACCTTCGTGATTTTCCCATCCAGAACCCCGATGTCCAGTACTATACGGACGGCAGTAGTTACGTGAAAGAAGGGATTCGCTACGCAGGATATGCAGTGACAACCATAGACAAGGTGATAGAAGCAGAATTAATCGCACTCACACGAGCGTTACAATTGGCTGAAGGATTTAGGGTGAACATCTATACGGACTCAAAGTATGCGTTTTTAACCACTCATGCCCATGGAGCTTTGTATAAAGAAAGAGGACTACTGAACTCAGAGGGTAAAGAAATCAAGTACGCAGCTGAGATATTACAACTCTTGGAAGCCGTGTGGGAACCAAAAGAAGTTGGTATCATACATTGTCGAGCACATTTGAAAGGTGATGGTGATGTGGTGAAAGGAGATCGGATGGCAGATAATGCAGCCAAGCGTGCCGCTGAATCGGGACAACAGGAATATGTGGAGTGTATAGCTGCTCTCATACCGACCCCTCTGTCTCAATGGACTCCAATTTATACAGCTCAAGAAGAAGAGTGGTTAAAGACTGAAGCTGGAAAATACTTGGAGAATAAGTGTTATCAGTTAGAATATGGAAGGATATTCCAGCATCGCTAGCCGTAGAAATTGTCCAGAATTATCACAATGGGACACATTCCGGGAGAGATAGTATGGAAGAATCTCTTAGGAAGCATTTCTACATACCAAGATTGTCCAATTTGACTCGAGCCATTGTACGAAGATGTGTGTTATGTGCCAAAAACAGCGCAAGGCAAGGTCCAGTGAAACCACCGGGAGTCCAGTATATGGGAGGACTCCCTATGTCCGATCTCCAAATAGACTACACGGTAATGCCTAAATCTGGTAGACATCGTTACCTACTAGTAGGTAGAAGCATGTCCTACTCGTACAGAGAAAGCAGGAGAAGTTGTGCGATTTTTGTTGCGGGAAATAATACCCCGATATGGACTACCATGTTCTATAGGATCGGATAATGGTCCAGCCTTTGTTCACCAGTGCCTACAACAACTGACTCATATGCTCGGTATTAAGTGGAAACTTCATACGGCATATATGCCTCAGAGTTCTGGGAAAGTGGAAAGGATGAACAGAACTATTAAGAACCAATTGGCAAAGATGTGTCAAGAAACCCAACTTAAATGGAATGTTCTTTTGCCAATAGCTCTGTTGCGCATTCGTTGTACACCTACCAGAAGGATGGGTCTCTCACCTTTTGAAAATATGTATGGGCGTCCACTTCCCGTACTTGGTAACTTAAGGGGGGATTTAAGTCAGTTGGGAGAAGGAATTACCCGGCAGCAGGTTGTAGAGTTGAGTTAAACTATGGAGGAGGTACAGAAATTGTTACAAGATAGGTTACCTGTGAATATTTATCCACCTGTCCATTCTTATCATGCAGGAGATCAAGTTTGCAAGTTTGAGATCAAGTTTGCAAGGAGTGGAACAGTGTACCGTTGGGGCCAAAGTGGAGGGTTCCTTATGTTGTTCTTTTGTCTACCCCAACAGCTATAAAGGTGGCCGAAGTGACTCCGTGGATTCATCACTCCAGGGTTAAATCAGCAGCAGTAGATTCTTGGCAAGTTACACCAGATCCTGAGAATGCCTGCAAGATCCGGTTGAAGCGTGCAACTCAGTCGGAGTGACGAGGAAATATTGGGACTTCTAGAGTAATCATAGAGATCAGCAAGTAGGTGTTTTGATGGCCATAATAAAGCCTGACCACCTGTCTACGTTACATAGTCAGAGTGTCTTGAAGGGATCTCTGTGAAGAAAAGTGAGGATCAGGAGGACTCCATTACCTGCAGCCCTCACACCCTGGAAGCTGAAGTGCCATCGCACGGTCGAAGAGTCAGGACAAAGATGTCAGGAGTGATGTGTTTGATAATGTATATATGTGTGTTTTTAATTATTCAGGAAGGTAGAGGTACCGACACACCAGGCTGTGAGGTTTGCATTAAGACTACGAAAAAAGGCAATCACATTTCCCAGACCCTTATTTGGCATTCACAATATGAGTGTAAAGGACATGTATCTAAGTGTAGATACTTAGGTATAGATTATAGTGTATGCCATTTAGGAGCAGGGGAACCTAAGTGTTTTAGTCCAGAGTATCAACCCTGTACAATTTGGTTGACTATTCGGAATGGAGACTCACAGGGGACCCTGATAAATAAGACCATACTAGAAACCGTACATTCTTCAGGTGTTCTGCTATTTGATGCATGTAAGGCGATATCAGGTGGTAGAAAACCGTGGAATGTATGTGGTGATCTTAAATGGGAAAGAACGTATTGGGTCTAATGATAAGTATATTTGCCCCAGTAGTAAGTACAAATATATGGATCCAAAATGCCCAAATAAAGATTATAATTATTGTCCATATTGGTCCTGTGTAGGGTGGGCAACCTGGGGACAGACAGTAGATAAGGATATGATTGTCACCAAGTTGCCTACCAAACCATATTGTAAGTCTATGGAGCGTAACCCAGTCCATATACTTATAAATGACCCAGAACTATTTATAGGTAGGTTTGGGAACTTATTTGGGTTCCAGATATATGGAACAGGTTTGGATTCTGGGACAATATTATTTATAGGGATAGAGACCGATACTGTGGCAACCCAGACTCATCAGGTCTTCCATTCCTTCTATGAGGAGATGAGTGTGGAAAATAAGATCCCCCATAACGCGAAGAACTTATTTATTGATTTAGCCGAGAGTATTGTTGGTAGTCTTAATGTAACCAACTGCTATGTGTGTGGAGGTACTAATATGGGAGACCAATGGCCATGGGAAGCAAAGGAGGTAATGTATTCCGGTTCTGAGACAGTTGAACAGTTAATATCTTCTCAAACTGATTATCAAATGAGTGTTAGAGGTAAATCTGAGTGGCGATTAAAGACCTCCATTATAGGTTATGTTTGCATAGCAAGGAAAGGAATAATGTTTAATACATCTGTAGGAGAATTGACTTGTCTAGGGCAAAAAGCTTACAATGATGATACAAAAGATACAACTTGGTGGTCAGCTTCAAATGTCTCCGAACCACCTAATCCGTTTGCAATTTATACCAATTTAAACGATGTGTGGTCTGACTTATCTGCTACATCTAGTTGGAAAGCTCCAGCAAATTTGTACTGGATCTGTGGTAAGAAAGCCTATTCAGAGTTACCACAGGACTGGGAAGGGGCATGTGTATTAGGTATGCTCAAACCATCCTTCTTCTTGTTGCCAATTGAAACAGGAGAGACTTTGGGAGTTAAAGTATATGATGTGAATCATAGAAAGAAAAGGGGACCCCTAGAGATAGGTACCTGGGAAGATAATGAGTGGCCTCCCCAGCGTATTATAGATTATTATGGGTCAGCTACGTGGGCAGAAGATGGTACTTTTGGATATAGAACCCCAATATACATGCTCAACTGTATCATAAGGTTACAGGCAGATAATTACCAATGAAACATCGCAAGCGCTTAATCTCCTAGCAAAGCATAACACTAGGATGAGGACAGCCGTCTACCAAAATAGATTAGCCTTTGATTACCTATTGGCAGTAGAGGGAGGTGTATGTGGGAAGTTTAATCTAAGCAATTGTTGTCTTCAAATAGATGATGAAGGGCAAGCAATAGCTGAGCTTACTAGCCATATGGTTAAACTAGCACATGTGCCTACTCAAGTATGGAAAGGGTATAATCCGAGTAGTTGGTTTTTTAATTGGTATGAGCAGCTTGGAGGACAGAGAGGCGCAAAGTCCATTGGTAGGTGGAGTCATGCTAATCTTGATGTTGTGTCTTCTCCTGCCATGTCTGATTCCTTTGGTAGTTAGGTCTGTGCAGAGCATTATAGAGAATATAGCAGAGAGAAAGGCCGCTGCACAGATAATGGCTGTTTATAGGTATGAGGCTCTAAATCAAGGAGAACATGTACAGGAAGAGGAATGCTGAGGGATTCGTATCTTTAGAGAGGCGCAAAGTCTAGTCTGGTTTATGGCAACTTGAGGTGTAAGCAAACTCTGATTAAGTGATGCATCTGGAATTATGAAATATCAGAAGCATCAAAGGGGGGAATGTGGTGGAATCTCGGTAAAAATAAATTTAGTAGGCCGAGATTGCCACGTGGTATGTGCACGTGCATATACTGATGTATCGGTCGGTTGGTTGCACGTGGCAACGATATAATCAGTAGTGTACGGAGCATGTGCAGGAATACAGGATATAGAGAATTCCCCTCCTCCATTGTGCTGGGCAAGCCATGTGGTCAAACAGGAAGTTAGTCTTTGTTCTGTTGATTGGGTAAGAGTACGTGTGGGTGGAGCTGATTATGGGAGGAGCTATATACCTATATAAGGGACCTACACTGTATGATCAGGGCTCAGACTTTGCTGTTTTTGGTGACATTAGTCCCTCTGAGTCCCGGTCGGTGAATCGAATAAAGATCTCTTCCTTCCTGAAGAAACCTGTGTCCATCTCTCTGTGCTCGGCTTCCGTCAGTTTCTCCCGTATCAATCCCTCTACACCACCTGCCACTGGACTCGATCCCCACCCTGACGGAGAACATCCACCGCAAAGGAGGTCCTCACCCTCACCACGGGGCGTGGAGCAGCCAGACACCTGAAACGCCACGCCGGTGCCACCCCAGAGCTTATACGGGGCGCCAGCCTCCCACCCAAGGTCGCTGACAACGGACAATGATTACCTGGTAGTATAATCTACGTTACACCACAGTTGAAAATTGTTTAGTTACACCTGTAAAATTTGTTCACAAAATGATTTAATTGTACGGGCTGTAGAGCCCAGGGCACCAGTCGCCCCGGGCGCGCAGAGGGGGTCATACAGAGAGGACCTATAGATAGGGGCCGAAGACCCCTCTGTGCATGCCGGGGGATCAGAATGTAGCCTCACGAGGCCTCACTGCAGTTAGTTGAAAATTAGCATAAGCCACTGCCCTCCCGACAAGACCATTCGGCCCGGGGCCCCAGCCGCCCCGAAAAGCAGGAAGTCCAATATCAATAGACCATGGCTGAATACCACAAAACAGAAATGTAGAGGACAGATCATAGCTCACAGTCCTCCCACGGCTCAGCCAAGCCCTGATACGCCCATTATAACCGGTATACCTACCGACAGGGACCGTAACGTCCTGGTTTCTAGGCCCCTAGAGAGCAGAGTGCTTAAGACATAAGGACAGCAACCATAAGAGGCTAGGCAAGCACCGGAGGAAGTGACCCTATCCCCACACTACCACACAACCCCTCGTAATCAGAGACCAACCGCTAAAGCGTTTAGTACGGGTCAGCTGAAACCTGGCCCGCAAGCACAATAGGCACCCAGATCTAGCCACTAAGGGACCAAGACCAGAGGCCGCACCCGCAAATACAAGGAGGACAGGTGACATGGCAACACCATAACTCGTAGCACCCAAAGGCAGGCGGGCTACACCACCTGTCTACGCTACATAAGATATAAACATGCCCCCAGGTCTGAACCACACAGCCCGACATAAAGCCCATCCCGAGCACAGGGAGAACAGATGGTATTGCAAGGTCCCACACTATGTACCCACAGGCCAACCACACCTGTTACCCCGGTCATCAAAGTTGCAAACGCAGGCCTAGAGGTCAGAACCACTTTCTCCGATTAAACACCTACCCTGCATATAGGGAGGACAGATAGCATAGCATGGCTATATGCCAAATTTAGATGCGGCAGCTAAACTGGTTGTTTATACTACCAATGTTATAACCGTATACTCCCAGGTCAGAACCGCATTCCAGCACTCAAAACCTACTCTAAACATAGGGAGAACTGGGAGCATAACACAGGTTTCTAGCAGACCCAGGCACGCTGGCTAAATCTGAGATCCATGTACCAAATGTGACAAATGTGATAAATGTATGAAATAAATGTATGTCTCCAGGTTAACACCGCATATTCCAGGTCAACGCCTCCCCTACGCACAGAGAACATATATCATACTGACAGCGGCACAAATAGACAGGGGACTGACGGTAACACCTCACCATACGATACCTAACCACAGCCAAAGGGCACAGGTCACAAAAACAGGCCCTCCGGTTGGATATGCAAAGCCCTGACTCACAACCACCCCAAGTACAGGTACCGGAATCACCACAGCCGAATCTGGCCCAGATACACAGCCTGACCCCTAAACCACCCCTTAACCGGGGATACAACAAACCAAGGACAACGGCCACCAGCCGCGAGTCCCACAAACGAGGGACCAACAGCACCTCAACAACTAGCTACAGTCAAGCACAGTTAATTCACGAGGGCGACATACACCCCCCCTAAGAATCAGCAGGACCAGGCCCACCCACTCCCCCGGAACAGGGAGTAATTACATCGCTCACAGCGGTCCAGAGCCGCGCAAAGAGGGGAAGAAAAACAAACCCCACCGCCCGCCACCAAGGCCACTATGGGAACAGGGCGACAGGGCAGGAGTAGAGGGGCAAGGACTCGAAACCCCATACACACATAGAGAAATACAGCCCCAGACCAACCCATATCAGGAAAACATCAGCCCAGCCCACCCACCAATACACCGCAGTAAGAGGGGACACGGGAACCCCTAGCACAGCACTCAACGAAGATGGGCACATCACACAAACACCCAAAAACAGACAGGGGGGGATTCCCCCCGCAACAGGGACACGAGCTACGACCCCAAACAGCTCACACTCCCTAACACAACTCAATATCGACACAAAAAGGTCACAACATCAGGACCGCAGCAGCTTACACCCCAAACATCAGACTTGAGTCACATAACATTATAAGACAACAACCCAAGCGAAGGCATAACCACAAGAACAAAAAGTGGACTCACCCACACCCATAGAACAACCAGATGGTTACACCCCCCCCCCATCCATACAACAACCCAATCATCCACCCAGGTAACGGCGCTACCACGACGCCACACCCCGCAGAGTCGCACCCACACAAAAAACCCCAGTGTGGAGAGCGACTGGCACGTAGATAGTCCACTCTCCACCTCACACACGTACAAACAACCACAACGACCACATCTGACCCAACTTCAGAGAACGATCCAATCTAAAGCGTCAAACCGCACGAACATCGCCTGGCAAGAGACAAATAAGACCAAGATTTCCCCCACCTACACCCCCCCCATACCCACCTCGTCTCAATCCCCCCCTAAGGTACACTGCACATACCTTCTCCGCTCCACCAACGCCACAAAACGCACGTGACCACATAGACACCGCACTGACCGGCATGCCGGCCACTCTGACCTGCCTATCGATAAACTGCAAGGGCCTGAACAACCCAGCCAAAAGGCACCAGTTCATGCGATGGGCCAATAGATCGAAAGCGGACATCCTCCTCCTCCAGGAAACACACTATACCCAAGCCAAACAGTTCCCTCTCCTAAGCCGACATTACCGAGTCAACCACTTCGCCAGCTCCCCCCAGGACAAACAGAACGGAGTAGCCATCATCATTCGGAAATCGTGCCCCCTATCCATCCACCGAACGATAGCTGACCCACATGGCTGATACCTCACGGTATCCGGCAAAATAGGCACGCAATCACATCAATCTACGCGCCGAACACCCCTTCTGGGGCATTCTGGCACACGATACAAGCACACCTAGCTCTCTTCCCCTCACACCATTCAATTCTAGGCGGGGACTTCAACGCGGCCCCATCACCAGCGGTGGACAGACACCGCACACAATCGCACCCACGAGCACGACGCCACCAACCAACGGCCAAAACGGACAAAAGTCTCGCAGCCTTCATTTCAAGAACCCACATGATCGACGCCTGGAGATCCCAACACCCCACCACCCTAGACTACACCTTCTTCTCACACCCACACCAGTCACACTCCTGCATAGATCTATTTCTGATATCCCCGACGCTGGTGCCCATGGTCAACAGCACCACTATAGGACCCATTACGTGGTCAGACCATGCGGATGTCACATTGACACTAAACCTACCAGGCACAACACGGCCCTGGACCTGGCGCTTAAACCCCAACCTACTTCACAACCCGCTAATTCGACAAAACGTGGCCCACGCTATCACCGAATATTTCACACTAAATAAGGATACGGTCACCTCCAAAGGTTCCCTATGGGCTGCCCAAAAGGTAGTATTACGGGGAGTCCTGATTAACCAAGCAACGATACACAAAAAAAAACAGACGGCCCACCTAGAACAAACACTAACGACTCTCAGGACTCTAGAGGCTAAGTGCAAACTCAATCCAACACCAGACATAAATGACCAAATTAAAAAATGCCAAACGGACATTAAAGACTACATGGCGAAGGACTCGACCAAAGCATTACTATGGACGAAACAACTCTTCTATGACAAGGCGAATAAAGCGGACACACTGCTCGCGCGCAAACTCAAACAAAGAACAGAACGCAAACAGATCAACAAAATATCCACACCAGAAGGAACCATCACAGAGAACCCACTTGAGATAGCCAGCGTCTTCCAAAACTATTTCAAAGCACTGTACGATCACTCACCCGCAACCCGACAACCCGACAACCCGCAACCCGCCAAACCGCTCATAGAACATTACCTACACCAGGTCCCCCTACCCTCTCTCCCCACAGAAGCAGCACAAACACTGTCCAGACCTATCACGCCGGAAGAACTGGCAGGGACAATAAAAACATTGAAACACAACAAAAGCCCGGGCCCGGACGGGTTCACAGGCCTTTACTATAAAAAATACGCAACCACCCTCATCCCACACCTCTGCAACCTCTACAACGCTATCATGGATGGTGAACCCCTGCCACCGGACATGCTACAGGCCAACATATGCCTCCTCCCGAAACCTAATAAAACGCTCCTAGAACCGGCACATTACCGACCGATCTCTCTCCTCAATGTGGACATCAAACTGCTCACCAAACTACTAGCAGACCGTCTCAATCCCTTTCTACCCCAACTAATCCACCCAGACCAGGTAGGCTTCATATCAACAAGACAGGCAAGCGACAACACCAGACGCACATACGACCTCATATGGACAGCCCACACAAGACGGATCCCGACACTATTCTTATCACTGGACGCCGAAAAAGCTTTTGACAGACTGCTCTGGCCCTTCCTGTTCGCAACCCTTGAAAAATTCGGATTCCCGCAAAACTTCCAGAACGCCCTACAGGTACTGTATGCCACGCCACAAGCTCACCTCTTACTCCCGCTTACCCAACCCCCCTCCTTCACGATCTACAACGGTACGCGCCAGTGCTGCCCTTTATCCCCGGTCCTCTTCGCACTCTACCTGGAACCACTCTTACAGACCCTGAGAATCAACAAGGACATTGCTGGCCTCAAAATACGCGAAGAAGTATATAAAACTGCAGCATATGCAGACGACCTGCTCATCACAATCACTGAACCAGAAACCTCCCTACCACCCCTCCTACAAGCCCTGGACACGTACGCAGCCGTGTCGGGATATAAACTAAATATAGATAAAACAGAAGCCTTGCCTATACACATAGACCCCCCCACGGCAACAACCATCCAAGACAAGTACCCCCTCAAGCTAAACGCCACCCATATACACTACCTGGGAGTTACCCTACCGGCAGACCTCTCCAACAGCTACACCTTGAACTACACACCCACAATACAAAAAAATTACACACGACATATCCACCTGGCAAAACATGCCGATATCCTGGCTGGGTAGACTGGCGTCAGTTAAAATGAATGTACTCCCTAGGCTTCTATACTTGTTCCAAACCCTACCGATCCCCATCCGGAGAACCGACTTCAAACTGCTCCAAACCACAATCGATAAATTTATCTGGTCCAACCGACGCACCAGAATCAAACGGCAAACTCTATACGTCCCCAACAGAACCGGGGGACTAGGCCTACCTCACCTTACCCATTACTATGAGGCGGCAAAACTAGCACAAGGCCAAAACTGGCACGCCCCGTACAGGGTCAAAAGATGGGTAGACCTAGAACACGACATCTTCGGTAGAGACTTCCCCTCCCTCTATATCTGGCTACCAAAATCCGTGAGGCCCCCCCTACCCGGCACATCCCCAGCCATAATAAACAGCATCAACATCTGGGACAAAATCACGCAAAAAAGGGGGCTCACAACAAAACCCTCACCGCTAACTCCGATACTCCGCAACACACAATTCCCACCGGGCATGACGCCCAAAGACTTCGCCCGCTTCGAAGACAACGACCTCACCCGCCTACATCACTTCTACAGAAACCAACAACCAATACCGTTCGCAGAACTCCCACAAATTACGCCATACCGTACCTTCGACATGTTCCGCCACGTCCAGATCAAAAGCTTCCTCGAAACACCGGCAATTCAACAAGCAGGCACCAAAGCACTCACACCCTTCGAAAAACAATGCATACAATCCCCAACTCAAAAAGGCCAAATATCTGCGCTCTACACACACATCATCCAAGGCATCAAAGATGGCGCTCTCACATACGAGTCGGCTTGGGAGAGGGATTTAGGCCCAGCAGCGGACCCCACAGACAGGGCCGAAATCTGGGAGGCCACAGCCTCCATCTCCATATGCGTCAATCACAAAGAACAGGCGTATAAGACGCTGATGAGATGGTATCTCACTCCCCTAAGGCTCAAACAGATGGGCAGGTCAGACTCGGACGCATGCTGGAAGAGCTGCGGACAAAAGGGAACATACCTCCACATGTGGTGGGACTGCACCCCCACTGCACAACTCTGGCAACAAGTAGCCTCCATGGCAACGAAGATCCTCCACACAAACATACCACTAGACTAGTGTACGTGGCTCCTATCCAAACCACTAACAAACACACCCAGGGCTCAAAACAAGTTAATAGCTAAAATCGCACTGGCCACAAGAAGAGCCATAGCTGAAAAATGGGGAAGCCCCGACACCCCATCACTCGACACGGTCCACCGTAAGATAAAAGAGACAATCAAAATAGACGAAATGTCCGCTCTGATCCATGACACGACCACACACATCCATAGAATATGGGACCCATGGGTCTATGAATTCCCACTCCCCACCTAAAACATACACGGACACACCACACATAGAGAAGCTCTATGGGCACCCTACCATAGACCTCCAAAAGGCGCCACAAAAACACATAACCTAACCCCAACTTCCCCGACCACAACCACACAGGCACAACCCAAAGGACCCGAATGGACACAAGCCCGCCACAACACAGACAAACAACACGCATTAAACCAACGGAGACTACTCAATCCCCCCAAACCGGGACACACTATAACAATCCCAAAACAAGGGAACCCAATCAAAGGTCCACGTAGCCTTAGGACAGGCAGACCCACAAACACCACACAAGGGAACCGTGACACCACAGGACAAATGGAACCAACCCACAACCCAGGACAACACAGAACAGCCAGCACAAATATACGCACACATGGGAGACCCTAAAAGGACAGAGTCACACCGACTACGGTCCATGAACCCAGGGGTCCCACCGGACAAACTGAGCACCACACCCACCACCTAGGACACCAACACACATTAAACCCCACGCAGGCTCATACACCCCCTATTCCACATGGACACCACGACACAAACAGACCGGGAACGACACAGCACAACAACAAAAGAAATTGTATGTGATAGTGTACCCTACCCCCCACCTTCTCTATTTTTGTACCCCACCCCCACCCTTAGATAATGACTACAACTGTATTAAAATGTAAAGCTTGGTAAACTGATTTGACAACACATGTCCGATACGCTCCTCCCGAGCTCATCTTTATGTACCCCAATTCATACCACCTAATGTTATATTGAAAATTTAAAGCAACAATGTTGCCTTAGCAGTCTGAAAGTACCCCCACTGCATAGTCTAACTCGAACACTTACTAACCTTACTTGGATACATTGGTACTACATGTTGAAATGACGCCAATGTAATGCATAATTCTGTCATGCATAATAATTTTCTGAAACGTGCAGTCTACTCAAAACCACATATGTAAGCATTTGAATAACTCACGCACTTATTGATACTGTTGTGGCATTGTTTGATGCTTTGTTATTTCTTGCACACACAAAATAAAGAATTTATCAAAAAAAAAAGTGCAGATCATCTTGTACCTTCATGAAGTTTCGGCTCATGTTTGGGGGATTGGAGCACTACACTCTGGGGATTGCTATAATCACTATACTCCCCAGGGTATAATCACTAAGCT
Organism: Pelobates fuscus; assembly: GCF_036172605.1. Taxonomy (NCBI): domain Eukaryota; kingdom Metazoa; phylum Chordata; class Amphibia; order Anura; family Pelobatidae; genus Pelobates; species Pelobates fuscus. The sequence continues at coordinate 117,979,202 of NC_086326.1, forward strand.
CTGCTAAGAGCTTGTTCGTGTTCCTGCTCTCTGGAATTCGGAGAGGTCCACCTACTGGAAGCTGGACCCTGGTCTTGGGTCCAGAGTGGGTGGAGACGGCGAGACCCCAACCAAGCTGCGGCGGTTCGTGGGGTCTGCAGTGGTTATGGTGTCAGGCAGAGTGCTTGGAGTCCTCGAAAGCACTAGGAGCATCCGTCAGCGGAAGTTACCCGGTTGGGGTGCCAGCGGTTCCGTTACACCATTGTTCATTTATTTCCTGTCATATAATCAATTAATGTAATTATATCTTTCCAATAAGTATATATTGTTTGGCAGTACCACCATATGTGTAAAAAGGTGCCCTTATCAATGGATGTATTTGGACATATAAGTAAAAGTGTTTGGAGTAGAGAAATTGAGTAGAAATATATTTATTTATTTATTTATTATTGCCATTTATATAGCGCCAACAGATTCCGTAGCGCTTTACAATATTATGAGAGGGGGATTTAACTATAAATAGGACAATTACAAATAAACTTACAGGAACAATAGGTTGAAGAGGACCCTGCTCAAACGAGCTTACATTCTATAGGAGGTGGGGTGTAAAACACATTAGGACAGGAATTTACAATCAAATAAGGTGGGCTGCCCTTTAGGAGAGGGCAAGAGACAGGTATGTGAGGTAAGGGTTAGTCTTGGAGGCCATAAGCTTTCCTAAAGAGATGGGTTTTAAGGCACTTCTTAAAAGATGCAAGACTAGGGGAGAGTCTGATGGCGGTAGGCAGGCTATTCCATAGGAAGGGAGCCGCCCGTGAGAAGTCCTGCAAGCGCGAGTTGGCCGTACGAGTGCGGACAACGGACAGGAGGTGGTCACGGGCAGAACGGAGAGACCGAGAAGGGACATACCTATGGATCTGTGAGGAGATATAAGAGGGGCTAGAGTTGTTCAGTGCTTTATAGGTGTGAGTTAGTACCTTGAATTGACTCCTATAGCATACAGGAAGCCAATGTAAGGACTGGCAGAGGGGTGAGGTGTGAGAGAAACGACTAGAGAGGAAAATCAATCTAGCAGCAGCATTCATTACGGACTGTAAGGGTGCAGTACGGCTATTGGGAAGACCAATCAGGAGAGGGTTACAATAATCCATGCTGGAAATTACTAGAGCATGGACAAGCTCCTTGGTAGTATCTGGTGCAAGAAAGGGGCGGATGCGGGCTATGTTTTTAAGATGGAATCTACAGGATTTGGCAACATGCTGGATGTGAGGCTCAAAGGTGAGACCAGAGTCAAGTATGACGCCAAGACAGCGCGCTTGCAAGGATGGACTGATGTTGGTACCACAAACTTGGAGGGAGAGCGAAAGAGGAGGATCAGTATTAGGAGGAGGAAAGACAAGGAGCTCAGTTTTTGAGAGATTGAGTTTCAGAAAGCGGGAGGACATCCAGTCAGAGATGGAAGAAAGGCAAGCAGTGACACGTTGCAGGACGGAAGGGGAGAGGTCCGGGGAGGAGAGATATAGCTGGGTGTCATCAGCGTACAGGTGGTAGTGAAATCCAAAAGAGGTAATAAGTTTGCCAAGAGAGGCAGTATAAAGAGAAAATAGAAGGGGACCAAGGACGGAGCCTTGGGCAACTCCAACTGAGACAGGGCAAGGGGAGGAGGTATCATTTGAAAAGGAGACACTGAATGAGCGTTGGGAGAGATAAGAGGAAAACCATGAGAGGACAGAGTCACAGAGACCAAGCGATTGAAGAGTTTGAAGAAGGAGATCATGATCAACGGTGTCAAAGGCCGCTGAGAGGTCAAGAAGAATTAGTATGGAGTAGTGGCCTTTGGATTTAGCTGCGATTAGGTCGTTAGTAACTTTGATAAGGGCAGTCTCTGTAGAGTGGAGAGGGCGGAAGCCAGATTGAAGGGGGTCAAGGAGAGAGTTGGAATTGAGGAAATGAGACACACGGGTAAAGACAAGTCTTTCCAGAAGCTTTGAGGAAAAAGGGAGCAAGGATATGGGACGGTAGTTAGAGGGGGTGGATGGGTCGAGGGATGTTTTTTTTAGTATAGGTACTACAGTGGCATGTTTAAGGTCAGCAGGGACGATGCCAGAGGAGATAGAATAGTTCTGGTTAGCAAAGAAGTTTAACTAAGTCCCAGAAATTAGTTGAATAGACAGAGTGTTAGAGTGGTATTCCTTGGGCTGGTCTGATCTAATGATGCTTTGATGATCTCCTGAAACCCCAATTTCTTTAAAGAATTGCTTATCTTGAATTTCTTTACGTCACCAATTTAAAGTGACCAATGGGAATAGGTGGGTGTACCTTCTTCTAATGATAGTCCTATAGACATTCATCAGTAGATTGCGTTGTTGCATCACAATACATTTTCATTACATATTCCAACTACCACTTTATCTAAAGGGTTAATTTAATTTCATGATGCAAATTATGTCAAAAATGTCTTATCTTTATGGGCAATCCATCATTAATGAATGTCATAATTCAAGGGAATAGTGGTCCTTTTTGGTAGACCACCAGTCTCCTTTTTGTGCCATAAAGTTTATTTTTAAAGCATCTTGACTTTGTCAAGAAGTCCCATTGAATTTGAAATGTAAAATAAATTACTGGTAGGGAGTATCTCTTCTTGACTCTAATCGGTCTGGTTTTCTCACACTGTCTTATTGTATGAGCTAAGTATATCTGTACTATTATATGTGACAACGCATAATATATACATGTCTTTTGCACACATTCAGCTAATATCAGTTTTAATAATAATGAAATGTATTCATTAGGTTCTCTCTACGAATGTATTAAAATTATTATTGCAGCTACTATTTGTATATAATTAAACATAATTATATGGTTAGTGTATATAGATATGTATCTCTTGGCTGGGCTCTCAACCCCCCTTGTTCCAAATACTTTGGTTTCCAACACTTAGTTCTAAGTGTCAGATATGCCTTATCTATAATCACTGTTTGCATTAGCCACATTCCAATCAGTTTGGTCATGCAGTGAATGGAGTAAGAAAAAAAAGAAATATGTCTGTGCATCTTTTACCTTCTGTTACAAGATGGAGTCACATACTTTACAGTATACATTTTTAATTTTAATCCACAATATCTCGGACAGTATGCATTCGTTTGTGCCCATTTGGCACTTTACATTACTTCACCGATTTCCACTTGCTGGGTAATTTGTTTACATTCATTCTTTTGTAATTTCTGCACATTGGCGGTACATTTACTGTTTCTAATTCGGATTTGTGTGTTTCAATATTCGCCCCATGGTCTTCTGTAGTGATGTTGCAAACACAAAATTTTCGGTTCGCGAACGGCGAACGCGAGCTTCCGCAAATGCGAACCGCCATAGACTTCAATGGGCAGGCGAATTTTAAAACACACAGGGACTCTTTCTGCCCACAATAGTGATGGAAAAGTTGTTTCAAGGGGACTAACACCTGGACTGTGACATGCCGGAGGGGGATCCATGGCAAAACTCCCATGGAAAATTACACAGTTGATGGTTTTAATCCATAAAGGGCATAAATCACCTAACATTCCTAAATCACAATGGATATTGATTGACACCTGACATATGACATATTGACACCTTGACATATGGATTGACACCTGTCCTCAGAGACCCTGATACACATTGACACAGAGCAGAGGGGGGGGGGGGGGCTACTGTATGATCAGGTAGTGTAAGACTATTCTTATCAGTTTAATCCCTGTTACGAGTAGAGGACTATTTCCTTGTTTTGCCAAACCCCTTCAAAGATGGGAAAAGCGGTATGAGTGGAAGAAACAAGGAAATGTGGTCAGGTGGTGGTGCCAGCCCTCAGTGCAAATATATAAAAATAAATAAAATAAATAAAATGATCAATATTAACTCCCCACCCCCCTTTTTCTAAAGGCAGTGAATCATGGGGCTTCTGGGGGCGTCCGTAGCATGCCGCATCATAAGGGGCAGGCTGGGGTCATCCAATCACAGCTTTCCCCATTAGCAATTTTATCCCAAGCGTGTTCCCCATTTCTCTGATTAGTGTGGATCTGCCTCCCTCTCTTCACTTGTGTTTTAGTGAGAGAGGGAGAGAGATCTGTGGTTTAGCTAGAGAGATTTAGGTATTTATAGGTAGGGATTTGTAAAATCTTGAGACCCAAAGGCTCTTTTCAGAGCCATTAACCCCTGTCTTGCCAGTGATCACTATAATCACTGGCTCTTGCACAGCAGCACGTTTCTGCTGTTTGTGCCTTGTTTTTTTTTTTGTTAGGGGTTCATTTTTTGTGATCTTTTTTCTTTTTTGAGACCCAAAAGCTCTTTTCAGAACGATTAACCCCTGTCCTGCCAGTGATCACTATACAGATCACAGGCTCTTGCACAGCAGCACTTATTTTGTCTATGTCAGACTTTGACCCTGATTTTGACCCTGCCAGGTGCTCAGATACATCATCACTAGGTACAGTGTCTACTGCTAGTGATGTATCTGGTGATGTTGTATCTGTGCCTGCTCAGCCCTCCATCCGCTCCTACTGGAGCAGTAGCCCCATCTGCTCTAACCCCATTTACTCCCAACAGGGCCGCCACCATAAATTTTAGGGCCCCTAACTCAGCTCAGGGTCTGGGCCCCCTGGGGCCTGCCTCCAAATACCACCCACTGGGTCCACACACAGACACAAACGCACACACTGATACAAAAGGACACAGAAACATACTAACAGACACACATACTGAAACAGACATACACGCATACAGGCATACATACTGACACACACATGTTATGGTACTTTTTGAAAGTAAACCAAAATGTTCAAATGTCTATCTGTTCCTGTCCAAATCAATAGAATTAAATTGCGTATATACGCTGAAGTAATTAAGTCTGACACACGAGGTTCAGGTTAAAATAACTTCGAGAAAGTTTATTGGCAAGTGAAGTAAAAGCGGGCGCGCAGGCCCTTTTAAGAGGCATTTTGCGTCATCATTGATTATTAGAATATCAGCAAATAAACATCATCAATTGGATTAATTGTTAAGTGACGGGGTTAGTGTCTTACCTATTGGTTCGTAAAATTAAGAGGTTAGTCCCGTGCCCACCCATCAGAGGTGGGATTATTCTGGACACGGGTGGGGGACAAGGGGGTCCTAAGCGTCATTTTACACGGTCAATGATATCAGGCTTTATGTCCAGGTGCAAGGTCTCTTATGAATAGAACATTTCATTACTACTGTGTTCTGTGGCCTTCAAACTATACTATCTTACAAGCTCTAAGGAGTAGCCAGCAAGTCTTAAGGAGTAGCCAGCACCTCCTGGTACTTGTCCTTGAAGGAAACACAGTCTTTGTCTACTGTATTAATTGGGTTGAGAAGTTCAGTCACGTAATGTAGTTTTAAAATGAACAAGTTAAGTCATGAGGACAAAATGGAGGATTGAAGAAGTCAGGTTAGGAGGACAAAATGGAGGACGAAGTCACAGTATAAAGTTAAAACGGAGTTAGTACAATAATTCAATACAAGTACAATAATAATTTTTAATAATTCCACATCAGTCCCCCCTATGAAATGTTAGATTCTAAGAGATAAACTTTATTATGTTAGTATCAGAAGACGTGTTAACCCAAAGGCACAGAAACCCCGCGGCCGCTAGCTAGATGTTAATGCAAAGTGCAAGGCTGTCCCTAGATCTGACCCTAATAGGCTAACCATCCGTCAGTATGGCTCTCGAACGCTTCACACCCAAGGGTATCCCATGGCAGCTAACCCACCACTTCTCCACATGGGGCCTTTACCATTCACTGACAGATGCTGTCCCTAATCTAGTCCCTTCCTAGAATTCCTGCACTTTATCAACAAAGGGGATAATTTGCAGCGGCAGACAGGGTGAGTTGATGTCTTGGAATTCTTGGTCATCAACTTCGAGATGGGTCAAAGTGGGTGTTGCTTGGTCAACAGTCTTCATGAGGGATTTTCTCAGACATGGGAGGACACAACAAAAGAGAAGAGCAAAGATAAAAAGAAAAATTAGTATAGCCATACCAATCTGCATTAAAGCCTTTTGCCATCCTGTCATCCAACCAAACCATCTTTCCCAGGGATCTTTTATCCCAGAATTCCTTTTTAACTCTTCAGACAGGTCATTTAATTTTTCTATAGCTAGTGTGACTTTACCATTAGGGCCTGTGTTTTCTGGGATGTAGGTACAACATGTCATAGTGTCGGGCAAAATCTTACAAACCCCTCCTTTTTCGGCTAAGATCATATCTAGGGCCATTCTATTCTGGAAAGTCATTTGGGATGTGGCCTGCAACTGTTCGGCCAACCCCTGGAGGGCGTCTCTGGTGTAATTGACAAAACGCTGTTGATTATAATAAATGTAATTTATCCAATTTAGATTCTTGTTTGCGGTAACTATGGTAAAAATTGATTCAAATCCTGCAGCAACTTCATCCCTAGCTTTAAACTCATTGGGCACCCCCCTGGGCACTCCAATGGCATCAATATATACATGAGGATCAAAACTTCCTTTCACTGGGACGTCACGTTTAACCTTAGTGTGGCTGAACTCATGGGTGTTGAGGTGTGTGTCAGAAATAATATGTATAGGCATAATGGCCTTAGTCAACGTACACTCTCCCCACCATTCTGTGTCCATTCTGGATCTTAGCTGTAAATCCCCACACAACCAATAAATGTCTCCTAGTGACCTAGTGTGATGTTGCAGCAAGCGTACAGGGACAGTTCTATATGTAGCACAATAGCCTTTGGAAAAGTTACCTACAAATTTACCAATACCATCGTACATGGCATAGCAAGTGTAATTACCTTTATATACGGTAATACCATCAGGGGGTTTGACATCTTTGGCTAGAAGAGGATACTCCTTTGTCCATGCAATACATATGGACCTGTTAAAATTATAGTGATAGGCAAAAAGGCTTAAAACACATTCTTCTATATCTACGGGTAGGATTAAAGGTACGGTACCCAGGTGAGGCCGGGCACCGCCACACACATAACATGCGGTTCTATTATGCTTATTAGCATTATATTTCATCCATTCTAACCATAAATTTACATCATTAAAACCTGTTTCAGCGGCCATGGTATCTTCAAAAGTGGGGTTAGCAATGGCCATCATGTCCTGAAAGGTCTGGATATGAGGTTTTAATGGGTTAGGGACCATATGGGTGGCCCCTTGCCACTCAGAAGAGTTGCACATATCTTTTAGGTAGAAATGCCCTAACTTTTTATAGGAACCCTTTTTCCAATACATTCCCATCACATATTGGTCTGCATCTGTTGGGCTTGGATGCTCAATATTAAGAATTAATTTCATTGGTGTACTCCCTCCAGGCTTTCTTAAAGTCATTCTCTGGAGAAGCGATCTACCATGATCGTCTACTTTAGCTACGGCACTTTTTGGTTTGTAACCCCAGGCAGGCCCGGCATTCCACCCCGCCGCCCCCCAATGGTCACAATTGTGCCCCCATTGTTTGTCAACTACACAAACATATGGGTCTTTCGAATGAGGGATATCTCTATAGATGCTCTGGATTTGTGGTGTGGGAAATGGGCATTCTACAATATCACAGTAGTCAAAGGTATAAGTAGCCACCTGGGTGCATGATGAATTATACCAGAAGGTGTACCCACTAATGTCTTTGGTAATGGCTACTTGCTGGGCCTTCATAAGGCTAATTAAGGAGAAGATGTACCAGAGATACATGTTTGTGCGATATTCGCTTCCTCTGGGGCAGGAGATTTCTTGCAGTGGGAAGCGTGGATCCAATTTGGCCTACCGGCCAATTTGACGGAGGTTGCGGTAATCAGGAGAACTTGGAATGGGCCGTCAAACCTCGGTTCTAGGGTATTTTTCCGCACAAACTTCTTAACCAGGACCCAATCTCCGGGGAGTAGGTTATGGGAACCTGTATCCAATTCGGGATCTGGAATTGAAGAGAAAACTTGGGCATGTATTTTGTTTAGGACATTTGCAAGTTCAGTTACATAGTCTACTAAAACATCTGATTGGAGTTGCAACTGCTGCGGATAGTAACAACCTAGTCTAGGTGCTGTCCCAAATAGAACCTCATATGGGGACAGTGAATGCTTCCCTCTAGGTGTGTGTCTAACACTAAATAGAGCTATTGGTAGGCTTTCTGGCCAGGGCATCTTTGTTTCTTGTGACATTTTTAACATTCTGGTTTTTAGAGTGCCATTCATGCGCTCCACTTTACCACTACTTTGTGGGTGGTAAGGGGTATGGAAGGCTAGAGTCACCCCTAGAGCAGTCCAAATTTCTTTAGTCACAGTTGCTGTAAAGGCTGGGCCTTGATCACTCTCAATAACTTCTGGGAGTCCGAATCTACATACAATATCTGTAAGTAGGCGCTTTGCGGTTGTTTTTGCAGTGATATTGGCCACTGGGTATGCCTCTGGCCATCCTGAGAACATGTCCACTATGACTAGTGCATATTCATGGGGCCCACTCTTGGGCATTTGGATGTGGTCAATTTGAATTCGTTGGAAGGGGTACATGGGCTTTGCCAGGTGTTTCGCAGGCACCTTAATTGGTCTTCCTGGATTGCATTTTGCACAAATGACACAGGCTTTGCAGAAGTTGCTTATCAATGTTGTGATTCCGGGTGCTTCATAATACTTCTGTATGAGGGCGGCCATCAGTTCTTTTGACAGGTGTGCAGGCCCATGTGCCCATTGGACCACTGCTGGGTATAAATTTCTGGGAAGACAAAATTTGAAGTTGTTGTAATATATTCCGTCCTTTTGGACAGCTCCTTTCTTTTTCCATTTCTGGATTTCCTCAGGAGTGACTGCAGCTTGCTGTTCTTGTAAAATTCGCAAATCAGTAGGAAGAGTTTGCAAAGCAAAAATAGGGACTTCTTCTTCTTCTTCTTGTCCGGACACTTCTTCATCCACTTCCTGCAGATCCCTGGCCGCTAACTTAGCAGCTTGATCAGCCAAATGGTTGCCCCTTGCTTCATCTGTATCCAATTTCCCGTGGGCCTTAACTTTCAAAACGGCCACTTCTTTGGGGAGTAGGAGGGCATCCATTAGCTCCTTGATTGCAGTGCTGTGTTTGACTGGTGTACCGGCGGTGGTAAGAAATCCTCTAGTCTTCCAAATTAGGCCGAAGTCATGTGCCACACCCAGAGCATATCTTGAATCTGTATAGATGTTGGCACGTTTTCCTTCGGAAATTTTGCATGCTGAAGTCAGAGCTTGTAATTCAGCTTCTTGTGCAGACATTGTTGACGGTAAGGATGATGATTTAATAACTTCATCTGTTGTGGTTACGGCATATCCTGTGTGATATGTTCCTCCTTCATCGGCATATCTCGATCCGTCCACAAACAGGGTAAAATCCGGATCTGGTAATGGGTTCTCATGCACAGTCGGTAAGTGCACTGTTTCCATTTTCATCTGTTCAAAACAGTCATGAGGTGTTTCTGGGTCATAATCATTCTTTATGACCAGATCTTGAAATTCCTTTTCCAGGAAATGGCGTGGCCATGCTTCTAGGAGGTCAGTTGTTGGGTATTTGACAATACCACTTTCCTGTAGCTGTTCTTCATTCATGGTGGCCCATAGTTTTGCCATAGGCCCAAGATCATTCCATGACCTTGTCTTCAACTTGGTAACAGGAATATGTGGGATAGCAGTATCCCAATGACGGTAGAGGTAGTTAAGTTGTTGAGGTAGCTGGACCAAGACCATGCTATTACCTTCAGAGTCACAATAAAAGTCTTGTGCAGTGAGCTTTACATCGGTCCGGTGGTAAAGCTCATCTTCATAGCAAGGTTCAGGAGTAATGTTCGGTTTGTACCACATGGTACAGAAGGCGTGATCTGGGCCTTCACAGAGAGGTTTTTCGCCTTCATAAAATGTCAAATGTGGATGCATGACTTTCTTGATACATCCACAGAGCAGGTGAATGTAGGTTTCATCCGTGATAAATCCATAATAGATACCCCCCTCAGGGAGTGGGAGAAGAGTGGACGGATTAAGCACTTGACATCTTTGGATGGAAATGTTGTCAGGCAAAAGAAGATGACACTGTAAGCGCAGATGTCTGGCTGGAGACACGTGCTTGAGCTGGACTTGGTTGATGATGGCAGAAATGTCATGAGGGGCCAAAACAACCAGAGGGTGGCCTAGGACCAGGTCTGAGGTTCTTTCTATGAGTTCTCTCGCAGCAAAAACAGCCCTGAGACAGGAAGGAGTCCCTCTGGCCACAATGTCCAGTTGACATGAGAAATATCCAATAGGCCTCTGGCGGCCTCTTGAGTCATTAGTTTGGGTGAGGACTCCTGTTGCATGGCCTTGTCTTTCAGAGACGAATAATTTGAAAGGTTTGGAGTAGTCAGGTAGGCCCAAGGCAGGAGCTGAAGCAATGGCACGTTTTAAAGCATCGAAATTGTCCAGGGCGTCATTGGTTAGACAAAACGGGTCAGACTTAAGAGCGTCATAGAGAGGTTGCATAAGCAGAGAGGCTTCTGGGATCCATGCTCTGCAGTAGGAAATGAGGCCTAGGAAGGCATGAAGAGACTTTGAAGTCCTTGGAGGTGGAATGTCCAGAACAGCTCTTACCCGGTCCCGAGTAAGATGTCTGGTACCTTGAGACAGGCAATGTCCAAGGAAGATCACTGAAGATTGACAGAATTGTAGCTTGATGAGTGAAGCTTTGCATCCCTGTTCTGCCAAATAGGAAAGAAGACTGATTGAACACCTTTCAGTAGTGGGAATATCATCTCCACACAGCAGTAGATCATCCACATACTGAAGCAGGACAACTTCTGGGTGCTCAGCTTGCCATGGGTCAAGGATGGTGCCCATGGCCTTTGCAAATTGACTTGGAGAATTTTGTGCCCCTTGGGGCATGACAGTCCAGGTATACTGCTGCATCTCATGAGTGAAAGCAAACATGTATTGACAGGATGGGTCCAGTGGGACACTGAAAAAGGCATTAGCCAGGTCAATAACTGTGAAGAATTTTGCAGATGGTGGGACTCCAGAGAGCAGAGTGTGAGGATTTGGTACAAGAGGGGTGTCCAGGACGGTAGCTTCATTAACGGCACGAAGATCCTGGACCATCCTGTACTTTTCCGGCTCACCCTTTGGAGTTTTCTTTTTCACAGGAAATAACGGGGTGTTGCATTCAGATTTACATTTGACAAGGGCACCCTTCTCCAAGAGTGCCTTGATGTGGACAGAAATTGCAGCAGACTGTGCTGGTTTTAATGGATATTGTGGTTTTCTTGGTAACTTAGCTCCTGAAATAAGCTTTACCACCACAGGGGGAACATTTAGGCGACCTATGTCCTCTGGGCCTGAGGACCATAACTTAGCGGGCACCCGTGTTTTTAATTCCTCTGGGAAATTGGACCTTAATTCTGCTGCCTCCTCACGGGGCTTTCCTAAATGCAGCATCAGAGGCAAAGAGCATAGGGCTGAAGTGTCTGATACAGACAGAGGTGTAAACATTTCTACCTGCCCATCCGGGGTAAAGGTGATGGATGCTTGCAGGCGTGATAGAACATCAGCACCTAACAGGTTAATGGGGCATGTGGAGGATACTACAAAGCGAGCAAGCAGGCTAGAGCCAACTCGTAGTGGAGTTGTTAAAGGGCTACGTCTTGGCTGGCCATCCACTCCAACACAAGAGACATCAATACTGGACAGGAAGGATGGGTCTGGCAGGTCTTGTTCTCGTAGAACACTACGGGCTGCACCTGTGTCAACTAGAAATGTAGTAGGATGGTCTTCAATGGGCAAAGTCACTGTGGCAAGTGGCCCTCCCTTATCCCCTATAGACGCTGCCATTATAGGGGTTACAGACACAGGCTTGCCAGTTTCCTAATCATCTGGTTCTTCAATAATTGGAATCTTTTTCTCGGTCTTGGGGCCTGGGGCAGGCTTAGAGAACTTTCTGGGTGCCCCAGGTTCCTTTTTAGGTTCCGGACAATCACTTCTGTAGTGTCCCTGAGCCCCACAATTAAAACAAGTTACATCCTCTAACTTGGCACCCTTGGTGCCAGAGGTGATGGGGGTAGCGCGGGCCACCATGAGCGGAGCTGGATTGGGTCTTCTTGGGGTCTGAACAGATTCCAGACCTCTAGCAACTAAAAGCAGGGTATCCAAGGGAACAACCTTGTATTCAGGACGTGCAGCAATGATTCCTTTGCGTATAGAGTCTTTAACACCTTGGACAAACGCACCTGACAGCATTTGTGAATGAATCTTATCTGTAAGATCAAACCCCAAATCTGTGAACATTTGATACAGTCTTGCATGAAACCTTTCCACTGATTCTCCTTTATCTTGAATAACATCAGTAAGGCCAGCAGCCTGATCCGCAAGTTTGTCCTTAGCCCATTCTCTTAATTGGGTGCAAAAAGTTACTCCAGAGGGGTAATCAACATCACTGCTGAGCAGATCTGTACTGAGGTGTCGGGCCATACTTGGCCAATATGCATCCCCTGCTTTGATAGCACAAATGCTCAGTAAATCACGCCATGCGGCGGAATAAGTCTTTTGAATTTGAACTATCCCTCGGTAGAAGGGCATAGGCTGCTTTTCTGGGTCAGGGAGTGATTTCATTAGAGCACTAGCTTGAGTGGGATTGAAAGCAACATATTTAGGAGGGGCCTGTTCTCCCCGACCCTTGTGGCCAAAGGGGTCATCGATAGAACGATGAGTTGGGGCTCCCGCGGCAAGTTCCGATGAGACATGGGACACCCTGTCCATCTCGTCATCATCGAATTCTATGATATTGGTTCTTTTGCGCGGTGCAGGGCCCGCATGAGGTGAAAGGATCGGTGGTTGGGAACGAGCCCCGGATGCAGGGGTGGCTAGCGAGTCATAACCTGGGGATAGGTAGTCACCGGGAATTACCGGCATCAGGGCCGAACTGGGGGCCGCCATATTGGTGGCCGGAAAAGGTGTTACATTAGGGTTAAGGGAAGGAGTGGCGGCCATGTTAGATGTGGGCACACCCGGAGCAACCTGTGCCGGACTGGGCATAACCGGAACTTGGGGAGTGGCTTGGGGAAGGGGTAGTGGATATCCGGGATAGGGCAGGGCCATGGGATATGGGAAGGGGTAGGGCCAGGCTGGGGAGGGAAAGGAGGTGGGGTATTGGACTGGGGCGGAGATGGGAGGGGACGGAGAGGGATTGGTAGGGGTGGGTGTAGAGGGAGGAGCCGGGATGAGGGTGGACGAGGTGGTTGGCTGGGCGGATGCAGAGGGGAGGGGATCATTAATGGAGAGGGATTGTAGGGAAAGGATGGCAGATGAAATGGTAGGGGAAGGTATAGCAGGTAGCGTAGGGATGGATGAGGATGATGGGAATGTCAAAGATGGGGAAGGGGAAAAGAAAGATCCATCAGAATTCAGGACCGGGCAGACAGGGGAGGTAATGGGATGGGTGTTAGGAGGATTGGGAGTGGGGAACATAGTCGGCTGGCTATCACTTATGGCTGACTGAACCTTGGGGATAGACATTCCCTGGGCGCCGGTTTTGGGCGCAGGCTGAGGGTAGACCCCAGCAACACAATTATTATGATACACAAACAATTTCACACCTTTGTGATTTATCTCTTCCTCAACCCAACCTTCTAGCTGAATAGCTTCGCTACTCTATACCATGCTTCAGCAGTCTTTAATAAACCATTATCTGTAAGCTTGCCTTTCTTTTCTGTCAGTAACCTACGCCAACTTTCTGGTTGCAATCTTCCACATGTCGGTACAGCAATTTTACATACTTTTGCAATCTTTTCAACACCTTTAACCATTTCCTCACCCTCTCTGTCTTCGACTAAATCACATGCTAACCAGCCCTTACTGGGCTTGTTTAAATCCTGTCCCATAATCCCTTTACCCCTATACCAGCGTCCTAGATATAGGGAGAGAGAAGGAAAATTGAACAAGAACGTCTACAATGCTCGACTGCCACCCGAGAATCGTGGGATTTTCTCAGGTGCGTCTTCCCAAAACGTAGACTAGTCACTGAATCCGCCTACCCGGGGTGGTAGACACGGATTGGAGCGAGGTGAGAAGTGTGTGACCAATCACTTCTCTTTCAAGAGAAATGGGAGTGGACAGTATAATAATATAGGAAGTTTAGAAAAGATGAAAGGTAAGAAAAAAAAAATCCTTAGAGACAGACACAGGAGTTCATGAGACTCCTAATAAAACAGACAAGACAACAATACAATTGAAATACAGTGCATGCATTACAGTTCAAATAAAATCAACAATAATCCCTTTCCTTCTACATGTGCTTACTCCAAAGTCACCTTTCTCAACCTCGTAGTGTCCCCGCTCGGAGAACGACTTTCATAAGTCTCACTACCAGCGGCCAAGGATAACAGCTAACACCGGTCCGAAATCCTTTCCAGCCTCCAGCCAGATAGCTGGGATCTGAGCGCACAAAACTACCGAATAGCGCGCAGATCCTATTCACACAGTACAATTGCCATGGAGCTAAAGTCTTTCCCATAGTCTTTCATTATATGAATAGGCTCCATGGTATAGCTATCTGGGGTATCACATTCCCATAAAGTCTGGTCCATAGTCCAAAGGCAAGAGGTGGGCAATCAGCCCCCTCCAAGGACACGTGGCGAGGTCGGTTTCGCCACCCCCAAATGTAAGTTTTACAGGGCAATATAGTCCAGGGCCATAGTCGCAGGGGAGGAGGCAGGCAAGCAGGCCTCTCCAGGACAAAGTGGCGAAGGGCACTTTGTCACACATCTCCCCTTTGGGGGGAAGACTAACCAGGCACCTGACCTTCTGTCGGTCAGTGCCTCCGTTAGTCGATCCGCCAACCCACAATATATAGATGCCAGAGTAGCCCCCCCACAACAACAAAGTACAAGAGCAGCCCACCCACAACAAACAGTTACTGCACCTGGGTATTTTGCTGTGGTGATGGGGTAACACGCTGAGGGGACTTGAAGGGCAGAGGCCAGCGGCGCTCTGCCCTGATGCCAGCTCTTCTGCTGAGATAGCCTGCCGGACATCAGGCTCTGGACCAGGGAGAAAGGTAGGGCAGAGGCCGACTGCACTCTGCCCAGCTGCCAGCTCTTCTGCTGGGATGCTTGGAACATAGTCTGGCTTAGTAGCCAGCGGAACATGGGAGTCAGTGGGGGTTAACATCTCCTCTGTTAACCCTGGTGCCACGCTAGGAGTTAGCTGGGGAGGGGAATTTGTACTTACCCCCTCCTCCTGTTGTCCCAATGAGGGTAGTTGGGGATCTGGACAGGCTGGCCAGCATCCCTGTAGGTCAGGCACAGAGACCACGGTCCCATCTGCGCCGTATGGGAGATTGGTGTCTCCCCTTGTTAGGGTAAGCTGCCGCTGGGGAGAGGGGGTGCTGTGCTCCTCTCCCTGAAACACAGGCTGCCGCTGGAGAGGGAGACCGCCTGTCTCCACTCCCGTAACATTGTCCTGCTGCTGAAGAGAGGGACCAACTGTCTCTGCTCTCTGTAGGACACACTGCTGCTGGGGGGGAAGGACGGCACCTTCGGCCCCCTGTAACTCAATCTGCCGCTGGGGAGGAAGGACGGCACCTTTAGCTCCCTGGGACTTACTCTGCCGCTGGGGAGGAAGGACAGAACCTTTAGCTCCCTGGGTTACACACTGCCGCCTCAGGGGAAGACGGCTAACCTCCTCGGATGCAGCCTCTACTCTGCTGCTGTAACACTCTTTCCGCTGAGTATACTCTCCGTCCATCCTTGATTTTCGCTTAGCCATGACCTGGTTCCAGATCCCCTGGAATATCTCCATGGATACATAACCCCCATACTGGGCCACTCGCTGCCTCACCTCGGCCAGCCCATAATCCTCAGTGTCAGAGCCTTCCAGACTTGTCTGCTCCAAGTCGCTGGATACCTCTGCTGCCAGGGGCGCTGCACGAGTGCTAACGTTGCCCTCAATTTGTAACTCCAAGGAATTGGTGTTGTCTGTAGCTGTCTTTCTGGCTGTAGGAACGATCCCACCGCTGCCACCACTGTAACGGAGCTCCGTGTACTCCGACCGAGTACCCTCCGTTGATGGATGCTCCTAGCGCTTACAGAGGACTCCAAGCACTGCAGACGACACCACAACCACCGCAGGCTCCACAACCGCCGTAGCTTAACTGGAGCCTCGCCGTCTTCCTTCCACCCTGGATCGGATTCTGTCCTCCAGGACCGTGTGGAGAAGACCTCTCCTCCAGGAGAGCGTATCCGGAACAGGCTCTTAAAAGAGCTAAGTGATTAAGCTCAGGGGAATATGCAGAGCATAGCAATCCCCAGTGTGATATAGCAGTTCCCTCCAATAACGAGACGAGGCTACGTATTGAGGGTCAGAAGAGGTCTGAGGTGCTGGAACACCCAGCCTGGTTTTTATTACAAGTGTACACATACAGGCCACACCCAGGGGGAGGCATAAAATAACCAATAGTATCATGGGTGCAACCCACACATCCCCTCCCCTTAGTGTGACACATAATCCCATTATACATACAGTTAAAATATACTTTTTACACAACTTTCATAACTCTAAAACCATACATCACATTCACATAAAAATACATATCCACAATCAATCCATTCAGGGGAACAACATATTAAAAAATGTCATGAATCCGACCAGGGTTTCAAAAGTTACTAAAAGTATCTTTTGTCCCTTACTAGCCGCATGGCAAACCGGTTTAGACAGGTTTTACATAGGCCTCTATCCTGGAGACAAAGAGGAAAGTAATCCAATTATACAGGGCTAGAAGCAGACTCCATTAACCACATGGTTACAGAAAGACATAAAACACTTTAAAATACAGAAAGTAACTTTTTATCCATAACACACCGACATTTCACATATCCCCAGATAGCTGGGATCTGAGCGCGCAGATCCTATTCACACAGTACAATTGCCATGGAGCTAAAGTCTTTCCCATAGTCTTTCATTATATGAATAGGCTCCATGGTATAGCTATCTGGGGTATCACATTCCCATAAAGTCTGGTCCATAGTCCAAAGGCAAGAGGCGGGCAATCAGCCCCCTCCAAGGACACGTGGCGAGGTCGGTTTCGCCACCCCCATATGTAAGTTTTACAGGGCAATATAGTCCAGGGCCATAGTCGCAGGGGAGGAGGCAGGCAAGCAGGCCTCTCCAGGACAAAGTGGCGAAGATCACTTTGTCACAGTTTCTTCCTTCCTTTATTTCTCAGTTTCATCTCTCTCAAGAAGTGGTCCTTCCATCATTCTACCCCAATCTTACTTCTCAAGAGGAAGTTAGGTGGCAACGTTTGGATGTCATGAACTGAAGCTAGTTCATTCTGAATCATACAGAAAGACTGACTAACTCTTCATTTTACCTTCAGGAGTTAGGAAAGGTGAGGCGGCCTCTTTATCTACATTGAAACGTTAGATTTCGCTAATGATCAGGATAAGAACACATTCTACCAGAGCATTGTCAACTTCATGGGCTAATATATAGTAATGTGACAGCATATCACATTACTATATAGATTCACACAAGAAAACCAGATACAGGACTACAGAGAACACCAAGTTAATGTAACTTTAAATATTATGGATTGATACAAAGTTCCATTGTAAGGAAAGGCGAACAAGGGTTCAGTGGTGTCAAAATTCTAATTTTATGGACAAAAAGGAGACATCTAAAGAAAGTCTCTGAAGTCTCACAGGTCTTTGACGGATAGGCATAAAGATAGCCAAAAATGACATCAATTGCATCACAAAATCCAGTTAACCCCTTACACAAAGGATAATTGGAACTCCTGACAAATTTCTGGTGGTGTTATGCCATTTACTGACCAAACTCTTGATAGCCTGTAGGGAAGACACACCCACCTTACTCTATTGGGAAGATAAACCAGAGGTTCCCATCCCTCAAGTACCCCCTACCAGTCCAGGATTTAGGGATTACCCTGTTGTGTCTAAAGTGTTTATTTTTTTCCCCCTTTTTCTAAAAAACACCTTAGACACCACAGGGTAATCCCTAAATCCTGGACTGTTAGGGGGTACTTGAGGACTGGGTTGGGAACCACTGACGTAAAGGAAGATTCTCCTTTCAAAATTAAGGACAAAAAAGCGAAAGGCAGAGATCTTAGATCTAACATCTGGTGTAGGAATGAGGACACCTAACTTTCGCACTTCCCAAAAATTTAAAAAAAAAATGAAAATTTGTCTCTCCAACTGAAAACTTTCCTATTTCCCCACAATTCTCATTTATACCTGCATTCACAATTCCTAGGATATATCTCCAAGTCTAAAAGAAATTCTACACAAAGAAGCTGGTTTTATTTAATTTGAATTAATTTTACTAAAAACATCTGGATAAAAAGGCTGGTCAGATGTCAACTATTATGAAATCTGATTTAGTGATATCTAGTTATATAAATTCCTTACTGCAGGAGGAATATTTACTGGTAATTTGTAAAAAAACAAAAACAAAAAAAAACCTACCTGAAATTAGGGATAATAGTCTAATTAGGAAAGTTAAAATCCGGTTAGAATTATTCATATTGGATGAGAACGAATGGTTAACTGGTCTGAGAACTATTGTATTTGTCCTTCCGTTGATGGACGCTTCCTAGCTTGCGTCGAGGACCACAAGCACCGCACTGGACACCACAACCACCGCAGATTCCACAACCGCCGTAGCTTAACTGGAGCCGCGCCGTCTTCCGTCCACCCTGGAATGAACCTCCAGCATTCAGGACCGTGTGGGGAAGACCTCTCCTCCAGGAGAGGGTATCAGGAACAAGAACTAAGTGATAAAAGCTCAAGGGAGTATGCAGAGCATAGCAATCCCCAGTGTGATATAGCAGTTCCCTCCAATAACGAGACAAGGCTACGTATTGAGGGTCAAGAAGAACTCTGGTTTAATTACACACACTCTGCTTTTATGCAATTCTCCCCTGCAAGGGAGACGCCCACATCCAATTAAACATTACCCACTCACACAATGGTTACCTCCCACAGATTCCCTCCCCTTAGCCTGAGAGGTAACCCAATTATAACGTACAATTTAAACATACATTTTTATAACTTTAAAACTATACATTCAATCTTCATAAAACAAGAGTTAGCTGGAAGTCCTTCATGCCCATAACGGTTCCACAGATTCAGGCTGTGCGGTCAGTCTATTTCTGGGGGAGATGGGGAGATGGGGAGATGGGGAGATGGGGAGATGGGGAGATGGGGAGATGGGGAGATGGGGAGATGGGGAGATGGGGAGATGGGGAGATGGGGAGATGGGGAGATGGGGAGATGGGGAGATGGGGAGATGGGGAGATGGGGAGATGGGGAGATGGGGAGATGGGGAGATGGGGAGATGGGGAGATGGGGAGATGGGGAGATGGGGAGATGGGGAGATGGGGAGATGGGGAGATGGGGAGATGGGGAGATGGGGAGATGGGGAGATGGGGAGATGGGGAGATGGGGAGATGGGGAGATGGGGAGATGGGGAGATGGGGAGATGGGGAGATGGGGAGATGGGGAGATGGGGAGATGGGGAGATGGGGAGATGGGGAGATGGGGAGATGGGGAGATGGGGAGATGGGGAGATGGGGAGATGGGGAGATGGGGAGATGGGGAGATGGGGAGATGGGGAGATGGGGAGATGGGGAGATGGGGAGATGGGGAGATGGGGAGATGGGGAGATGGGGAGATGGGGAGATGGGGAGATGGGGAGATGGGGAGATGGGGAGATGGGGAGATGGGGAGATGGGGAGATGGGGAGATGGGGAGATGGGGAGATGGGGAGATGGGGAGATGGGGAGATGGGGAGATGGGGAGATGGGGAGATGGGGAGATGGGGAGATGGGGAGATGGGGAGATGGGGAGATGGGGAGATGGGGAGATGGGGAGATGGGGAGATGGGGAGATGGGGAGATGGGGAGATGGGGAGATGGGGAGATGGGGAGATGGGGAGATGGGGAGATGGGGAGATGGGGAGATGGGGAGATGGGGAGATGGGGAGATGGGGAGATGGGGAGATGGGGAGATGGGGAGATGGGGAGATGGGGAGATGGGGAGATGGGGAGATGGGGAGATGGGGAGATGGGGAGATGGGGAGATGGGGAGATGGGGAGATGGGGAGATGGGGAGATGGGGAGATGGGGAGATGGGGAGATGGGGAGATGGGGAGATGGGGAGATGGGGAGATGGGGAGATGGGGAGATGGGGAGATGGGGAGATGGGGAGATGGGGAGATGGGGAGATGGGGAGATGGGGAGATGGGGAGATGGGGAGATGGGGAGATGGGGAGATGGGGAGATGGGGAGATGGGGAGATGGGGAGATGGGGAGATGGGGAGATGGGGAGATGGGGAGATGGGGAGATGGGGAGATGGGGAGATGGGGAGATGGGGAGATGGGGAGATGGGGAGATGGGGAGATGGGGAGATGGGGAGATGGGGAGATGGGGAGATGGGGAGATGGGGAGATGGGGAGATGGGGAGATGGGGAGATGGGGAGATGGGGAGATGGGGAGATGGGGAGATGGGGAGATGGGGAGATGGGGAGATGGGGAGATGGGGAGATGGGGAGATGGGGAGATGGGGAGATGGGGAGATGGGGAGATGGGGAGATGGGGAGATGGGGAGATGGGGAGATGGGGAGATGGGGAGATGGGGAGATGGGGAGATGGGGAGATGGGGAGATGGGGAGATGGGGAGATGGGGAGATGGGGAGATGGGGAGATGGGGAGATGGGGAGATGGGGAGATGGGGAGATGGGGAGATGGGGAGATGGGGAGATGGGGAGATGGGGAGATGGGGAGATGGGGAGATGGGGAGATGGGGAGATGGGGAGATGGGGAGATGGGGAGATGGGGAGATGGGGAGATGGGGAGATGGGGAGATGGGGAGATGGGGAGATGGGGAGATGGGGAGATGGGGAGATGGGGAGATGGGGAGATGGGGAGATGGGGAGATGGGGAGATGGGGAGATGGGGAGATGGGGAGATGGGGAGATGGGGAGATGGGGAGATGGGGAGATGGGGAGATGGGGAGATGGGGAGATGGGGAGATGGGGAGATGGGGAGATGGGGAGATGGGGAGATGGGGAGATGGGGAGATGGGGAGATGGGGAGATGGGGAGATGGGGAGATGGGGAGATGGGGAGATGGGGAGATGGGGAGATGGGGAGATGGGGAGATGGGGAGATGGGGAGATGGGGAGATGGGGAGATGGGGAGATGGGGAGATGGGGAGATGGGGAGATGGGGAGATGGGGAGATGGGGAGATGGGGAGATGGGGAGATGGGGAGATGGGGAGATGGGGAGATGGGGAGATGGGGAGATGGGGAGATGGGGAGATGGGGAGATGGGGAGATGGGGAGATGGGGAGATGGGGAGATGGGGAGATGGGGAGATGGGGAGATGGGGAGATGGGGAGATGGGGAGATGGGGAGATGGGGAGATGGGGAGATGGGGAGATGGGGAGATGGGGAGATGGGGAGATGGGGAGATGGGGAGATGGGGAGATGGGGAGATGGGGAGATGGGGAGATGGGGAGATGGGGAGATGGGGAGATGGGGAGATGGGGAGATGGGGAGATGGGGAGATGGGGAGATGGGGAGATGGGGAGATGGGGAGATGGGGAGATGGGGAGATGGGGAGATGGGGAGATGGGGAGATGGGGAGATGGGGAGATGGGGAGATGGGGAGATGGGGAGATGGGGAGATGGGGAGATGGGGAGATGGGGAGATGGGGAGATGGGGAGATGGGGAGATGGGGAGATGGGGAGATGGGGAGATGGGGAGATGGGGAGATGGGGAGATGGGGAGATGGGGAGATGGGGAGATGGGGAGATGGGGAGATGGGGAGATGGGGAGATGGGGAGATGGGGAGATGGGGAGATGGGGAGATGGGGAGATGGGGAGATGGGGAGATGGGGAGATGGGGAGATGGGGAGATGGGGAGATGGGGAGATGGGGAGATGGGGAGATGGGGAGATGGGGAGATGGGGAGATGGGGAGATGGGGAGATGGGGAGATGGGGAGATGGGGAGATGGGGAGATGGGGAGATGGGGAGATGGGGAGATGGGGAGATGGGGAGATGGGGAGATGGGGAGATGGGGAGATGGGGAGATGGGGAGATGGGGAGATGGGGAGATGGGGAGATGGGGAGATGGGGAGATGGGGAGATGGGGAGATGGGGAGATGGGGAGATGGGGAGATGGGGAGATGGGGAGATGGGGAGATGGGGAGATGGGGAGATGGGGAGATGGGGAGATGGGGAGATGGGGAGATGGGGAGATGGGGAGATGGGGAGATGGGGAGATGGGGAGATGGGGAGATGGGGAGATGGGGAGATGGGGAGATGGGGAGATGGGGAGATGGGGAGATGGGGAGATGGGGAGATGGGGAGATGGGGAGATGGGGAGATGGGGAGATGGGGAGATGGGGAGATGGGGAGATGGGGAGATGGGGAGATGGGGAGATGGGGAGATGGGGAGATGGGGAGATGGGGAGATGGGGAGATGGGGAGATGGGGAGATGGGGAGATGGGGAGATGGGGAGATGGGGAGATGGGGAGATGGGGAGATGGGGAGATGGGGAGATGGGGAGATGGGGAGATGGGGAGATGGGGAGATGGGGAGATGGGGAGATGGGGAGATGGGGAGATGGGGAGATGGGGAGATGGGGAGATGGGGAGATGGGGAGATGGGGAGATGGGGAGATGGGGAGATGGGGAGATGGGGAGATGGGGAGATGGGGAGATGGGGAGATGGGGAGATGGGGAGATGGGGAGATGGGGAGATGGGGAGATGGGGAGATGGGGAGATGGGGAGATGGGGAGATGGGGAGATGGGGAGATGGGGAGATGGGGAGATGGGGAGATGGGGAGATGGGGAGATGGGGAGATGGGGAGATGGGGAGATGGGGAGATGGGGAGATGGGGAGATGGGGAGATGGGGAGATGGGGAGATGGGGAGATGGGGAGATGGGGAGATGGGGAGATGGGGAGATGGGGAGATGGGGAGATGGGGAGATGGGGAGATGGGGAGATGGGGAGATGGGGAGATGGGGAGATGGGGAGATGGGGAGATGGGGAGATGGGGAGATGGGGAGATGGGGAGATGGGGAGATGGGGAGATGGGGAGATGGGGAGATGGGGAGATGGGGAGATGGGGAGATGGGGAGATGGGGAGATGGGGAGATGGGGAGATGGGGAGATGGGGAGATGGGGAGATGGGGAGATGGGGAGATGGGGAGATGGGGAGATGGGGAGATGGGGAGATGGGGAGATGGGGAGATGGGGAGATGGGGAGATGGGGAGATGGGGAGATGGGGAGATGGGGAGATGGGGAGATGGGGAGATGGGGAGATGGGGAGATGGGGAGATGGGGAGATGGGGAGATGGGGAGATGGGGAGATGGGGAGATGGGGAGATGGGGAGATGGGGAGATGGGGAGATGGGGAGATGGGGAGATGGGGAGATGGGGAGATGGGGAGATGGGGAGATGGGGAGATGGGGAGATGGGGAGATGGGGAGATGGGGAGATGGGGAGATGGGGAGATGGGGAGATGGGGAGATGGGGAGATGGGGAGATGGGGAGATGGGGAGATGGGGAGATGGGGAGATGGGGAGATGGGGAGATGGGGAGATGGGGAGATGGGGAGATGGGGAGATGGGGAGATGGGGAGATGGGGAGATGGGGAGATGGGGAGATGGGGAGATGGGGAGATGGGGAGATGGGGAGATGGGGAGATGGGGAGATGGGGAGATGGGGAGATGGGGAGATGGGGAGATGGGGAGATGGGGAGATGGGGAGATGGGGAGATGGGGAGATGGGGAGATGGGGAGATGGGGAGATGGGGAGATGGGGAGATGGGGAGATGGGGAGATGGGGAGATGGGGAGATGGGGAGATGGGGAGATGGGGAGATGGGGAGATGGGGAGATGGGGAGATGGGGAGATGGGGAGATGGGGAGATGGGGAGATGGGGAGATGGGGAGATGGGGAGATGGGGAGATGGGGAGATGGGGAGATGGGGAGATGGGGAGATGGGGAGATGGGGAGATGGGGAGATGGGGAGATGGGGAGATGGGGAGATGGGGAGATGGGGAGATGGGGAGATGGGGAGATGGGGAGATGGGGAGATGGGGAGATGGGGAGATGGGGAGATGGGGAGATGGGGAGATGGGGAGATGGGGAGATGGGGAGATGGGGAGATGGGGAGATGGGGAGATGGGGAGATGGGGAGATGGGGAGATGGGGAGATGGGGAGATGGGGAGATGGGGAGATGGGGAGATGGGGAGATGGGGAGATGGGGAGATGGGGAGATGGGGAGATGGGGAGATGGGGAGATGGGGAGATGGGGAGATGGGGAGATGGGGAGATGGGGAGATGGGGAGATGGGGAGATGGGGAGACTACCTGTTCCTGTGGGTCAGCCACAGTAGCTGATTTTCATGCATGTTACATTGTCACAATAAACTACATTTTTATAGTTGGTTTGTAATGTGTGAAATACAAATCCTCTAATAAAGTGTACTCCAGAGTCTATAAGCGTTAAAATAATGAGTAGCTCTTAGCATTAATTTAAGGGGAACAATGCCAATATATCAATTCGATAATGTTTATAATGTTAAGATCACCACCATATAAATATCCTCACATTGTCTAGTGGAAGGCAAGCTGGATCCCTGGTGGTTTAGTATTGTGTTCGGCACCAATAACAGATGCAGACCACTTTAACAGCTCCCAGTGCTCCATCAATGACCAAGAGTACTAGGGAGCTCTTAAGTAGCTGAAGGAGGTGCAGACCACAAATGCTCCCTCAATGAAGTGAGGGGGCTCAGCCAGGTGATGTACGCCTGGTTCAAGAAGTCAGGGAGAAAGAGTTCCAGGGCCAGACAGGACCCCACCAGCCCATGTCCAAACCCTAGGTGGAAGTCTTAAGGTTAATACAGTTCTGGTGGGAAGAGTAGCCGCAGTGGTCACACAAGGTATCTGCCAAACACAAACAAGATTAGATACTCCCTTTGAGTGGCAAGTCCACACGACCCACATACAATGAAGGATGAACTTTTAGTTCAAGTTCTGAACATCTAGTACCTATGAGAAGTGTGAAGCCAGAAGCCACCAATACAATAACGAAAATAAGTAGGAAGTCATTTTATTTGCTTTTAATTAAGCAGTCCTGTCAACATGCATACAAATGGGTTTTTACATTGTTTTATTATAACTGCCCCTTATATTTAAGATACAGTATTTGCACTAACCAAGCCAGGTAACTTCTTTCAACTGTACTTTGGTTTGCAAGAAGCCATTTGGACTAGGCAGACAAGCTATAGCTACAGGGTCTGCAATGTCGTAACAGGTGCACAATAGGAGGTGCCAAGCTTGAGTTGTAAAGCCATTTGGTGAACACAAGGCATTGTAACTCAAAACATGGTGCTGCATATTCAGAAACTAGAACCTTCATCTTAGTGCAGTGATGAGAAAAAATTATACTATTATTTGATCCACCCATGCGGTGTGCAATATATGCATTGAAAGACTGCTTCAACTGGAGAGTGTCTATTAAACAGAAAGGTAAGGGAGTCATGGTAACTTGTGTGTCCAACACAGAGGTCTCAAGGAGGACATCCAGCTCAGAGCTAAGCTCCCGTGAGTTTCCCCGGGGGCATAAAGCCAGCATCACCAAGCATCTTCAGCGACACATCACCATTAGGTTTTATCACCAGCTTTGTAATACTACCATGATAGAGAGACAGTCAGGGCCAAGCTTCCGGTGGGAGTTGTAGTGCCCTGTAGATGAAGATATACATTTTGTCAGTACATGGAAGGCATAAGACAAGTTTGAACAATATAGGTCTTGAGAGGTTAATTTTAAATAACTCCCCATCTCCCCATCCTGTAAAGCAGGATTCCACAAACTCTGCCCCCCCCCCCCCCCCCAGATGTTGCTCAACTACAACCAGGGCCAGGCAAACTGCAAGGTGTGTGGTTTCTGCTCCCCAGCTTAATGAGACTGGAGCATGGAGGCCCTTAATGTAGAAACACAGGAAGCACCTCTAGTGACCGTCTGAGTGATTGTCACTTTGAAGCAATGCAAACACTGCCTTTTCTCTGAAAGGTCAGTTTTTACATTAAAAAGCCTGCAGGGACAGGCTATAGACACCATTACCACTACAATAAGCTGTGTGCACGCGCGCTTGCTAGTGAGTGAGCTTGCTTGTATGTGAGCTTGTGTTTTTATGTCAATGAGCTTGTCTGTCTGCATGCAAGTATGCTTACTGTATAATTAAACAGTTACTCTGAAAGGACCAATATTTTATATTAGAAAATAATCTCTCGACATAACCTTACATGGCGCAATGACTTATGGAGCTGGCATAAATTTTTTCCAGGGCAGCTTTGCATCCCCAGTCCGGCCCTGACTACAACTCTTATGATTCTATGAATTAAATGGTCTGAGAATCATGGGAGTTGTAGTTCAGCAACATCTGGAGGGCTGGCGTTTCCGGAAGCCTGCTGTAAAGGCTGTCAGATTAGTACATGCCATCCAATTACCACAAGATTTGATAACATTTGGATGAAAACCTGTTTAATAAGCAGCACAATTCATTATAGTAAAAATGGTACACAATTTTACAATACTGGATTCTCATTTCAATTTTGTATAGTTGTTCTGGGTTTAGTGTACTCCATTTACTTTGTTAAATAAGGGTGTTTAAAGAAAAACTAAAAATGCAGGTTAGGAATAGAGGGCCTGGAAGATACCGGTGGTGACCACAGATGATTTAGAATGATAAGTGGAAGCAGTTTACCTTCATACAAAAGTAGCGGATCACATTATCATGGCAGACTATTATTTCATAACTTTCTTTTGTTTGTTCTGGATCTGCACGGTGGATGTACTTCCTGAATGCAGCCTCAATGCGTGGGCCATCTTTAAAATACTAAGATGGAGACAATGACCAGGGTTAAAAGCAGAAACAGAATGCACACCAGAAACGCTTTAAAAATAGAGTCACCACTAGATATAGCTTACAGAAAGATCTGGTATCCACTTGGATTCCGCAGGAACTGGTCGGATTGGAGGTCCTTCGTTAAGCAGACTGGAGCTGCTCATTTTAATATCTATAAGAAGATTAAAGAAAGCCAAACCACCAACAAAACAGCTCAATAACGGTTATTCTGCAACTATTCAAAATATGCATAGGCAGCAAGAATTGGGATTTCAGAGGTCTACATGCAGCAGCCTAATCCCACATGTGCAATAGAGGGTCCAGTAAAACCTTTCCTTCCCCTGTACACATGTTTCTGTGAATCTGGTCAATGACAAATAAATAATGCAGCTAAAGTTATTCCCTTCACTTCCAAGAAGTTCCAGACGCTGTCCTGTTAGGCTGGCCTGTTCACGCCCTGTAGAAAGAAAGACAGCATGGAACTAGCAAGTACCATAACCACTACAGCTGTTCTGGTGCCTAGAATGCCCCACCCCCTCCATTCCTGCAGCTTACACTCACGCTCCTTCTCTGTACATCCTTCCAGATGTTTCAAGTTTATTAGAGACATTGGTAGCATGCTGATCCCTTCTTTTAAAAGCCTGCTAGCAAATTGATCAGATACAGGTGAGGTGCAATTAGGCATAAGTGAAACTATTAAGCAAAATACAAGTTCTGGTCTGACTGTTACTTAGCAGCTGGTGCTATTGGAGCACTAGCCCACCCTGCTATCCCAGGGACCCATACTGTGGTTTGCAGGGTACCAGTAATGCATCTTGCAAACCTAACATCTCTCCCTGGGACATTTAACGCTCAAACCTCAGGCTGCTGTTCAGTAAATCAGGCCGAATATATATATATGCCATCAACTACCACACCACATTTCCTCTCACAGTAGTCAGACATTTTAGAACAGTTTGAATTACCTGGGGTCCACCAGATGCTGATCCCCGTTTCCAGCAAAGAGCTGAAAGTCTGCCCATGCAGTGTTGAGCTCAGGACAGCCAACAGAAGCTTCCAGCTTTCCATCAGAAGTAGTGAAGGCGGTAAACAGCACCCAGCAGACTGCTTGCTTGACTGCTTACAAATTGAGGGCACCATAATCACTACAGCACATGCTAGTGGTTACAATGCTTGAGTGTTCCTTTAATGCAGGGGTTCCCAACCCAGTCCTCAAGTACCCCCCTACCAGTCCAGGATTACCCTATTGTGTGTAAAGGGTTTTCTAAAAAACTCCTCAGACACAACTGGGTAATCCCTAAATCCTGAACTGTTAAGGGGGTACTTGAGGACTGTTGGGAACCGCTGCTTTAATGTGAAATGGATCACAATTTGTGTCAGTCATAAACCAGGCAAACCGTCCTACGATAAAGTCTATTCGCTCCCCACCCTGGCAGTCACATCTATGATATGATCAGCTCCTGGAAACCAGAGGAACTCCCCAGCTGAGTAAGAGATATAAAAATCCTATTAATTCCTGCTGTGTTATTCAAAGCAGGTGTCTACAGCACTATACTTACCAATCCCAGCGCCCAGGGATTATAGGTGGACATAGAAAACCAGAATCATCACCACTCTTTCCCACAGCCACAGAGGCAAAAACTGCAAAAGCAGAGCCACCAAAAGCAATCACAGCTCTATGGAGAAACATGTTACCAAGAAATCAATCCCAGAATAATGCTAAAGCCACCACTGAGCCTGGAATTTATAGGTAGCGACTAGTTCAAACTTCCCACCCAGTTGTAGGCACTGTGATGTTACTGCAATTATGTAATTGTAGGGGACACATGGTGCAGATTGTTATAGCTAATAGGGGGCAGGAGATTCAAATCAATAGGAATGTGCTCTGTGTACTGCGCAAGCAGGGTAACTTGACCGTGGAATGTATCAAGAAATTATTTTTCTCAGATCTCCTAGCCTGCAAGGGAAAGTGATAAAAGGCTCAGTTTGTTTTAAAATCTCATTATTTGTAATCAAATCAAAATATCATACAGTTGTTAAAATATGTATTCTTGAAGAGATGTGTACAAATAATGTTCTTTTTCACTTCATGTATGAGTATGTATGAGCCTGTATGAGTTGCAGTGGTTCCCAACCCAGTCGTCAAGTACCCCTGAACAGTCCAGGATTTAGGGATTATCCGTTTGTGTCTAAGGTGTTTTTAGAAAGAAGAAAAAAATACTATAGGCACAACAGGGTAGTTCCTAAATCCTGGCCTGGTAGGGTGTACGTGAGGACTGGATTGGGAACCCTTGAGTTAGAGCATTGAGAGCAAGCTTCCCCAAACTCTGACCCTCCAGATGTTGCTGAACTACAACTCCCATGATTCTATGAATGAAATAGATAGGCTGAGAATCATGGGGGTTGTAGTTCAGCAACATTTGGAGGGCCGGAGTTTGGGGAAGCCTGATTAAGAGGATCAAAACAAGCTTTGCTTAAAGGGACACTATAGGCACCCAGACCACTTCAGCTCATTTAAATGGACACTCCAGGCACCCAGACCACTTCTGCCCATTGGTGTCAAGGATCTTACCTGGAGTGGGAGTCCGGCACGCAGAGTTAAGGCACCCTTTGCAATTCGGCACAGACCGAGGGGACTCAGGACAGAAATCCCCAAGGCTGTGACACAGTGCACTGGGGCTGAAATAACCAGTGCTTCCTGGAACGCAGTACAGACAAGGGATATCCAGAAGAGTAGTCAGTAACAGAATCAGAAGTCAGGGCTGGCGGCAATCAGGCGAAAACAGTAGACGAGCAGGGGATCAAAACCAGGAGTCAGATGAACAGCAGTGAAACCAAACAGGAACAGGAAACACAATCTGACAACGAGAACCAGACTTGCGGGGTTTAAATAGGGAGTCTCAGCCAATCATCAAAGAACCAGGAACAGGTGTGCAAATCCCAGGTGCACAGGCTCAGACTACAGGATACCAAGAACAACCAGAAACAGTCAAAGATGCGTGGAGCCCAATGTAAGGATACTGACTGGGATGCAGGAAACTCAGGTTCAAACCCAAATACACAATATTGTGTAAAGCACAATGGTGATCCTGACATTACCCCCCTTCAAAGACGCCATAGGCGAGAAGAGGAACGCAACTACGACCCAGGAGGTTACTTTTTGGATTTCTTGGTTTTGGTAGTACTAGTAGGAGCGGAGGTCATAGCATGTAGGGCCTTTTCAAAAACTTGCAAGTCCTCCTTCCGGACTAGAGCCCCATTAGAGGCAGAAGGGGGGGTCTTCCTTGACAGGACTTGTAGTGGTTGTGGTGCTTGCCTTCTTAGAAGCAGAATCTTTAGTAGAAATAGAGATCTCAGGTTCTTTAGTAACAGATTCCTGCACAACCTCAGGTGCAACGACTGTAGAAGGCTGAGGATAGGTCAGAGTGGTCAAGCAAGGACAGGCAGCATGTTGGCAGACAGGAGAACCTGAGGCCTAGATGGACGAATACGACAAAAAGATATTACATGTCCCCTCTCCCCACAATAATAACACAGTCCATGCGCCATCCTTCTTGCCCTTTCTTGAGATGACTGATGGCACCTAACCAGTCCAATCTCCATGGGTTCCACCGCCTCACTGCCAGAAGTATACAAAGTTTCAGGAGACTTGGTAGCGGTAGGGTTAGCAGTAACATCAGTCCGATTGGAAGGAGTAGTGTAATCCATTTCCCGTCCGGGTTGCAATATATGTGAAGCAACAGTAGGTGATCTATGTACAATGGATCTTTGTGTCTTGTTGCATTGTAAACCCAGGGACCGAATAAAGGACTCCCAGAAATCCAGGACAGGGCTTTTGGCGAGTAACAATTGGTGGGCCCAAGTCTTAAGGTGCCCCGACAACAAGGTAATCGCTGTCCTCACTTTAATGACGTCCGTGACATAGGTGTAGGGCCTCAGGGAAAACAGGACCTCGCAATCGACTTTGAAGGCATCATACTTAGACCGGATCCCAGAAAATGTTTCGGGTAGAGCAACCAGCGGTTCAGAGAGTCCAGAGTCATAGGTTACTCTCCCTTTAAGGGAAGCCAGTTCCTGCTGTAAGCCCTGCAAAGCCTGGGTGAGCTGGGAAACTTGCTGGGTCAAGGCTGCAATGGTAATCTTCAACTCTGCAGACTCCATTTGGTCAGATCGTACTGTCAAGGATCTTACCTGGAGTGGGAGTCCGGCACGCAGAGTTAAGGCACCCTTTGCAATTTGGCACAGACCGAGGGGACTCAGGACAGAAAGATGCGTGGAGCTTAATGTAAGGATACTGACTGGGATGCAGGAAATTCGGGTTCAATCCCAGCCAGACCCAAATACACAATATTGTGTAAAGCACAATGGTGATCCTGAGAATTGGAGTGGTCTGACTTCCAACTCCCACCACTACCCTTAACTCTGCAAATGTAATTATTGCAGTTTTCATAAACTGCAATATTTACCTTGAAGGGTTAAGTTCTCCTCTAGTGGCTGTCTGTGTGTTATAACTACGCTGGACGTCCTCACGCTATGTGAGGACCTCCAGCGTCGCCGAAATCCCCATAGGAAAGCTTTTTCTGTTTCCTGTACCCGGCCAGACTGACCGGAGGTGCTCACTGAGAGAGCACTCTCTGTCAGTCCGGCCAGGTACAGAAAATTGAAGCTCCTGTAGGGGATATCCTCCACTCGGCAACGCTACAAGAGAGGTAGGAGGCACACCAGGAAGGGGAGTGAGACCACGAAGGGGGTGCGGGGTGCACTAAGGGACAGGGAGGGGAGGGGGAAGAAACACCAAGGGACAGGGAAAAGAGGGGAGAGGTTCAAAGAACACTAAGGGACAGGGAAGGGAGGGGATCAATAATGGACGGGGAGTTGTTAGGCTGTTTAAGAGGCACATAGGTGAAGATGTTATTTTTTGGGGGGGAGCGGAAAAATACATCTTCGCCTATGTACCCAAAAATCCTTGCACCGGACCTGACTCCAAACACCTAAAAAACTGCCCAAAGTACCTGCCTTGCAAGGATTTCTCATTGAGCTGCATTGGGAAGGTTGTATTTGGACAGCAACAGAAAGTCTGGGCTTCGTAAGAAGGGTATGGCTTGCAAAAGCTGCAGACAAGAGATCTGCAGCATTTGTATGATATTTTATATATACCCCAAATGAAAAAGAAAAAATAAATCTATGGATGTTTTCATTGGTAGTATATCTACTAAATGGGGATTTTATTTAATTATGTTTCATTCTTTTTGAATTTGGGTAGTGAAGAGTCCCTTTAAGGTAGCAGAGTTATGTACTAAAGTGAATACAGTTAGATTGTATAAAAAAAAAAAAAAAAGAAAACAATATGTAGATTATATTGAAGCATTAATTTTAAGAACAAATAACTATCTACCTAACCCTGTCTACTCCAATTATCCTAGCAATAGTTAAAGATACATTATAGTATTAGGAATACTATAGTGTTCCTCTGCCTCTAACAGTGTTAGGCATATAGTGTTAATGGTGAGGATGTCCAGGTTTGTTTGATTGTATATGTATATGACGTCAGACCGGCTCCCGGCATCACTTTTTTTTTTACTGTCTTTCAGATAGATACCTTACCTGATTTTCTAAGCTCACTAAGATGCCTCTTTCCATTTTTGCTTGCCATATTACTTGTGCTATCACTTCTCGGGTGGATGGGATTTGTATATGTTTCCAATTCTGTGCTATCACTCATTTGGCTGCTGTAATGAAGTGTAAAATTAACATTGAATCTTTTATCTTCATTTTTGACTCAATTAAATTTAATAAAATTAGTCCAGGATCCATTTGTGACGAAACACCTTTTGTCACTGGATTTTTAAGTAACAAGCTGCCCTTTCCCCCTGGCTGTTGGAGGAGTCTGATTGCCAGCCTCCTTCCGCATGACTATGGCCCCTGGGAGATTTGGCCCTTTACAAACATTATTTGGGTTAATGGATTTATATTGTGCTGCTGCTGGTCCTTTAAGAACTGCATTGTGGCTTATGGACTTGTATTGGACCATGCTGGCCTTTTAAGAACCATCTGGGGACAAATTGAGACTTTGTGTGACAATGCCCCTTTAAGACGGTGTACGCAGTGCCCCCAGACTTAGTTAAAATATTTTGTTCCTGGCTTTCTCCCACTATGGTTCAGAAAATGGGGCTTACTGAACCAAGTACCACACAGGCGGACCACCCAGAAGTGGAAGTGTGCAGGCAATTTACCTCCCAGGCTGTGAGGTTACTGCAGGTTAATTGCCGACCGCTGGGTGGCCGCAGTTCGTGCATCTTTGTTCATTCGAACGAGGTCAGCGGTATGTGTAGCCAAATCCATGGAACTAAAATCAGTTACACATTTCCGCGAACAACGCTGAGCCTTACCTTCTCCTACACTGAACTTTCAGCTGCAGAGACTAAGTCCCGTTCGAAGATTCGAATGCACGTTCGAATGGGACTTTTTCTGCATAAAATTGACCGACCGCACAGCCAAAATCTATGGAACTGTTTTGGGCAGGAAAATGTGCTTGCGGTCGGTCATAAAGGACTTCCGTCTAACTTTTTATGTACTGGGGGGATTTGTATGATTTTTGGTTATTTTTATATTTAAAGTATGCTGATTCTGAATATGTATGTATATTTATGTGAATATGATGCATATTTTTAAAGTTACAGTGTATGTATAAAAAGTGTATTTTTCCTGGCTGTGATAAATTACATTAACCCATTGTGTTCAGTAATTATATCACAGGCAGAGGGGAAGGATTGCATGTTTGTGCTGGGTGTGTTTTACGGTTTGCCTGTAAAGGATTGGTTGTACTGTGTCCCACCCTGTGGGATGTCCAAAGTACCTGCCCACTGCATAAAAGCCAGAGAGTGGTCATTAAAAGTGCAGATCATGAGGGGCGGAGCCTAACCTTCAATGGAGTAAGACGCACGAGCCATTAGCTCTCTAACCCCGGGCAAGTAATCCGCGTCCATCAGCTACACACCGGGTGCTTCTCGCCTCCACGACTCACCCACAGACTCCCCACTACCTCCACATCACTCGGACAGATGGGGGGCGCAAAAAAAACGGAAGGATTCCACACCATCCGTGTCGACGATGTTTCGCGCCAAAGAGGACCGGTGGCCATCTTGGGCCCAAAGCCAGGCAGACTCCAGCTCCGAAACCGAGGGGAGTGAGGCCGACCAACACCAGGCGACCACCCCCCTCACCAAGGAAGACCTGCGGGCAATGCTCAGGGAAACGTCGGCGGACATAAAAGCCTATACAGCTGCGGCCCTGGAAAAAAAAATTGCAGGCCTCAAAGAAGAAATAGAGGCACTGGCCTCCCGCACGACACACAATGAAAGCTTACTGAAAGAAATGCTGACGAAGACCGCAGCCCTCGATAAGGACACAGGGATGCTTTAGGACAGGATACTGTTCCTGGAAGACGGCCTGGAGGACCTTAATAACCGATCCCGCAGACAAAACATCCGCGGTCTGCCGGAGTCAGTCCAGCCAGACGCCATACTCCCCACAATCAGGGCGATCTTTCAGTCCCTCCTGCCTAACTCTACAGAACAAGACCTATACACAGAATGGGCACATAGGGCCCTGCGCCCTCCGACCTACAACTCAAACACACCGAGGGACGTGATAACGAAGCTCCTACACTTCACGGTCAAGGAACAGCTAATGTAAGAGACAAGACACCATCCGCCCATGTACCAGGGGCAGCAGATTCAATTCTTTCAAGACCTGGCACCGTCCACGCTGAGGAAACGCAGGGAGCTGAAACCTAATTGAAAATGGCTGGCGCTATATGTGGGGGCACCCCTTCAAATTAACGGCGAAGAAGGGGGAACAATCCTACACCCTCCACCAGGTCTCCGACATGAAGGACTTCGCCGACCATCTAGGGATCCTGTGGTGGAATCTCTGTAAAAATAAATTTAGTAGGCCGAGATTGCCACGTGGTATGTGCACGTGCATATACTGATGTATCGGTCGGTTGGTTGCACGTGGCAACGATACAATCAGTAGTGTACGGAGCATGTGCAGGAATAGAGGATATAGAGAATTCCCCTCCTCCATTGTGCTGGGCAAGCCATGTGGTCAAACAGGAAGTTAGTCTTTGTTTTGTTGATTGGGTAAGAGTACGTGTGAGTGGAGCTGATTATGGGAGGAGCTATATACCTATATAAGGGACCTACACTGTATGATCAGGGCTCAGACTTTGCTGTTTTTGGTGACATTAGTCCCTCTGAGTCCCGGTCGGTGAATCAAATAAAAATCTCTTCCTTCCTGAAGAAACCTGTGTCCATCTCTCTGTGCTCGGCTTCCGTCAGTTTCTCCGGTATCATTTGGTGCATTGGCCGGGAAGCTCATCGTTCAACGGTAGCTGAGAAGCAGAGGCATGAGACGTCTATCTTTGCCCACGCTCTCTACGGCTGCACCCCTGAACTTTTGCGTTGACCTCCTTTCGTCTCGGCGCCACTGGTCTGTTGTCCAGGAGATCATCGGCCTCTACGTAGTAAGTGCTGGGGTGTCCCCGTCGATGAATGTGAACTCAGGTTCAGGAATGAGGAGGTAAGACGACTACTGTTTTAGACGGTGGACCCACTAAGGGTATTGGATACCGATTGTGCGGTAGGCCCATAAGGGGTTTGTATTGTGTATGGAATTCGCCCCCACCAGTGGAGGGAAGGAGCGAAGGCGCACCGCTCGTAATTAAACGCCCTGTAGTCAGCCCGTTTAATTTTGGTTTGGAGTCAGGTTGGGTCCTGTGTAAATAGCCCAAGCCGGACACCGGTGTCTTGTCTAGACTAGCGTATCTAGGGTGTATATTTTGTTCGCTAGGTCGGAGGGACCGGGAGACTAAGCGGCGCCTGGTGTAAATTCAGTCCACTAGATCTCAACCTATCTTGGCTAAGTGGGAAGGCGTGTAAATTTGGAACTGAAAGAATATTAGATAGTTAATTTCTCTTATTTCATTTTATAAGATTTATTATCATTATTGCTGACTGAAAGGATATGAAACAGTTAAACTACTTTTTGCTTTGTATGCTTTAAATTTAATGTACGTCATAGAAATGCTGACTGTGAAAGACTTGAACAATGACATGCTTCCTTCTATAGGATATAATAATATGTTGACTGTGACAGACTTATACAATTCTATAGGAAATACGACATCTCAGGATGTCTTGCCCAGGATATTCATTCCAGACATATTCAAAAAAGTCTTATCTTTCCATTGTCAGTATAACATGTGATATTTAAGGAAGTAATCAATCTTATACTCTGTATGGCATATCTCATGACTCAAGTAACTTAATTTGTATAAATATTCAATACACAGTAAAGAAATTGAGAACTTGTCAAGCACCTTTTCGTGTCTGTCTGTTATTTGCTGAGCAAGTTTCTCCCGTCAATTGATGTGGTGAACAGAGGATCGAGAATTGAGGGAAATTGAGTCCAGGACAGCATTAACCCTTTCAGGAACCCACTAGACTATTGATAAAGTAGATAGACTAAGAGGGTTTTGTTGTAAATTCCGCCCTCTAGTTCGCTATATGTGGTGCTTGGGCAGCGACGGGTAACCAAAATGGATGTAAATAGTTTTAGGTAGTCCATCGAGGTACTGGCCAATAGATTAGTTGGGAAATTGTAAATGTGTTAAAGATTATTGTAGTAGAGTGTATATCTTGCTAGATAGCGTGAGCTCTGCCGTCTAGCGAGAGTGTGAATAGTGTGTAACTGTATCATAGCGCACGGTACCATAACCATGTATTATAATTACTGATACTGTAAATAACTACTAATAACTGTCGTTTATGTTGTATGTTAACACCATAACCACTACTAATTGAACTGTGACTTTCAAATTGTACTCTAACCAATGCTAACCGTACTATAACTACTGTTTGTAAAGACAATGTTACTAGGGTGTGTTATCGACGGGTAATTTAAATATTGAGAATTATAACGTGGGTGATTGTATAGTTTCGCCAAAAGGTACAGTATTAGTTATTTAGTGACTGGTGTAACAGCTGTGTGTGTACGGGAATTCCCTGTATGTTTTGTTGTGTGCGTTTGGCCTAGTAACTGTACCACGTGGTTCTGTTGCCATGGGGAACGAGTGTGACTGTTGGAAGTGTGTTTGTTTGCGTCTGTTGGAGACGACGCTCCATTGTTAAGTATGGGTGCATCGGATTCAAAGATTATTGATCCCTTAGAATGTATGTTAAAAAACTTTAAGAAGGGATATAATGTATACGATTTTGGAGTAAAGATGTCTCCAACATGCCTGACTACTTTATGTAGTAGGGAATGGCCCTCTTTGGTGGCTGCATGGCCACCACGTGGTAGCTTTGATCCTAATCTGGTGCAGCATGTACACATGGCTGTATCGGGTAGGCCTGAACTTTACGGCCAGTTTCCGTATATTGATTGTTGGAAGCGAGCCATAAATGACTTGCCAAAATGGATCAGGGTATGCCACGAGGAGCAATGTCGCCTCATGGTGGCCAGAACTCGGTTGTCCACTCTGGCCGTGATTACTCCCAATCCGGACACGCCCCCTGAGTCAGAGATCCCCATGCCGCCCCCTTACTCCTCATCTACAGGAAGAGGAAGAGGAGGTGCCCCGTTGTCTCCACCTACCCCCTCCTCTAGCTCAGAGTCTAGCCCACTTGTTTTAAATCCTCCCCTTCCGGTACCTACCCCTATTAACCCCACCTATCCAGATTTGGCGTCATTTCTAGTTCATGGTCAGGCTCCTCCCAGCCCGGCCCGGAATATTCTACTTACTGATCTTCCCTTCAGTAAAGAAAAAGTGTCCCCTTCCCCTCGTCTTACTACCCCTCGACCGGAACCCATAACTGACATCCCTTAACGAAGCCCCATACTAACCCGACAACTGACCGGTACCCTCCAACCCCGACATTATCAAATGCCTCTCCGTCTGACACCGGGCCCGACACATATTAACGGTGAGGGCCAGTTACAACATGCTGATCCCGTCTTTGTTTACGTTCCCTTTACCACAACTGATTTATTCAACTGGAAGACCCATAACTCCTCCTACACCGATAAACCTCAAGCCATGACAGATTTGATTACCTCCATAATCCAGACACATAATCCCACTTGGGCTGATTGCCAGCAATTGCTTATGACATTGTTCAATAACGAGGAAAGAACACGGATAAATCAGGCGGCAATTAAAGCGCTTGAAGAAGTGGCCCGTACTCTAAATCAGGCCAACCCGGCAGCATGGGCCGCAGCCCATTATCCAAATGCAGATCCGAATTGGAATGTCAATGGCGCAGACATGGCCCATTTAAAAGCTTACAGGGACGCCATTATTGCTGGCATGAAAGCCGGAGGGAAAAAGGCGATTGTAACGGCTACCCAGGTATTGAGAGGGTATCTGCCGCTGGAGACGTCCTTTTCCCTGCAAGCTGCTGTGGAGAAGTAAAGCTGGTACAATCCCATCCACGATATCCAGAGAGAGTCAGGTTCAGCTGTAAACAGGAGCAAAGTAATCTTCCCAAATAATCCCCTTCCAAGAACGAGACGAGGCTACGTTTTGAAGGGTCAAGATGAACTGAGGACTGGAACACCCAGCCTGCTTTTTATTAGGAACCACATACAGGACACTCCCAGGGGGAGGATGAAAACAACCAATAATACGTATAAATCCGGTAGCGCTGGATAGCTCTCCTTCAGGGGAACAATATGTCCAAAAATCAGCCCATTCGGATGCATAGTTCAGGAGATACAGAGTTCCAAAGTTTTGACCGACCGCACAGACCAACTAGCCGAAATTAGTTCCATGAGTTTTGGCCTTGCGGTCGGTCTCCGTTCGTACGGTAAAAAGATCCGAAAACCTGGTCATCCATACGAATCTCGGTGGTCGCTGAAATCCCCATAGATGGTTAAGCATAACTACCAAATGGTGGGACGTTCGGTAGTTTTAGTACGAATTTACGGAGGTCTGGAGGACTCAGCGGTATTCGCCTGTTTGGGTATCCGTTTTCAGTTCCATGCGTTTACAGGCAAATACCGCTGTTCGTGCACAAGATGGCCGCGAACACGTGTAAAAGTCCCGAAATGGCGGCCACCTATACTTTACACACGGAATTCGTACTGAATCATGCGAACGGTTTATTCTTTCGAATCCTCTTATATTTTACACTGTGGATTCACTTAAATCATGCGAACAGGAGACAATGAAATGAATAGAGGTTTAAACTGTAATTCCCTTGCTTGCTTCACAGTTACCAGGGACTTGTAAGGATCCGTTACACTGCTCCCCTTTTGTGGAACACTCCGGCAGACCCGGATTGATCCTTTTCGGGTCAACTTGGGGCTGTCCGGTCTGCTGCTACGGTAAAAGTTCCGTTTGCCTGGATAATCCATCAGCGTTTCCATTGAAGCGGCCCGGGCGATACTGAATGCAGAAATTATATGGCTGTAGTGCTAAGCTCCATCTTAGTAAGCGTCCATTGTCTCCAGCTACTCGGTTCAGCCATACCAGGGGGTTATGATCGGTGATCAGGGTAAACTCCTGTCCATATAAGTAGGGTGTAAGTTTCTTTAGGGCCCAAACTAGGGCTAAACATTCCTTTTCCACTGCCGCGTAACTCACTTCTCTGGGCAATAGTTTTCTGCTGAGATACGCGACAGGGTGTTCTCCCCCATCTTCTCCGATCTGGCTCAGAACTGCCCCCAGTCCATACATGGATGCATCTGTATGGACGACAAATCTTTTGTTAGGAACGGGGGCAGATAGAACAGGTGCATTGATCAGAGCATTTTTCAAGGCTTGAAAGGCTGTCTCACAGGCCGGAGACCACAGGACTACCCTAGGCAAGTTCTTTTTCGTTAAGTCGGTCAGGGGTTTAGCGATAGTACTATAGTCCGGGACAAATTTCCTATAGTATCCTGCTGTCCCTAAGAATGCCAATACCTGCGTCTTGGTGTGGGGTGTGGGCCAGTTAGCTACCGCCTCAATCTTAGCGGGTTCCGGGCGTTGTTTCCCACATCCTACCCTGTGTCCCAGGTATTGGACTTCGGCCATGCCGAAGTTAAATTTTTCTGGTTTCAGAGTCAGGCCTGCGGCCCGAATCTGATCCAGTACAGCCTCTACATGTCGCAAGTGTTCCCCCCATGTTTCACTATAGATCGCTATGTCATCCAGGTATGCGCAGGCAAAGTCCTGGAAGCCATCAAGAAGTCTATCCACCAAGCGCTGAAAGGTAGCTGGGGCGTTCTTCATCCCAAATGGCATGACCTTAAATTGGTACAGGCCAAATGGGGTGACGAACGCCGACTTGGGGATAGCCTCCTTGGCCAGGGGGATCTGCCAGTATCCCTTGCATAGATCAATGGTGGTCAGATATCTCCCCCTGGCAATGCGGTCTAATAGTTCGTCCACTCGGGGCATGGGGTACGCATCTGTCACGGTACGGTCATTGAGTCGCCTATAGTCTACACAAAATCTAGTAGCTCCGTCCTTTTTGGGTACTAGGACTATGGGTGAAGCCCAGGGGCTGTCAGATGGCTCTATGACTTCTAACCTTAGCATCTCTTGTACTTCCTTCTTCATTTCTCCCCTGACTGCCTCAGGGATTCGATATGGGGTCTGCCTAAGGGGTACTTGTCCTGGGGTCTCGACATAGTGGGTCGCTAGCGTGGTGTACCCTGGTTCCTGAGCGAACGTTAATTTCTTTTCCATTATCAACTGTCTAAGTTGGCCCTTTTCGGCTGCGGTTAGCCGCTCCCCTAGTTGGATGGTGTCCAGTAAGCTAGGGGATTTTCTGGGTGCTAACAGGTCTGGGATAGGTAGGCTGTCGGGGTCCTCGGTAGCAGAAATGCATATAGCGGCAATATCCTCTGGCCGCTCTTGGTATTCTTTTAGTAAATTTACATGAAAGGTTTTCTGGATTCTCTCATCTTTATTGCTGGCAATCACATAAGTAGTGTCGCAGATCTGCGCTACTACTTTGTAAGGGCCCTGCCAGGATGTCTGGAGTTTATTTCCCTTTACCGGTCTAAGTACCAGCACTTTCTGACCCACCTGGAAGGTTCTCTGTCGGGCGCCCCTATCATACCAACGCTTCTGTCGACCCTGGGCCGCATGGAGATGGTCCCGTGCCATCCGGGCCAACTGCTCCATGCGGTCCCGCATCTCCAGAACATACGGTACAA
Source organism: Pelobates fuscus (assembly GCF_036172605.1). Taxonomy (NCBI): domain Eukaryota; kingdom Metazoa; phylum Chordata; class Amphibia; order Anura; family Pelobatidae; genus Pelobates; species Pelobates fuscus. The sequence continues at coordinate 118,020,344 of NC_086326.1, forward strand.
TGGGGATCCCTTCAGATTCCATCTCCCCTTCCCAATGCTCCCGGATGAGGTCGAGGGGACCTCGTACCCTTCTTCCGTAGAGCAGTTCGAACGGGGAGAACCCAGTGGATTCCTGCGGCACCTCTCGATATGCAAACAAGAGGTGTGGCAAGAATCGCTCCCAGTCTCTGTATTCCGCGGTAAAGGTCCTCAGCAACTGTTTCAAGGTACCATTAAAGCGCTCGCAGAGACCGTTCGTCTGGGGGTGGTAGGGTGAGCTGAGGAGGTTTTGAATACCGCAGACCTTCCATAACTGTTGGGTCAGATCTGCGGTAAATTGAGTCCCCCTGTCAGATAGTATTTCTCGGGGAAAACCTACTCTAGTGAATATCCCCACTAAGGCACTGGCGACAGTGTCGGCCTGGATATTTGTCAGGGCGACGGCTTCCGGGTAGCGGGTAGCGTAGTCCACCACAGTGAGTATATATTTCTTACCGGATGGGCTAGGGTTAGGTAGGGGCCCCACCAGGTCGACTGCCACCCGGCTAAACGGTTCCTCGATTATGGGCATAGGTGACAGTCGAGCTTTAGGGTGATCCCCTCTCTTCCCTACCCTCTGGCATATGTCGCAGGTACTGCAGTAGCGCCGCACATCCTTGGAAATCCCCGGCCAGAAGAAGGTCTGGGCGATCCGATAGGTTGTGCGGTTACCCCCCAAATGTCCTGCTAGGGGAATAACATGGCCAATTAGGAGAAGCTCCAACCGGTACTTTCTGGGTACCACTAGTTGGCGTTTCTGTGAAGGGGCACAGCCCTTCTTCCTACTCACAGTCAGTCGGTATAACCTGTCATGTTCTCATACAAAACGTTCATGCTCATCCCCCCCACTAGCGGCTATCTCCCGGTACGTCTGCAGGGTGGGGTCCTCTCTAGTCTCCCTCCCAAACTCTTCTGGGGTGTCCCAAGTTAATGGCTTCTCCCTTATGTGTGACCTACGTGTCTGTGTGTTGCTTACCTGGGTCTCCTGGCCTGTGGTGGCGTCATCGGTAAGCCTGCTCTGAGCTCGGGTGGTTACGGGGCAGGCTGCATCTGTGGTGGGCAAGTAGGCTGAAGTCAGAGGGCCAATATCGTTGCCCAAGACAAGCAGGTATCAGCAGGTAGATTATCCATGATGCCCACCGTGGTCTTTCCTGACCCAACCCCCCAGTCCAAGTGTACCCGGGCTGTGGGTAAACGAAATACAGCCCCCCCTGCAACACGGACAGCAACGGTGTGTTTGGCCAAATGCTCTGGCTTTACCAAGTGTCGCTGCACCAAAGTAATGGTAGCCCCCGTATCTCTCAATCCTTGGGCTATTTGTCCATTCACGCGTACCTCTTGCCTATGGTGCTGGCGATTATCTGGGGAGGCGGCTTGTATCGGATCTGCCTCATACAAAATGCCCAAGCATTCCTCGGGGCCCATTTCGGCCTCTACACAGTGGGCAGCAGAGGTACGTGTGGTGTTGTTCTCTGTGGAGTTGCGCCTCCAATTATTATTAGCGGCTGGTCCTAGCGGGCAATACCTTGCGATATGTCCAGGGTTGTTGCACCGGTGACAGGTGATCCTATGCGAGTCTCGGGGGTAGTTGTTGTGTCCTTGAGGCCGAGCTGGCCCTGGTGGTATGGGAGCCCGGAACTCTGGTCGAGACGAGGCCGCCGGGGGCCGTTGCTCCACTTTGATAACTGGCCTTGGGGTATTTTGGCTTACTCTCCTACTTTCGGCGTACTCGTCTGCCAGCTGAGCTGCCTCCTTTAAATTGCTAGGGCGTCTGTCCCTTACCCAATCCTGCAAGTCAGCAGATACACCTTGGAAGAAGTGTTCCAATAAAAACAGTTGTAATACTTCTTCTCCCGTGCTAGCGTTGCAGCCTTGCATCCAGTGTGATGCCACTCGCTGTAACCTATTAGCCCATTCCATGTGGGAGTCCACAGCTTTCTTTTTGGACTCCCGGAAGCGGCGACGGTATGTCTCTGGGGTTACCGCGTACCGGCGGAGTAGTGCCTCTTTTACTTTTTGGTACTGTGCAATCTCCTCTGTAGTCAGTGCTCTAAAAGCCTCATTTGCTTTTCCTGATAGCTTCCCAGCCAAAATAGTGACCCATTGCTCTGGTGGTACTTGGTGTAGGGAGCACTGCCTTTCAAAGTCTGACAAATAACCGTCAATTTCTTCTTCACTTTCCACAAAGGTTTTAAAAGCAGTAAATTGAATTTTCTTTACTGCAGCATTGTGTGTAGGAGTAGGAACTGTATGTGTAATAGGCTGGTTAGCCCTTACCAGTGCCGTGTCTTGCTCCTTCTTAGTTTGTATTTCTTCCCTTGTTTCTCGGATCAGTTGGTTTATTAGCTCCACGGACGTGGCTGGGTATAAAGATAATCTCCGCCGTACAATTGCAGTAATCTCATCGTCCTTGCTGACGGGTGCCATGGGCTCAGTGACTTCCATGGACCTATCCATCTCATCTAGCTCCAGTAGGTCTGCTATCAGCTCTCTCCGTGGTCTGTTACTGGCGCTCCTACCACGACTCTCCAATAGATCTTTCAATGTGGGCCTTTTTAGCTTGGCATACTGTGTCTCCATTCAGGGCTTGCTCCTTGGATGAAAGGACCATCCCACCGCTGCCAACCAATGTAACGGCTACCCAGGTATTGAGAGGGTATCTGCCGCTGGAGACGTCCTTTTCCCTGCAAGCTGCTGTGGAGAAGTAAAGCTGGTACAATCCCATCCACGATATCCAGAGAGAGTCAGGTTCAGCTGTAAACAGGAGCAAAGTAATCTTCCCAAATAATCCCCTTCCAAGAACGAGACGAGGCTACGTTTTGAAGGGTCAAGATGAACTGAGGACTGGAACACCCAGCCTGCTTTTTATTAGGAACAGATACATACAGGACACTCCCAGGGGGAGGATGAAAACAACCAATAATACGTATGGTAACACCCCCACGTCTCCTCCCCTCAGATAACCACATAACATAATTAAAATGTCCGGTAGCGCTGGATAGCTCTCCTTCAGGGGAACAATATGTCCAAAAATCAGCCCATTCGGATGTATAGTTCGGGAGATACAGAGTTCCAAAGTTTTGACCGACCGCACAGACCAACTAGCCGAAATTAGTTCCATGAGTTTTGGCCTTGCGGTCGGTCTCCGTTCGTACGGTAAAAAGATCCGAAAACCTGGTCATCCATACGAATCTCGGTGGTCGCTGAAATCCCCATAGATGGTTAAGCATAACTACCGAATGGTGGGACGTTCGGTAGTTTTAGTACGAATTTACGGAGGTCTGGAGGACTCAGCGGTATTCGCCTGTTTGGGTATCCGTTTTCAGTTCCATGCGTTTACAGGCAAATACCGCTGTTCGTGCACAAGATGGCCGCGAACACGTGTAAAAGTCCCGAAATGGCGGCCACCTATACTTTACACACGGAATTCGTACTGAATCATGCGAACGGTTTATTCTTTCGAATCCTCTTATATTTTACACTGTGGATTCACTTAAATCATGCGAACAGGAGACAATGAAATGAATAGAGGTTTAAACTGTAATTCCCTTGCTTGCTTCACAGTTACCAGGGACTTGTAAGGATCCGTTACAGCGATCAATATGTCAAAGATGGCTGAGGTATTGCAGAAATGTGATGAGTCGCCCAGTGCCTTTTATGATCGATTATTGGAGGCATACCGGTTGTATACCCCCTTTAATCCAGAGGCTCCTGAGAATTCCCGGATGGTTAACTCTGCCTTTGTCAGCCAGGCCTACGGAGATATAAAGAGAAAGTTATAAAAGTTAGAAGGGTTTGTAGGGATGTCTATAACTCAATTAATGGAGATAGCGAATAAGGTTAGCTCTCCTTCAGGGGAACAATATGTCCAAAAATCAGCCCATTCGGATGTATAGTTCGGGAGATACAGAGTTCCAAAGTTTTGACCGACCGCACAGACCAACTAGCCGAAATTAGTTCCATGAGTTTTGGCCTTGCGGTCGGTCTCCGTTCGTACGGTAAAAAGATCCGAAAACCTGGTCATCCATACGAATCTCGGTGGTCGCTGAAATCCCCATAGATGGTTAAGCATAACTACCGAATGGTGGGACGTTCGGTAGTTTTAGTACGAATTTACGGAGGTCTGGAGGACTCAGCGGTATTCGCCTGTTTGGGTATCCGTTTTCAGTTCCATGCGTTTACAGGCAAATACCGCTGTTCGTGCACAAGATGGCCGCGAACACGTGTAAAAGTCCCGAAATGGCGGCCACCTATACTTTACACACGGAATTCGTACTGAATCATGCGAACGGTTTATTCTTTCGAATCCTCTTATATTTTACACTGTGGATTCACTTAAATCATGCGAACAGGAGACAATGAAATGAATAGAGGTTTAAACTGTAATTCCCTTGCTTGCTTCACAGTTACCAGGGACTTGTAAGGATCCGTTACAGCGATCAATATGTCAAAGATGGCTGAGGTATTGCAGAAATGTGATGAGTCGCCCAGTGCCTTTTATGATCGATTATTGGAGGCATACCGGTTGTATACCCCCTTTAATCCAGAGGCTCCTGAGAATTCCCGGATGGTTAACTCTGCCTTTGTCAGCCAGGCCTACGGAGATATAAAGAGAAAGTTATAAAAGTTAGAAGGGTTTGTAGGGATGTCTATAACTCAATTAATGGAGATAGCGAATAAGGTATATATGAATAGGGAGACAGAGACGAAAAAGGAAGAAGAGCGAAAAATGAGAAGGAAAGCAGATATGTTAGCAGTAGCTATCGCGGGTGTAGATAGAAGGGAAAAGGAAGTATATAGGGGAACTGAGAAAAGTGAGAATAAGTGGAATAGGGAGCCTTTAAGTAGGAACCAATACGCGTATTGTAGGGAAGAAGGGCATTGGAGAAGTGAGTGTCCACATAGGGAACAACATGAGAGAGAGATAGAACAAGGGCAGGATATAGCAATAATTATAGAGGCAGAGCGAGAGGAAGAGGAGGCCCTGGAGGAAATGGTGGGAATAATAGAGGAAGCATTAATGGGGATAGGTATTACCCAGCAGCGCAGAAACCCAGAGAGAGAGAAGATAGGGACTTTGTGGGTTTGGCTGACACTGTCATGGAGGACTATTGATACCGACCGGGCTCCATCCCCCTTGGCCGAGCGGATCCTATGGTCGATGTAGCAATAGGGGGAAAAAGGAGTTCTTTCATGATCGACACTGGTGCTGAACATTCTGTGGTGACTGACCTAGTCGCTCCTCCTTCAGGAAGAACTATCACCGTAATAGGAGCAACTGGAAAGAGTGCTGCTAAACCGGTTCTTAAAAGTCGACTCTGTACACTGGGAGGCCACGTAGTAAAACAGCAGTTCCTTTACATGCCTGAATGTCCAGTCCAACTGCTAGGGCGAGATTTGTTATCGGAATTACAAGCACAGATAACATTTCTGCCTAACGGAACGACATCCTTGAAGTTTAATGGACCCTCAGGTATAATGACAATATCAGTACCAAAGGAAGAAGAGTGGCGACTTTATACAGTGTTGACCAACCAAAACCCTAAGAGTGATGAATCTTTGTTTAATGTACCAGGAGTGTGGGCAGAGAGTAACCCACCAGGACTTGCTCGCAATATCCCACCTATACGGATTGAACTAAAGCTTGGGGTTTATCCAGTGAGCCTAAGACAATACCATATTCCACAAAAGGCAAAGAAGAACATACAGTCTTATTTGGATAAGTTCATAAGGTATGGTATCCTACAATTCTGTACTTCCTCCTGGAACACCCCATTGTTGCCTGTTCAAAAGCCCGAGACAGATGAGTATCGCCCTGTGCAGGACTTGAGAGCAGTCAATGATGCGGTAGTAAGTATACATCCAGTTGTGGCCAATCCCTATAACCTGCTTGCTTTAATTCCGGGCGGGGCTACTTACTTCACAGTTTTGGACCTCAAAGATGCCTTCTTTTGCCTACGAATTGCTACAGAAAGCCAGTGTATCTTTGCATTCCAATGGGAAAATGCTGTAACGGGCTTGAAACTCCAGATGACTTGGACAAGACTGCCCCAAGGGTTTAAGAATTCACCTACCCTATTTGGATCAGCATTAAGTCAGGACTTACTAGATTTCAAGTCCATCCCAGGAGAATGTGTACTACTACAATACGTAGATGATTTGTTGATAGCGGCAGTTACAAGAGAGATATGTCAGCAAGCAACATATGATTTACTGCACATTCTTTGGAAGGCAGGATACAAGGTGTCCAGGAAGAAAGCCCAGTTGTGTCAGCCAACTGTCAAGTATCTGGGATTCCATATCTCTGAAGGTCAAAGGATAATGGGGCCAGAGAGAAAAGAAGCTGTATGCCAAATACCAACACCTAAGAATAGAAGACAAGTGCGAGAATTCTTGGGGGCAGCAGGCTTCTGCAGGATATGGATTCCCAGTTATGCGATATTGGCGAAACCCCTTTATGCAGCTATAAAAGGCACAGAACACGATCCCTTCCTGTGGACTATCGAACAGCAGACGGCATTTGAGCATGTTAAGAAGGCATTGATGAGCGCCCCAGCATTAGGTCTACCTGATCATACACGTCCATTCTACTTATATGTACACGAGCAAAGAAGGATGGCTGTGGGAGTACTGACACAGTACTTGGGATCATGGCAACGACCTGTTGCATATATGTCCAAACAACTGGATGCAGTGGCCAGTGGCCTTCCACCTTGTCTAAGAGCCGTAGCTGCCGCCGCCCTGCTGGTAGCTGAAGCTGATAAGCTCACTCTGGGTCAGGAACTCTACGTGCGAGTCCCGCACGCAGTACAGACGTTGCTAGACTATAAAGGCAATCATTGGTTTAGTAATAGCCGTATGACTAAGTATCAAGCTATGTTATGTGAGAACCCGAGAGTGTATCTTGAGACTGTCAATACCTTGAATCCAGCTACCCTTTTGCCACAACCTACTGAGAGTCAACATGATTGCCTGGAGGTGATGGATGAAGTGTTCTCAAGCAGACCGGACCTTCGTGATTTTCCCATCCAGAACCCCGATGTCCAGTACTATACGGACGGCAGTAGTTACGTGAAAGAAGGGATTCGCTACGCAGGATATGCAGTGACAACCATAGACAAGGTGATAGAAGCTCGGCCATTGTCAAAAGGAACATCGGCACAGAAGGCAGAATTAATCGCACTCACACGAGCGTTACAATTGGCTGAATGATTTAGGGTGAACATCTATACGGACTCAAAGTATGCGTTTTTAACCACTCATGCCCATGGAGCTTTGTATAAAGAAAGAGGACTACTGAACTCAGAGGGTAAAGAAATCAAGTACGCAGCTGAGATATTACAACTCTTGGAAGCCGCGTGGGAACCGAAAGAAGTTGGTATCATACATTGTCGAGCACATTTGAAAGGTGATGGTGATGTAGAGTTATTAAAACCCTGTATTAAACCTGTGTTGAATTTTTGCACTAACTCCATTTTAATCTCATTACCTGACAGAATTTCCATTTTGACTACATTACATGACAGAATTTCCTAACAGCATTTAGTATAATGAATAGAGACTGTATTTTCTAGAAAGACATGACTAACACCGGAATTATCGAGCTCCTGTAACATGCAACAAAGTATAGCCAAGGCCATGAGAAAGCTGCCCTAATGAAATGTTCTATTCATAAAAAGGACCCTGAATCTGACCACGAGTCTGACATTACTAACTACCCAAAATGACGCCCAAGCCCCCCTTCCCACCGAGTAAGCCTCGTGCTGGGTAAGACGGCGCATGAGCCATCTGTCCACACCCGTGTCCAGAATAACGCCACCTCCCGGTGGGAGGACACCTAGCTAACCACTTAGTTCTTGAGCCAATTAATAATATTGATGGGTGGACATTGACATAACCACTTAACACTTAATCCAATTAATGATGTTTATTTACTGTAATCTTGATATTCAATGATGATGTAATTCTGCTCTTATAAGGGTCTGCGAGCCCGCTTTTAATCAGATGCCATTACATTTTCTCGAAGTGCTTTTAACCTGAACTCCGTGTGTCAGTGTGAACTTACTTCTGCGTATACGCAATTTAATCATCTCAGATTTGGACAGGAACAGATAGACATTTAAACATATTTGTTTATTTCTAAATTAATCTACATCAATGGTGATGTGGTGAAAGGAGATCGGATGGCAGATAATGCAGCCAAGCGTGCCGCTGAATCGGGACAACAGGAATATGTGGAGTGTATAGCTGCTCTCATACTGACCCCTCTGTCTCAATGGACTCCAATTTATACAGCTCAAGAAGAAGAGTGGTTAAAGACTGAAGCTGGAAAATACTTGGAGAATAAGTGGTATCAGTTAGAATATGGAAGGATATTCCAGCATCGCTAGCCGTAGAAATTGTCCAGAATTATCACAATGGGACACATTCCGGGAGAGATAGTATGGAAGAATCTCTTAGGAAGCATTTCTACATACCAAGATTGTCCAATTTGACTCAGGCCATTGTACGAAGATATGTGTTATGTGCCAAAAACAACGCAAGGCAAGGTCCAGTGAAACCACCGGGAGTCCAGTATATGGGAGGACTCCCTATGTCCGATCTCCAAATAGACTACACGGTAATGCCTAAATCCGGTGGACATCGTTACCTACTAGTAGGTAGAAGCATGTCCTACTCGTACAGAGAAAGCAGGAGAAGTTGTGCGATTTTTGTTGCGGGAAATAATACCCAGATATGGACTACCATGTTCTATAGGATCGGATAATGGTCCAGCCTTTGTTCACCAGTGCCTACAACAACTGACTCATATGCTCGGTATTAAGTGGAAACTTCATACGGCATATAGGCCTCAGAGTTCTGGGAAAGTGGAAAGGATGAACAGAACTATTAAGAACCAATTGGCAAAGATGTGTCAAGAAACCCAACTTAAATGGAATGTTCTTTTGCCAATAGCTCTGTTGCGCATTCGTTGTACACCTACCAGAAGGATGGGTCTCTCACCTTTTGAAATTATGTATGGGCGTCCACTTCCCGTACTTGGTAACTTAAGGGGGGATTTAAGTCAGTTGGGAGAAGGAATTACCCGGCAGCAGGTTGTAGAGTTGAGTAAAACTATGGAGGAGGTACAGAAATTGGTACAAGATAGGTTACCTGTGAATATTTATCCACCTGTCCATTCTTATCATCCAGGAGATCAAGTTTGCAAGTTTGAGATCAAGTTTGCAAGGAGTGGAACAGTGTACCGTTGGGGCCAAAGTGGTGGGGTCCTTATGTTGTTCTTTTGTCTACCCCAACAGCTATAAAGGTGGCCGAAGTGACTCCGTGGATTCATCACTCCAGGGTTAAATCAGCAGCAGTAGATTCTTGGCAAGTTACACCAGATCCTGAGAATCCCTGCAAGATCCGGTTGAAGCGTGCAACTCAGACGGAGTGACGAGGAAATATTGGGACTTCTAGAGTAATCATAGAGATGAGCAAGTAGGTGTTTTGACGGCCATAATAAAGCCTGACCACCTGCCTACGTTACATAGTCAGAGTGTCTGTGAAGAAAAGTGAGGATCAGGAGGACTCCATTACCTGCAGCCCTCACACACTGGAAGCTGAAGTGCCATTGCACGGTCGAAGAGTCAGGACAAAGATGTCAGGAGGGATGTGTTTGATAATGTATATATGTGTGTTTTTAATTATTCAGGAAGGTAGAGGTACCGACACACCAGGCTGTGAGGTTTGCATTAAGACTACGAAAAAAGGCAATCACATTTCCCAGACCCTTATTTGGCATTCACAATATGAGTGTAAAGGACATGTATCTAAGTGTAGATACTTAGGTATAGATTATAGTGTATGCCATTTAGGAGCAGGGGAACCTAAGTGTTTTAGTCCAGAGTATCAACCCTGTACAATTTGGTTGACTATTCAGAATGGAGACTCACAGGGGACCCTGATAAATAAGACCATACTAGAAACCGTACATTCTTCAGGTGTTCTGCTATTTGATGCATGTAAGGTGATATCAGGTGGTAGAAAACCGTGGAATGTATGTGGTGATCTTAAATGGGAAAGAACGTAATAAAGATTATAATTATTGTCCGTATTGGTCCTGTGTAGGGTGGGCAACCTGGGGACAGACAGTAGATAAGGATATGATTGTCACTAAGTTGCCTACCAAACCATATTGTAAGTCTATGGAGCGTAACCCAGTCCATTTACTTATCAATGACCCAGAACTATTTATAGATAGGTGTAACGGACCGTTTCAGCATAAAAGGGGAAAAATCTGTTTAGGCGATAATCCCCTTTTCTAGAGACAGGCACAGCTACTGCAGCACACCAAACTCCCGATCTGGATACGAAATAACACTCCGAACTGGAACAGCTGAACAAGAAAAGCATACAATCCGCTTACACTCTTGGCAGTCAGCTTACAATCCAATCCCCCCCAATAACGAGACGACACTTCATTTTGAGGGTTAAGCAGGAACTCTGGACTGGGACACCCAGTCTGGCTTTTATTACAAACAAGTACATACAGGACACTCCCAGGGGGAGGATGAAATTAACCAATCACAGGGATGTACCTCCCACACATTTCCTCCCCTTAGATTAGCACTTAATATAATTATACCGTACACCCTTTTCCCCAATTCCTGGATGTACCCCAAATACATATGCTACACCTCCAAAACAGGTATCCCCTGATAGCCCTTATTCAGGGGGACAACATATTCAAGAATCAGGTCATTCGGATGAATGGTTCGGGAGATATGAGGTTCCAAAGATTTGACCGACCGCATGGGTAAAGTATCCGAAAACAGTTCCATGCATTTTGGCCCTGCGGTCGGTCACAAACAAGTGAATGAAACAGACGAATTACTTGGGTTATAGAGACTAAGTGGGATTCGCATGAATCCCCTAGTTCGTATGTTTCTTTCTACCGAACGGCGGGTCATTCGGTAGTTCCTATACGAATTTCTGGAAGTATGGAGGTCTCAGCGGTGTTTGCCTAGTCAAGTGTCCGATTTTAGTTCCAGACACTCGACGGTAAAACACCGCTGTTCGGTAGTTTAAGATGGCCGCCGCCACGTGTTTGTTTCCCGAATGGCGGCCACCCAGAGGACAAAGACCACACTACACTGATTGCCAATTACCCGTTTGCAACATTGTTGCAAACGGTAATTGGAGGCACACTTAGTCCTGGGTGGTCTGGTTGTTCGGTAGTTTCCTCAATACAATGAATGGAGTGATTCTACCGAACAATCAGATGAATGCTGCATATATATATAACCCAGGTTAACTGCATACAAAAATACATACATGACATTAAAGTATTCAAGGCAGGATTACTGTACTACGCTCCACAGTCTTAAAGGTACAGTATCCCAAAAGTCCCCATAGATCCACAGATGGCCCTTAAAGGCCCAGTAGCAGTAATATACATTATTACATGCCCAAATATAGTTTTTCCAGTACAATATGTCCAGGGGCCATAGTCGCAGGGCAGGAGGCTAGCAACCAGGCTTCTCCAGTTCACAGTGGCGAAGTTGGTTTCGCCACAATAGGTTTGGGAACTTATTTGGGTTCCAGATATATGGAACAGGTTTGGATCCTGGGACAATATTATTTATAGGGATAGAGACCGATACTGTGTGTAACGGATCGCCTGGCACCCCGACTTGGTACCTCCGTTAATGGATGCTCCTAGCGCTTCCTGAGGACTCCAAGCACTCTGGCAGACACCACAATCACCGAATCAGAGAAGCATATGAATCCTCTCAAGCCTCTGAATGCTGTAGACAGTTGAATAGGAACCATGCGAATAGGTTTGCACTCCTAGCAGTCAAACTGGAACAGCATGCAATAAATCCTCCCCCAATAATGAGACGACACTTCACTTTGAGGGTTAAACAGGAACTCTGGACTGGCACATCCAGCCTGGCTTTTATTACAAGTGTTGAGAATACAGGACCGCACATAGGGAGGGACAAAACAACCAATAGCATAATGGTTACAACCCCCAGGTCCCCTCCCCTCAGATAACCAGTTAACATAATTATTACAGCCAGGGAAAATACAGTTTTTATACATGTGCTATAACTTTAAAACCCTACATCCAATCGTCATAACAATTACATATTTGGAATCAGCACACTTTAAACATAAACCCTTCCAAAAATCAGCCAAATCCCTCAAATGGATCAAAAGTTAGCTGGAGGTCCCTTTATGACCGACCGTGTAACAGAACTTCACCATCACCAAAGCCCTGTGGAATAAAACAGTGAAATGCCGGATAAAGCATCTGTTCGGTAATTTAATTTGTTACTTTTCGGCAGATTTCTACCGAACACCGGACTGATTTGATATATTACAAAGCATGTTTTACCTTTCCAGCCTGTTTCCAGCCGTTCGCATCATTTCGCACGAACTCCGTGTATAACATATAGGTGGCCGCCATTTCGGGACTTTTGCACGTGTTCGCGGCCATCTTGCGTGCGAACAGCGGTGTTTGCCTGTGAACGCATGGAACTAAAAACGGATACACAAACAGGCGAACACCGCTGAGACCTCCATACGCCCAGAAATTCGTGCTGGAACTACCGAACGACGGGCCATTCGGTAGTTACACTTAATCAGCTATGGGGAATCCAGCGAACTCGGAGATAGTTGTGGATGATAAGAATTTCGTATAGTTTTAACAGGCGAACGGAGACCGACTGCAGGGCCAAAACTTGTGGAACTCTTTTCGGCTAGAAAATCCGTGCAGTCGGTCAAAACTTCAAACATCCATAACTCCCGAACCCCACAACCGAATGGGCTGAAATTTGGACAGATTGTTCCCCTAACCAAGACCTTTCAAGCGGTGCTGGACTTAAAGGTGTACCCCCTGTTTTGGGGGGGTACATCCAGAACTGGGGTAAAATATTGTACGTTATAATTGTGTTATGTGTTTATCTGAGGGGAGGAGACGTGGGGGTGTTACCCTGTGTATAATTGGTTGTTTTCATCCTCCCCCTGGGAGCAGGCTGGGTGTTCCAGTCCTCAGTTCATCTTGACCCTTCAAAACGTAGCCTTGTCTCGTTCTTGGAAGGGGATTATTTGGGGATGTTATTCTGCTCCTGTTACAGCTGAACCTGACTCTCGCTCTGGATATCGTGGATGGGATTACATCAGCTTACTTCTCCACAGCAGCTTGCAGGGAAAAAGGACGTCTTCAACGGCAGATACCCTCTCTCTACCTGGGTAGCCGTTACAGACCGCAAGCACAATTTCCTGCCCAAAACAGTTCCATAGATTTGGGCTGTGCGGTCAGTCAATTTCATGCCGAAAAACGACTAAGTCCCATTTCAAACGGGACTTAGTCTCTGGAGCTGCAAGTTCAGAATGGAAGAAGGTAAGGGTCAGCAGTGTTCGGTAAAATGTGTAGCCGATTTCAGTTCCACAGAATCTTTAGCATACACCGCTGACCGTGTCCGACTGAACAAAGATGGCCACCGCCACGTGCAATTAACCTGCAGTAACCTCACAGCCCGGGAGGTAAATTGCCTGCACACTTTAACTTCTGGGTGGTCTGCCTGTGTGGTACTTGGTTCAGTAAGCCCTATTTACTGAACCAAGAGGGGGAAGGCCAGGGGCAAGTTATTTTACAGGTCTGGGGACATAGTCTTAAAGGGACATTGTTCACCAAAGTTACAAGATGTCCCCAGACGGTTCTTAAAGGGCCATACACACCGAATAAAAGTCCATACGTTTTCAGGGGCCATAGTCTTAAAGGGTATTGTTACCCAAAGTCTCAATATGTCCCCAGACAGTTCTTAAAGGGCCAGCAGCAGTACAATAAAATACCATTCACTGTGCTTAAAGGGCCAGCAGTCGCACAATAAAATACAATATGCCCCAAATAACCCAGGGGCCATAGTCAGCAGGTAGGAGGCGGGCAAACAGGCTTCTCCAGGGCCCAGTGGCGAGGTTGGTTTTGCCACACTGTGGCAACCCAGACTCATCAGGTCTTCCATTCCTTCTATGAGGAGATGAGTGTGGAAAATAAGATCCCCCATAACGCGAAGAACTTATTTATTGATTTAGCCAAGTGTATTGTTGGTAGTCTTAATGTAACCAACTGCTATGTGTGTGGAGGTACTAATATGGGAGACCAATGGCCATGGGAAGCAAAGGAGGTAATGTATTCCGGTTCTGAGACAGTTGAACAGTTAATATCTTCTCAAACTGATTATCAAATGAGTGTTAGAGGTAAATCTGAGTGGCGATTAAAGACCTCCATTATAGGTTATGTTTGCATAGCAAGGAAAGGAATAATGTTTAATACATCTGTAGGAGAATTGACTTGTCTAGGGCAAAAAGCTTATAATGATGATACAAAAGATACAACTTGGTGGTCAGCTTCAAATGTCTCCGAACCACCTAATCCGTTTGCAATTTATACCAATTTAAAGGATGTGTGGTTTGACTTATCTGCTACATCTAGTTGGAAAGCTCCAGCAAATTTGTACTGGATCTGTGGTAAGAAAGCCTATTCAGAGTTACCACAGGACTGGGAAGGGGCATGTGTATTAGGTATGCTCAAACCATCCTTCTTCTTGTTGCCAATTGAAACAGGAGAGACTTTGGGAGTTAAAGTATATGATGTGAATCATAGAAAGAAAAGGGGACCCCTAGAGATAGGTACCTGGGAAGATAATGAGTGGCCTCCCCAGCGTATTATAGATTATTATGGGTCAGCTACGTGGGCAGAAGATGGTACTTTTGGATATAGAACCCCAATATACATGCTCAACCGTATCATAAGGTTACAGGCAGTGGTTGAGATAATTACCAATGAAACATCGCAAGCGCTTAATCTCCTAGCAAAGCATAACACTAGGATGAGGACAGCCGTCTACCAAAATAGATTACCTATTGGCAGTAGAGGGAGGTGTATGGGGGAAGTTTAATCTAAGCAATTGTTGTCTTCAAATAGATGATGAAGGGCAAGCAATAGCTGAGCTTACTAGCCATATGGTTAAACTAGCACATGTGCCTACTCAAGTATGGAAAGGGTATAATCCGAGTAGTTGGTTTGGTAATTGGTATGAGCAGCTTGGAGGACTCAAGGCATTGGTAGGTGGAGTCATGCTAATCTTGATGTTGTGCCTTCTCCTGCCATGTCTGATTCCTTTGGTAGTTAGGTCTGTGCAGAGCATTATAGAGAATATAGCAGAGAGAAAGGCCGCTGCACAGATAATGGCTGTTTATAGGTATGAGGCTCTAAATCAAGGAGAACATGTACAGGAAGAGGAATGCTGAGGGATTCGTATCTTTAGAGAGGCGCAAAATCTAGTCTAGTTTATGGCAACTTGAGGTGTAAGCAAACTCTGATTAAGTGATGCATCTGGAATTATGAAATATCAGAAGCATCAAAGGGGGAATGTGGTGGAATCTCGGTAAAAATAAATTTAGTAGGCCGAGATTGCCACGTGGTATGTGCACGTGCATATACTGATGTATCGGTCGGTTGGTTGCACGTGGCAACGATACAATCAGTAGTGTACGGAGCATGTGCAGGAATACAGGATATAGAGAATTCCCCTCCTCCATTGTGTTGGGCAAGCCATGTGGTCAAACAGGACGTTAGACTTTGTTCTGTTGATTGGGTAAGAGTACGTGTGGGTGGAGCTGATTATGGGAGGAGCTATATACCTATATAAAGGACCTACACTGTATGATCAGGGCTCAGACTTTGCTGTTTTTGGTGACATTAGTCCCTCTGAGTCCCGGTCGGTGAATCGAATATAGATCTCTTCCTTCCTGAAGAAACCTGTGTCCATCTCTCTGTGCTCGGCTTCCGTCAGTTTCTCCGGTATCAATCCCTCTACACCACCTGCCACTGAACTCGATCCCCCCCCCCGACGGAGAACATCCACCGCAAAGGACGTACCCGATCGCTCCCTGCGCGTCCACAGCCCAAGCGGAGGCCCTCACCCTCACCACGGGGTGTGGAGCAGCCAGACACCTGAAACGCCATGCCGGTGCCACCCCAGAGCTTATACGGGGCGCCAGCCTCCCACCCAAGGTTGCTGACAACGGACAATGATTACCTGGTAGTATAATCTACGTTACACCACAGTTGAAAATTGTTTAGTTACACCTGTTAAATTTGTTCACAAAATTATTTAATTGTACGGGCGGTAGAGCCCAGGGCACCGGTCGCCCCGGGCGCGCAGAGGGGGTCATACAGAGAGGACCTATAGATAGGGGCCGAAGACCCCTCTGTGCACGCCGGGGGATCAGAATGTAGCCTCACGAGGCCTCACTGCAGTTAGTTGAAAATTAGCATAAGCCACTGCCCTCCCGACAGGACCATTCGGCCCGGGGCCCCAGCCGCCCCAGCCGCCCCGAAAAGCAGGAAGTCCAATATTAATAGACCATGGCTGAATACCACAAAACAGAAATGTAGAGGACAGATCATAGCTCACAGTCCTCCCACGGCTCAGCCAAGCCCTGATCCGCCCATTATAACCGGTATACCTACCGACAGGGACCGTAACGTCCTGGTTTCTAGGCCCCTAGAGAGCAGAGTGCTTAAGACATAAGGACAGCAACCATAAGAGGCTAGGCAAGCACCGGAGGAAGTGACCCTATCCCCACACTACCACACAACCCCTCGTAATCAGAGACCAACCGCTAAAGCGCTTAGTACGGGTCAGCTGAAACCTGGCCCGCAAGCACAATAGGCACCCAGACCTAGCCACTAAGGGACCAAGACCAGAGGCCGCACCCCCAAATACAAGGAGGACAGGTGACATGGCAACACCATAACTCGTAGCACCCAAAGGCAGGCGGGCTACACCACCTGTCTACGCTGCAGAAGATATAAACATGCCCCCAGGTCTGAACCACACAGCCCGACATAAAGCCCATCCCGAGCACAGGGAGAACAGATGGTATTGCAAGGTCCCACACTATGTACCCACAGGCCAACCACACCTGTTACCCCGGTCATCAAAGTTGCAAACGCAGGCCTAGAGGTCAGAACCACTTTCTCCGATTAAACACCTACCCTGCATATAGGGAGGACAGATAGCATAGCATGGCTATATGACAAATTTAGATGCGGCAGCTAAACTGGTTGTTTATGCTACCAATGTTATAACCGTATACTCCCAGGTCAGAACCGCATTCCAGCACTCAAAACCTACCCTAAACATAGGGAGAACTGGGAGCGTAACACAGGTTTCTAGCAGACCCAGGCACGCTGGCTAAATCTGAGATCCATGTACCAAATGTGACAAATGTGATAAATGTATGAAATAAATGTATGTCTCCAGGTTAACACCGCATATTCCAGGTCAACGCCTCCCCTACGCACAGAGAACATATATCATACTGACAGTGGCACAAATAGACAGGGGACTGACGGTAACACCTCACCATACGATACCTAACCACAGCCAAAGGGCACAGGTCACAAAAACAGGCCCTCCGGTTGGATATGCAAAGCCCTGACTCACAACCACCCCAAGTACAGGTACCCGAATCACCACAGCCGAATCTGGCCCAGATACACAGCCTGACCCCTAAACCACCCCTTAACCGGGGATACAACAAACCAAGGACAACGGCCACCAGCCGCGAGTCCCACAAACGAGGGACCAACAGCACCTCAACAACTAGCTACAGTCAAGCACAGTTAATTCACGAGGGTGACATACACCCCCCTAAGAATCAGCAGGACCAGGCCCACCCACTCCCCCGGAACAGGGAGTAATTACACCACTCACAGCGGTCCAGAGCCGCGCAAAGAGGGGAAGAAAAACAAACCCCACCGCCCGCCACCAAGGCCACTATGGGAACAGGGCGACAGGGCAGGAGTAGAGGGGCAAGGACTCGAAACCCCATACACACATAGAGAAATACAGCCCCAGACCAAACCATATCAGGAAAACATCAGCCCAGCCCACCCACCAATACACCGCAGTAAGAGGGGACACGGTAACCCCTAGCACAGCACTCAACGAAGATGGGCACATCACACAAACACCCAAAAACAGAAAGGGGGATTCCACCCTGCAACAGGGACACGAGCTACGACCCCAAACAGCTCACACTCCCTAACACAACTCAATATCGACACAAAAAGGTCACAACATCAGGACCGCAGCAGCTTACACCCCAAACATCAGACTTGAGTCACATAACATTCTAAGACAACAACCCAAGCGAAGGCATAACCACAAGAACAAAAAGTGGACTCACCCACACCCATAGAACAACCAGATGGTTACACCCCCCCATCCATACAACAACCCAATCATCCACCCAGGTAACGGCGCTACCACGACGCCACACCCCGCAGAGTCGCACCCACACAAAAAACCCCGGGGTGGAGAGCGACTGGCATGTAGATAGTCCACTCTCCACCTCACACACGTACAAACAACCACAACCACCACATCTGACCCAACTTCAGAGAACGATCCAATCTAAAGCCTCAAACCGCCCAAACATCGCCTGGCAAGAGACAAATAAGACCAGGATTTCCCCCACCTACACCCCCCCATACCCACCTCGTCTCAATCCCCCCCTAAGGTACACTGCACATACCTTCTCCGCTCCACCAACGCCACGAAACGCACGTGACCACATAGACACCGCACTGACCGGCATGCCGGCCACTCTGACCTGCCTATCGATAAACTGCAAGGGCCTGAACAACCCAGCCAAAAGGCACCAGTTCATGCGATGGGCCAATAGATCGAAAGCGGACATCCTCCTCCTCCAGGAAACACACTATACCCAAGCCAAACAGTTCCCTCTCCTAAGCCGACATTACCGAGTCAACCACTTCGCCAGCTCCCCCCAGGACAAACAGAACGGAGTAGCCATCATCATTCGAAAATCGTGCCCCCTATCCATCCACCGAACGATAGCTGACCCACAAGGCCGATACCTCACGGTATCCGGCAAAATAGGCACGCACTCCTACGCAATCACATCAATCTACGTGCCGAACACCCCTTCTAGGGCATTCTGGCACACGATACAAGCACACCTAGCTCTCTTCCCCTCACACCACTCAATTCTAGGCGGGGACTTCAACGCGGCCCCATCACCAGCGGTGGATAGACACCGCACACAATCGCACCCACGAGCACGACGCCACCAACCAACGGCCAAAACGGACAAAAGTCTTGCAGCCTTCATTTCAAGAACCCACATGATCGACGCCTGGAGATCCCAACACCCCACCACCCTAGACTACACCTTCTTCTCACACCCACACCAGTCACACTCCTGCATAGATCTATTTCTGATATCCCTGACGCTGGTGCCCATGGTCAACAGCACCACTATAGGACCCATTACGTGGTCAGACCATGCGGATGTCACATTGACACTAAACCTACCAGGCACAACACGGCCCTGGACCTGGCGCTTAAACCCCAACCTATTTCACAACCCGCTAATTCGACAAAACGTGGCCCACGCTATCACCGAATATTTCACACTAAATAAGGATACGGTCACCTCCAAAGGTTTCCTATGGGCTGCCCAAAAGGCAGTATTACGGGGAGTCCTGATTAACCAAGCAACGATACACAAAAAAAAACAGACGGCCCACCTAGAACAAAAACTAACGACTCTCAGGACTCTAGAGGCTAAGTGCAAACTCAATCCAACACCAGACATAAATGACCAAATTAAAAAATGCCAAACGGACATTAAAGACTACATGGCGAAGGACTCGACCAAAGCATTACTATGGACGAAACAACTCTTCTATGACAAGGCGAATAAAGCGGACACACTGCTCGTGCGCAAACTCAAACAAGGAACAGAACGCAAACAGATCAACAAAATATCCACACCAGAAGGAACCATCACAGAGAACCCACTTGAGATAGCCAGCGTCTTCCAAAACTATTTCAAAGCACTGTACGATCACTCACCCGCAACCCGACAACACCCCGCACACGCCAAACCGCTCATAGAACATTACCTACACCAGGTACACCTACCCTCTCTCCCCACAGAAGCAGCACAAACACTGTCCAGACCTATCACGCCGGAAGAACTGGCAGGGACAATAAAAACATTGAAACCCAACAAAAGCCCGGGCCCGGACGGGTTCACAGGCCTTTACTATAAAACATACGCAACAACCCTCATCCCACACCTCTGCAACCTCTACAACGCTATCATGGATGGTGAACCCCTGCCACCGGACATGCTACAGGCCAACAAATGCCTCCTCCCGAAACCTAATAAAACGCTCCTAGAACCGGCACATTACCGACCGATCTCTCTCCTCAATGTGGACATCAAACTGCTCACCAAACTACTAGCAGACCGTCTCAATCCCTTTCTACCCCAACTAATCCACCCAGACCAGGTAGGCTTCATATCAACAAGACAGGCAAGCGACAACACCAGACGCACATACAACCTCATATGGACAGCCCACACAAGACGGATCCCGACACTATTCTTATCACTGGACGCCGAAAAAGCTTTTGAAAGACTGCTCTGGCCCTTCCTGTTAGCAACCCTTGAAAAATTCGGATTCCCGCAAAGCTTCCAGAACGCCCTACAGGTACTGTATGCCACGCCACAAGCTCACCTCTTACTCCCGCTTACCCAACCCCCCTCCTTCACGATCTACAACGGTACGCGCCAGAGCTGCCCTTTATCCCCGGTCCTCTTCGCACTCTACCTGGAACCACTCTTACAGACCCTGAGAATCAACAAGGACATTGCTGGCCTCAAAATACGCGAAGCAGTATATAAAACAGCAGCATATGCAGACGACCTGCTCATCACAATCCTGCTCATCACAATCACTGAACCACCCCTCCTACAAGCCCTGGACACGTACGCAGCCGTGTCGGGATATAAACTAAATATAGATAAAACAGAAGCCTTGCCTATACACATAGACCCCCCCACGGCAACAACCATACAAGACAAGTACCCCCTCAAGCTAAACGCCACCCATATACACTACCTGGGAGTTACCCTACCGGCAGACCTCTCCAACAGCTACACCTTGAACTACACACCCACAATACAAAAAAATTACACACGACATATCCACCTGGCAAAACATGCCAATATCCTGGCTGGGTAGACTGGTGTCAGTTAAAATGAATGTACTCCCTAGGCTTCTATACTTGTTCCAAACCCTACCGATCCCCATCCGGAGAACCGACTTCAAACTGCTCCAAACCACAATCGATAAATTTATCTGGTTCAACCGACGCACCAGAATCAAACGGCAAACTCTATACGTCCCCAACAGAACCGGGGGACTAGGCCTACCTCACCTTATCCATTACTATGAGGCGGCCCAACTAGCACAAGGCCAAAACTGGCACGCCCAGTACGGGGTCAAAAGATGGGTAGACCTAGAACACGACATCTTCGGTAGAGACTTCCCCTCCCTCTATATCTGGCTACCAAAATCCGTGAGGCCCCCCTACCCGGCACATCCCCAGCCATAATAAACACCATCAACATCTGGGACAAAATCACGCAAAAAAGGGGGCTCACAACACAACCCTCACCGCTAACTCCGATACTCCGCAACACACAATTCCCACCGGGCATGACGCCCAAAGACTTCGCCCGCTTCGAAGACAACGACCTCACCCACCTACATCACTTCTACAGAAACCAACTGTGGCGAAACCAACTTCGCCACTGTGAACTGGAGAAGCCTGGTTGCTAGCCTCCTGCCCAGCGATTATGGCCCTGAGAGATTGGGCCCTTTAAGAACAGTGTTCGCCCATGTAATGACTATGGGAGAAGGATTGGCACTTACTAGAGGGCACTTCGGATGCAGCCGAAGTTGCCGAAGTGTCGAAGTTACCGAAGGTGTCGAAGTCGTCGAAGTGACCGGCATCGGACAAAGGACCACGTGGCGGCGGCCATTTTAACTCGAACACCGCCGACCCGTACCATCGACTGCACTTCGACACTTCGACTAAAGTCGAAGTACCGAACACACTTCGAACGGGACTTAGTCGTTTTTATACCAGGAAGGGACCGACCGCACAGCCCAAATCCATGGAACTATTTTGGGCAAGAAAAGGTGCTTGCGGTCGGTCATAAAAGGACTTCCGTGTAACTTTTTATTTACTGAAGGGATTGGTATGATTTTTGAGAGTGTTTATGTTTAAAGTATGCTGAGTCTGAATATGTGGTTTTTATGTGGATGTGATGTATGGTTTCAAAGTTATGAAAGTTGTGTAAAAGTATATTTTAAACTGTATGCATAATGGGATTATGTGTCACACTAAGGGGAGGGGATGTGTGGGAGGTAACCTCTGTGTCATTGGTTCTTTTATGCCTCCCCCTGGGTGTGGCCTGTATGTGTGAGTTGGAAATAAAAGCCAGGCTGGATGAGCCAGTCTGTTGTTGCTGTTTAACCCTGAAGCTGGAGTGTGTCTCTTTCTTGGGGGGAAAGGGGACTGTATGCCGACTGCCAGGAGTGTAAGCTGTTCGTATTGCTTTTCCTGTTCGGCTGCTTCCAGGGTTCGTGTGTCTGCTGTTCGAGAGTTGGTGAATTCGTGCAGTTTGGGAGTTCGGGAAGTTGGTGCTTATAGTAGCTGCTGGTCTATGGAAAAGGGGATTATTGCCTAAACTGGGTTTTATCCTCTTGTAAGCAAAACGGTCCGTTACAATTGGTGGCAGCGGTGGGATCGTTCCTACAACCAGAGGGACAGCTACAGACAACACCATTCCTGGATTACAAATTGAGGGCAACGCTAGTACCCGTACAGCGACCCTATCTACAAGGAACCAACTGCAAAGAGCTGAGATCACGGCTGATTTTCCTCGGACCCAAACCCCCGGAGAAATACGTGCAGCTTGTGAGTAGACAAGTAGAAGAGTACCTGCAGGTCGGAGCAGGGCGGGCATGGAAGTTGGCAGGTTGGGAGAGACCCCAGTGGCCAAGCAAGTTGAAGGGAGAGGAGAGCAGCGTCCTCCCTCCCCAGCGGCAGTGTGTACCCCAGGGAGCTGATGGTGTCGTCCATCCTCCCCAGCGGCAGTGTGTAACCCAGGGAGCCGAAGGTGCCGTCCTTCCTCCCCAGCGGCAGGCTGAGTTACAGGGGGCAGAGGTAGTTGTTCCTGCCCCCCAGCAGCAAAGTGATATGCCAAGAAGGCAGTGTGAAGTGAAGGGAGAGGAGAGCAGCGTCCTCCCTCCCCAGCGGCAGTGTGTACCCCAGGGAGCTGATGGTGTCGTCCATCCTCCCCAGCGGCAGTGTGTGTCCCAGGGAGCCGAAGGTGCAGTCCTTCCTCCCCAGCGGCAGGCTGAGTTACAGGGGCCAGAGGTAGTTGTTCCTGCCCCCCAGCAGCAAAGTGATATGCCAAGAAGGCAGTGTGAAGTGAAGGGAGAGGAGAGCAGCGTCCTCCCTCCCCAGCGGCAGTGTGTACCCCAGGGAGCTGATGGTGTCGTCCATCCTCCCCAGCGGCAGTGTGTGTCCCAGGGAGCCGAAGGTGCAGTCCTTCCTCCCCAGCGGCAGGCTGAGTTACAGGGGGCAGAGGTAGTTGTTCCTGCCCCCCAGCAGCAAAGTGATATGCCAAGAAGGCAGTGTGAAGTGAAGGGAGAGGAGAGCAGCGTCCTCCCTCCCCAGCGGCAGTGTGTACCCCAGGGAGCTGATGGTGTCGTCCATCCTCCCCAGCGGCAGTGTGTAACCCAGGGAGCCGAAGGTGCAGTCCTTCCTCCCCAGCGGCAGGCTGAGTTACAGGGGGCAGAGGTAGTTGTTCCTGCCCCCCAGCAGCAAAGTGATATGCCAAGAAGGCAGTGTGAAGTGAAGGGAGAGGAGAGCAGCGTCCTCCCTCCCCAGCGGCAGTGTGTACCCCAGGGAGCTGATGGTGTCGTCCATCCTCCCCAGCGGCAGTGTGTAACCCAGGGAGCCGAAGGTGCAGTCCTTCCTCCCCAGCGGCAGGCTGAGTTACATGGGGCAGAGGTAGTTGTTCCTGCCCCCCAGCAGCAAAGTGATATGCCAAGAAGGCAGTGTGAAGTGAAGGGAGAGGAGAGCAGCGTCCTCCCTCCCCAGCGGCAGTGTGTACCCAAGGGAGCCGAAGGTGCAGTCCTTCCTCCCCAGCGGCAGTATATAGCCCAGGGAGCAGAAGGTGCCGTCCTTCCTTCCCAGCGGCAGTGTGTAACCCAGGGAGCCGAAGGTGCAGTCCTTCCTCCCCAGCGGCAGGCTGAGTTACATGGGGCAGAGGTAGTTGTTCCTGCCCCCCAGCAGCAAAGTGATATGCCAAGAAGGCAGTGTGAAGTGAAGGGAGAGGAGAGCAGCGTCCTCCCTCCCCAGCGGCAGTGTGTACCCAAGGGAGCCGAAGGTGCAGTCCTTCCTCCCCAGCGGCAGTATATAGCCCAGGGAGCAGAAGGTGCCGTCCTTCCTCCCCAGCGGCAGTGTGTACCCCAGGGAACTGATGGTGTCGTCCATCCTCCCCAGCAGCAGTGTGTCCTGCAGGGAGCAGAGACAGTCAGTCTCGCACCCCAGCAGCTGGACAAGAGAATGAAAGGGGAGACAGCCAGTCCCCCTTTCCACCAGCAGAGAGAGTGGCAGGGAGAGGAGCCTGCTAACCCCTCTCCCCAGCAGCAGTTTACCGTCCAGAGAGAGGAGCTTGTGACACCCTCTCTCCAGCGGCAGCCTAACCCACCAAGGGGAGATGTTAAGCCCCACATCTGTGCAGATGGGACCGTAGTCTCTGCACTTACAGCACAAGGGGTAGGGACGGTCGGTCCTGTCCCCCAACCACAGAGCGGTGTATCCAAAGGGGAGACAGTCAGTCTCCAGCAACCAGGCTCCAACCAGACTACTCCCGTGGTAGTGCTGGCACCGGGACAGAATACCGCTGGTCTCTGCCCACTCAGCAACCCACCAAGGCAGCCTACCAGTCCCCCACACAGCCGTGGTGAGGCACCTGAACCGGGACAAGATTCTCCCTCCCCCAGGTGTAGTAAACGTTTATTATGGGTGGGCTGCTCTGTTGTTTCTGTTTTGTGGGTGGGTTGCTGGACTAACCAGGGCACTGACCGGCAGGAGGTCAGGTACCCTGTTAGTCTAATTGGTAAAAGGGAGATTTGTGGCGAAACCAACTTCGCCACTGTGAACTGGAGAAGCCTGGTTGCTAGCCTCCTGCCCAGCAATTATGGCCCTGAGAGATTGGGCCCTTTAAGAACAGTGTTCGCCCATGTAATGACTATGGGAGAAGGATTGGCACTTACTAGAGGGCACTTCGGATGCAGCCGAAGTTGCCGAAGTGTCGAAGTTACCGAAGGTGTCGAAGTCGTCGAAGTGACCGGCATCGGACAAAGGACCACGTGGCGGCGGCCATTTTAACTCGAACACCGCCGACCCGTACCATCGACTGCACTTCGACACTTCGACTAAAGTCGAAGTACCGAACACACTTCGAACGGGACTTAGTCGTTTTTATACCAGGAAGGGACCGACCGCACAGCCCAAATCCATGGAACTATTTTGGGCAAGAAAAGGTGCTTGCGGTCGGTCATAAAAGGACTTCCGTGTAACTTTTTATTTACTGAAGGGATTGGTATGATTTTTGAGAGTGTTTATGTTTAAAGTATGCTGAGTCTGAATATGTGGTTTTTATGTGGATGTGATGTATGGTTTCAAAGTTATGAAAGTTGTGTAAAAGTATATTTTAAACTGTATGCATAATGGGATTATGTGTCACACTAAGGGGAGGGGATGTGTGGGAGGTAACCTCTGTGTCATTGGTTCTTTTATGCCTCCCCCTGGGTGTGGCCTGTATGTGTGAGTTGGAAATAAAAGCCAGGCTGGATGAGCCAGTCTGTTGTTGCTGTTTAACCCTGAAGCTGGAGTGTGTCTCTTTCTTGGGGGGAAAGGGGACTGTATGCCGACTGCCAGGAGTGTAAGCTGTTCGTATTGCTTTTCCTGTTCGGCTGCTTCCAGGGTTCGTGTGTCTGCTGTTCGAAAGTTGGTGAATTCGTGCAGTTTGGGAGTTCGGGAAGTTGGTGCTTATAGTAGCTGCTGGTCTATGGAAAAGGGGATTATCGCCTAAACTGGGTTTTATCCTCTTGTAAGCAAAACGGTCCGTTACACCAACAACCAATACCGTTCGCAGAACTCCCACAAATTACGCCATACCGTACCTTCGACATGTTCCGCCACATCCAGATCAAAAGCTTCCTCGAAACACCGGCAATTCAACAAGCAGGCACCAAAGCACTCACACCCTTTGAAAAACAATGCATACAATCCCCAACTCAAAAAGGCCAAATATCTGCGCTCCATGGCAACGAAGATCCTCCACACAAACATACCACTAGACCCGTGGACGTGGCTCCTATCCAAACCACTAACAAACACACCCAGGGGTCAAAACAAGTTAATAGTTAAAATCGCACTGGCCACAAGAAGAGCCATAGCTGAAAAATGGGGTAGCCCCGACACCCCATCACTCGACACGGTCCACCGCAAGATAAAAGAGACAATCAAAATAGATTAAATGTCCGCTCTGATCCATGACACGACCACACACTTCCATAGAATATGGGACCCATGGTTCTATGAATTCCCACTCCCCACCTAAAACATACACGGACACACCACACATAGAGAAGCTCTATGGGCACCCTACCATAGACCTCCAAAAGGCGCCACAAAAACACATAACCTAACCCAACTCCCCCGAACCACAACCACACAGGCACAACCCAAAGGACCCGAATGGACACAAGCCCGCCACAACACAGACAAACAACACGCTGTCACGTTCACAGTAAATGATGTGGAACACAACTGCAGATTTCTTTGGACTTTGATATTTTATTAAGACACTTAGATGGAACTGAGACTTCAGTTCCAGAATTACAGGTACTGTTTCTTTAAATAATAAACGGTTTGCTTCAGTTAGCAATGACAAGGTTCAGAATTAATTAGAGTCCGTGATTCTTGTTAACAGTTCAAATTATAAGAGATCGTATACATTGGAATTATCAGTAGCAAGACTGGTGCAGCAGAACTTAAATAGTACTTGTATTGAGGGATGCTGTAGCAGGCTTGCTGGACAACTTGATAGCAAACTTTAGTAAGTTGAAATAAAGACTTTCTGTAGCAAGACAGGTACAGCTGAACTTGAATAATACTTGATTTGAGGAAAGCTGTAGCAGCCTTGCTGGACAACTTGATAGCAGACTTTAGTAAGTTGAAATAAAGCTTTAGCATTGTTAGCTCTTATCTCAGAGACTGTAAGTTACTTAGCTTCTAGAAGTAGAGGGATTGTGTCCCCAGCTCTCCTCTGAGGCGGTTGCTTCAGTGAATGGTTGCAGAGAGTGCAGGCACTTGTCGGTGAAGAGGAGAGATGTTGGGGACTTGAATATTCCTCCAGTCCGGTCCAGTAGCATGTGGTCGTCTCAGCGAGGTATGTGAGCCGGTGAATTAGGTGCGGTACGCGTTTCAATAATCCAGCGTCTATCAGCTGGTGCGGTCGCATTAAATAGCAGACCGCGTCAATGGGGGTGTGGCTAAGCTCTGTCAAACCCGGAAGCATGAGGAGACATCGGGAGGCTTAAGGACTGACACACGCATTAAACCAACGGAGACTACTCAATCCCCCCAAACCGGGACACACTATAACAATCCCAAAACAAGGGAACCCAATCAAAGGTCCACGTAGCCTTAGGACAGGCAGACCCGCAAACACCACACAAGGGAACCGTGACACCACAGGACAAATGGAACCAACCCACAACCCAGGACAACACAGAACAGCCAGCACAAATATACGCACACATGGGAGACCCTAAAAGGACAGAGTCACACCGACCACGGTCCATGAACCCAGGGGCCCCACCTGACACCACGACACAAACAGACCGTGAACGACACAGCACAACAACAAAAGAAAATGTATGTGATAGTGTACCCTACCCCCCACCTTCTCTATTTTTGTACCCCACCCCCACCCCTAGATAATGACTACAACTGTATTAAAATGTAAAGCTTGGTAAACTGATTTGACAACACATGTCCGATACGCGACACATGCAATAACCAAGCTCCTCCCGAGCTCATCTTTATGTACCCCAATTCATACCACCTAATGTTATATTGAAACTTTAAAGCAACAATGTTGCCTTAGCATTCTGAAAGTACCCCCACTGCATAGTCTAACTCGAACACTTACTAACCTTACTTGGATACATTGGTACTACATGTTGAAATGACGGCAATGTAATGTATAATTCTGTCATGCATAATAATTTTCTGAAACGTGCAGTCTACTCGAAACCACATATGTAAGCATTTGAATAACTCACGCACTTATTGATACTGTTGTGGCATTGTTTGATGCTTTGTTATTTCTTGCACACACAAAATAAAGAATTTATAAAAAAAAAAAAAGTGCAGATCATCTTGTACCTTCATGAAGTTTCGGCTCATGTTTGGGGGATTGGAGCACTACACTCTGGGGATTGCTATAATCACTATACTCCCCAGGGTATAATCACTAAGCTCTGCTAAGAGCTTGTTCGTGTTCCTGCTCTCTGGAGGTCCACCTACTGGAAGCTGGACCCTGGTCTTGGGTCCAGAGTGGGTGGAGACGGCGATACCCCAACCAAGCTGCGGCGGTTCGTGGGGTCTGCAGTGGTTATGGTGTCAGGCAGAGTGCTTGGAGTCCTCGAAAGCACTAGGAGCATCCGTCAGCGGAAGATACCCGGTTGGGGTGCCAGCGGTTCCGTTACACCATTGTTCATTTATTTCCTGTCATATAATCAATTAATGTAATTATAACTTTACAATAAGTATATATTGTTTGGCAGTACCACCATATGTGTAAAAAGGTGCCCTTATCAATAGATGTATTTGGATATATAAGTAAAAGTGTTTGGAGTAGAGAAATTGAGTAGAAATATAGAATAGTTCTGGTTAGCAAAGAAGTTTAACTAAGTCCCAGAAATTAGTTGAATAGACAGAGTGTTAGAGTGGTATTCCTTGGGCTGGTCTGATCTAATGATGCTTTGATGATCTCCTGAAACCCCAATTTCTTTAAAGAATTGCTTATCTTGAATTTCTTTACGTCACCAATTTAAAGTGACCAATGGGAATAGGTGGGTGTACCTTCTTCTAATGATAATCCTATAGACATTCATCAGTAGATTGTGTTGTTGCATCACAATACATTTTCATTACATATTCCAACTACCACTTTATCTAAAGGGTTAATTTAATTTCATGATGCAAATTATGTCAAAAATGTCTTATCTTTATGGGCAATCCATCATTAATGAATGTCATACTTCAAGGGAATAGTGGTCCTTTTTGGTAGACCACCAGTCTCCTTTTTGTGCCATAAAGTTTATTTTTAAAGCATCTTGACTTTGGTTCAACTCACTCTTGCAATGGGGTCTTATTGAAGTCCCATTGAATTTGAAATGTAAAATAAATTACTGGTAGGGAGTATCTCTTCTTGACTCTAATTGGTCTGGTTTTCTCACACTGTCTTATTGTATGAGCTAAGTATGTCTGTACTATTATATGTGACAACGCATAATATATACATGTCTTTTGCACACATTCAGCTAATATTAGTTTTAATAATAATGAAATGTATTCATTAGGTTCTCTCTACGAATGTATTAAAATTATTATTGCAGATACTATTTGTATATAATTAAACATAATTATATGGTTAGTATATATAGATATGTATCTCTTGGCTGGGCTCTCAACCCCCCTTGTTCCAAATACTTTGGTTTCCAAAACTTAGTTCTAAGTGTCATATGCCTTATCTATAATCACTGTTTGCATTAGCCACATTCCGATCAGTTTGGTCATGCAGTGAATGGAGTAAGAAAAAAAATAAATATGTCTGTGCATCTTTTACCTTCTGTTACAAGATGGAGTCACATACGTTACAGTATACATTTTTAATTTTAATCCACAATATCTCGGACAGTATGCATTCGTTTGTGCCCATTTGGCACTTTACATTACTTCACCGATTTCCACTTGCTGGCTAATTTGTTTACATTCATTCTTTTGTAATTTCTGCACATTGGCGGTACATTTGCTGTTTCTAATTCGGATTTGTGTGTTTCAATATTCGCCCCATGGTCTTCTGTATTGATGTTGCAAACACAACATTTTCACTTCGCGAACGGCGAACGCGAACTTCCGCAAATGCGAACCGCCATAGACTTCAATGGGCAGGCGAATTTTAAAACACACAGGGACTCTTTCTGGCCACAATAGTGATGGAAAAGTTGTTTCAAGGGGACTAACACCTGGACTGTGGCATGCCGGAGGGTGATCCATGGCAAAACTCCCATGGAAAATTACACAGTTGATGCAGAGTCTGGTTTTAATCCATAAAGGGCATAAATCACGTTTCTGCTGTTTGTGCCTTGTTTTTTTTTTGTTAGGGGTTAATTTTTTGTGATCTTTTTTTCTTTTTTGAGACCCAAAAGCTCTTTTCAGAACGATTAACCCCTGTCCTGCCAGTGATCACTATACAGATCACATGCTCTTGCACAGCAGCACTTATTTTGCTGTCTGTTAATTTTTTAAATTCTTTATTTTTATTGCTCATCGATGTAACTTACATGCGTGTGGTGCCATGACGGCAGCAACATACATTGTGTCATGACATATGGGTATTCTGCACTTTTTTAAAAAAAAAAAAAGTATATTAAAACAAGCTTAACTTTCGATCTAAACGTAAGATCTGAGTTATTACAGATGATAATTGTAAATGAGACAAACAAAATCGACCTATCCATTGCTTATGTCAGTAGATGTGTAGTAGTCGTCCGATGGATGAATGGACAGAGTAGGTGAGAAAATAGTTAACTGACTAGGCTTGTCATACAGTCATCTGAGTGGGCGGTACAAATAAACCTCCGCTTCCTATGTGGCTTGACAGGACTATAATTAGATAAGTATAAGGTGTAGTATACATGCTTACTGTGAGTAGTTAATGCCCCTAGATGCGGTGTGGTGGAAGATTGTGTAATCTTTAGTGAAACAGATGCTTCGAAAATAAACATGAACTCCCTAAGAGGAGTAGAGTGTAATTCAGGTCTAGGGTAAGACTCATATGTTACTAGTGAAGCCCCACGGGACCCCCTGCAGTATAAGTGGTTAACTGACAGGCTATGTGATGGCATGAATGGTGTGTGCGGTACAGCAATATACAGGTGTGTAAGGCATACTGTGAGATTGCTAGCTATGTAAGAGTGGTCAAACAGTGAACATTTCTGTACAATTCTGCGTTGGTAATGAGTCTCTGTTTAGAGGGCTGCAATCTGACAAATCTAGCGTCCATTGTAGCAGAGGCTTTGAGCGAGTACCTCCGTGGTTCTTGCCGTGTGGGTCCACTTTTAGCCTATACCCAGCGCAGGGAAAGATATTGGAGGTGCGTGAGGGTCTCGCTGGGGCACAGCAGAGTGGAGCACCGCTGGTTCCTGTTGCTGGCTCGGTAGCCTGTCGTAGTAGATGCCTACTCTGGTGAGGTAGGTGAGTGGTGTTCCCATCTGGTATCCTGGTGTCCTCTTTGGTTTCGAACTGCTTCTGAACTGTTAGTCGCCGTGACTACCGATGCTGCAGGGGTTAACGGTCTCAGTTGCTCGTCCCGCCGGGTCTTTCCAGGAGTGTGTACATTTTCACCACTCCGGTCGGTCTCGCGTCCACGAGCGGGAGCTGGAAAGATGGTGTGCTCCGCCTTTGGAGGAGGTTTCTGCAGCTGTGTTCGTGGACCGTGTCTCAGGGTCTTTCCCCTCCGCCTTGGGTGCTTGGGGCGGGCTTTGGGCCATTTGGGGTGTGAGCTGGTGTCTGGTGAGTTGGTCGTCCGCCACCACTGTTGCACGTTGCCGGGGGCCCTGGACTTGCATCGCTGCTTGTTTGCTGGTGGGATATGAGGGTCAGGAGGTGTATTCTTTCTCCCCTGCTCCCTGTGAGACTGAGCCCCTCTGACCTGTAGCATCCGCCAGAAATTGTTGAACAGCTTATCTAGCCGTTCCTCTAGTGTGGCGTGCAGGCCTCGTGTCGCCTTCGTAGGTGCTTCCGCCGCCATCTTTAGTTCAGTGGCAGAGTTGGGCCTTGGAACGGCTGGGTTATGCGGTGTTTCAGCTTGCCAGGGGTTAGTTGCTGGTGCCGGCAGGGGGGGGGAGAGTAAGGCTCGTGGGTGTTCCTCCGTAGCAATAGAGTCTGCTTCCTTGGTGCTCCAGGCTGGGTGATCGGCCGCCTCACCCGCGCCCTCGCTTCCACTTAGGTCGTAAAACAGGCTGGTTGGTGCTGCAGTAGGCCCCAGTGATGCAACCCGCGTTCCTGGTAACTCAGAATTTTGTGAGTAGGGTCGGTGCGATCTCCCTTGCATCCCCAACGTGGGTGGTGCAATTTTGGGGGATTTGGATGCTTAAGAGTCGGGTTAATTTCGATTGTATTAAGGAATTAGACGGGAGCTCATGCTGCACGCGTCTGAACAGTTCCACAGCCAGGCTCCGCCCCCCGTCTGTTAATTTTTTCAGGGGTTGATTTTTTTTTTTGTGACAGGTCACTAAGTAAAGTGATTGTGATCATGTACATGGATCACGGAAGTCAACCAGCGCTGAGCAGTCATATGCCACCCTTGCGCTAGAGTCTGACACGTCTATGTCAGACTTTGACCCTGATTTTGACCCTGCCAGGTGCTCAGATACATCATCACTAGATACAGTGTCTACTGCTAGTGATGTATCTGGTGATGTTGTATCTGTGCCTGCTCAGCCCTCCATCCGCTCCTACTGGAGCAGTAGCCCCATCTGCTCTACCCCCATTTACTCCCAACAGGGCTGCCACCATACATGGGCCCCTAATTCAGCTCAGGGTCTGGGGCCCCTGGGGCCCGCCTCCAAATACCACCCACTGGGTCCACACACAGACACAAACGCACACACTGATACAAAAGGACACACAAACAGACACACATACTGAAACAGACATACACGCATACAGGCATACATACTGACACACACATACTGAGACATACACACAGGCATACATAGTGACAGACAGGGGCAGACTGAGAACCCTCAGGGCCCCCGGGCAAAATAAATCTCAAGGGCCCCCTTACAGGCCCCACCCATACTCCGCAGCAAGCGCCACCCATGCCCCGCCTCCATGCACCGCCTCCAGCCACACCCTACACAATCTTTTGACACAAGGAACAAAAGTGCAATAATCCCTTCGAGGCCCCAGTAGAGACTACAATTGAGGGCTAATGGGCCATGGAGGGGGGTCTTTCTAGCAGAGGCTATCTCAGTGTCCTTTAGAGAGTGTGTTAGAAAGAATCCCCTCCAGGCCCTATTAGAGACTACAATGGAGTTTCATAGGCTTGGAAGTGGGTCTTTCTAACAGAGGCCAACTCAGTGTCCCTGCTGGAAACAGTCGCCTCCAGGCCCCAGTAGAGACTACAATTGAGGGCTAATGGGCCATGAAGGGGGGGAACATTCTAGCAGAGGCTATCTCAGTGTCCTTTAGAGAGTGTGTTAGAAAGAATTTCCTCCAGGTCCCATTAGAGACTACAATGGAGTCTAATGGGGCCTGGAGGGGGGTCTCTCCAACACTCTGGTTCCTATTCACAATATAGCAACACAACATAGCTCGCTGATACCTAGGCCAAGCTGATACCTAGGCCTCTTACCTTAATTACTGTTGCTGGGTGGCAGTCTGTGGGCTTGCTGGAAGGCTGTGGGCTTACTGGCTGCGGCTGGCAGGCTGTGGGCTTGCTGGCAGGCTGTGGGCTTGCTGGCTACTGCCGGCAGGCTGTGGGCTTGCTGGCTGCGGCTGACAGGCTGTGGGCTTGCTGGCTGCAGCTGGCAGGCTGTGGGCTTGCTGGCTGCGGCTGGCAGGCTGTTGGCTTGCTGGCTGCGGCTGGCAGGCTGTTGGCTTGCTGGCTGTGGCTTCCTGGCTGGCAGGCTATGGCTTTGAACTGGCAAAGATTGGCAGAGTACACACTGTAGGCCTGACACACAGACGCTTGCAGAAAACTAACTGCTATTCAATCTATTACAGTGAAAAAATATATATATATTTTAAATGCAAGCTATTGTGACACCAGATATGAGTGGCACTTTGAACTGGCAAAGATTGGCAGAGTACACACTGTAGGCCTGACACACAGACGCTTGCAGAAAACTAACTGCTATTCAATCTATTACAGTGAAAAAAAATATATATTTTTTTAAATGCAAGCTATTGTGACACCAGATATGAGTGGCACTTTGAACTGGCAAAGATTGGCAGAGTACACGCTGTATGTCTGACACACAGACGCTTGTAGAAAACTAACTGCTATTCAATCTATTACAGTGATTTTTTTTTTTAAATGCAAGCTATTGTGACACCAGATATGAGTGGCACTTAAAACTGGCAAAGGTTGGCAGAGTACACGCTATAGGCCTGACACACAGACTCTTGCAGAAAACTAACTGCTATTCAATCTATTACAGTGAAAAAAGTTTTTAGGTTTTAAATGCACGCTATTGTGACACCAGATATGAGTGGCAATGTGCACTGGCAAAGGTTGGCAGAGTACACGCTGTAGACCTGACACACCCGCTTGGAGACAACTAACTGCTATTCAATCTATAACAGTGAAAAAAGTTTTTGGGTTTTTAAATGCACGCTATTTTGACACCAGATAAGAGTGGCACTTTGAACTGGCAAAGGTTGGCAGAGTACACGCTGTAGGCCTGACACACAGACGCTTGCAGAAAACTAACTGCTATTCAATCTATTACAGTGAAAAAAAATATATATTGTTTAAATGCAAGCTATTGTGACACCAGATATGAGTGGCACTTTGAACTGGCAAAGGTTGGCAGAGTACACGCTGTAGGCCTGACACACAGACGCTTGCAGAAAACTAACTGCTATTCAATCTATTACGGGCAAAAAAGTTTTGGGGTTTTAAATGCACGCTATTGTGACACCAGATATGAGTGGCAATGTGCACTGGCAAAGGTTGGCAGAGTACACGCTGTATGCCTGACACACCCGCTTGGAGACAACTAACTGCTATTCAATCTATAACAGTGAAAACTGTTTTTTTGGTTTTAAATGCACGCTATTGTGACACCAGATATGAGTTGCAATGTGCACTGGCAAAGGTTGGCAGAGTACAAGTTGTAGGCCTGACACACAGACGGTTGCAGACAACTAACTGCTATTCAATCTATAACAGTGAAAAAAGTTTTTGGGTTTTTAAATGCACGCTATTGTGACACCAGATAAGAGTGTCACTTTGATCTGGCAAAGGTTGGCAGAGTACACGTTGTAGGGTCTCACATGCCACTGCCACATGTTTTTATGGTACTTTAATTGTCACAGAGAGGCCATCACCCTGCCATTTTGCAAAGTGGCCACAAACCCCCTCGAGCCAAATCATAGATAGAGCCTCTCAATGCTACTTGGCAACTAGCAGGGCCTCACTTGTCATGGGGTGCCGGCACTAGCTAGCAAGCTAGTTCTGTGCATTGTTAATAGGAGTAGTCCCAGAAGATTAGAAGTTTGCGAATGTTGTGCCCATTCACAATAAAGGTAGTAGCAGGATTTAGGCAACTTTAGGCCAGTAAGCCATACTTCAGTTGCAGGGAAAGTAATAGAAACCATGTTAAAGGATAGGATTGTTGAACATCTAAAATCCCATAGATTCAGAGATCAGAGACAACATGGGTTTACTTCAGGGAGATAATGCCAAACTAATCTTATTGATTTTTTTGATTGGGTAGCTACAATAATAAATCAGGGTGGTGCAGTAGACATTACTTACCAAGTAAGGCTTTTGACACTGTTGCACATAGAAGTCTTAGCAATAAACTGCAATCTTTAAGTTTGGATTCCAATATTAAGAAAACTATACAAAATACCCCCACTATATGCTAAAACAAACCAGAAAACCTACTGAATGGTGCCAGTGGCGTCGCTAGGGGGGGCCAGAGGGGGCCATGGCCCCCCCTACATCATGCTGTGCCCCCCCTTGGGCCCCCCCAAATGCCAGCAACGTGCCCCTCCCCCCCGAAAATAGTGCAGCTGCCATCTGTGGACCTACCTCATTAGGGGCTCGGTTGGGTGCTGCAGCCCTTTGGCAGACCGGGCCCCTTTAAAGTTGCAGGGAGTGCTGGGAGGAAGTGACTGTTACTTCCTCCCAGCTTACAGACCGCGCGGGCTGAGAACACCCAGGATGCAGGCAGCTGAGAGAGAAGGAGGAAGGAGGAGAGCCAGCCCCAAAAAGTCACCTCCCTGCAACCAAAAGGTATGGAAGGGGCAGGGTGGGTGGTTAACATTATGGAAGCTGCAAATTGTGTGTGTGCCAGTGTGTATGTTTAGGTATGTGTACATCTGTGTGTATCTGTGAATGTCTGTGTGGATGTGTGTGTGTGTCTGTGTGTATCTGTATCTGTGAGTGTCAGTGTGTATGTGTGTGTGTCTGTGTATATCTGTATCTGTGAGTGTATCTGTGAGTGTCAGTGTGTCAGTGTGTGTATCTGTGAGTGTCAGTGTGTATCTGTGAGTGTCTGTGTGTATCTGTATCTTTTTACCCCGCTCTAGCCCACCACCAGTGCCACTCCCGAGAATTGGTTCTGGATCCGCCACTGCTCGGCTGTCTGTGTGTGTGTGTGTGAGTGTGTGTGTGTGTATGGACTCAGCAGTCTGTGTGTGTGTGGGCTCAGCAGTCTGTGTGTGTGTGTATGGACTCAGCAGTCTGTGTGTGTATGGACTTAGCAGTCTGTGTGTGTGTGTGTGTATGGACTCAGCAGTCTGTGTGTGTGTGTATGGACTCAGCAGTCTGTGTGTGTGTGTATGGACTCAGCAGTCTGTGTGTGTGTGTATGGACTCAGCAGTGTGCTTGTATGTATGGACTCAGCAGTCTGTGTGTCTGTGTGTGTGTGTGTGTGTATGGTCAGCAGTCTGTCTCTCTGTGTGTGTAAGGACTCAGCAGTCTGTGTGTGTGTGTATGGACTGTATCAAGGGAAATGTGTTTGTTTTTTAATAATCCTTGGTGGAAAATAATGAATTATCCACCAGGGATTATAAAAAAAAATTGTGTCGGGGGCAGGGCTTAACATGCAGCAGGGGCGGGGTCAAACTGTGGTGAGGGTGGGGTTAAATGTGCCCCCCTATATGGAGGTACTGGTGCTTCAGTCTTGAATATGGATCTTCATAGACATGGAATAAACATAAAAGAAATATAGTGCAGATGGAATGTACAAACACATTTATTATTAAAAGTGCACTTGCAGGGTAGATTCTTCATCTCCAGGCTTCTCTGCCTGCTGCCTGATGACAGCACCTCTAATCCTCGATCCCCCTGGCCAGATCCGACCTATACATATGGAATAGTTTCCTCCTCAATGCATCTCCATTTTCATTCCCTCATTGTAACAAATCACTGGTGTCATGTTCAGTGCTGGAACTCAGGTGCAGTAACAGCTCTCCTTTACAAGAACGATCTACAGAGATCCTCAGGTTGAGAACAGGATTCTGTTAATTCAGTGATGGCATGGGGGCTTTAATAAAAATAACAAAAAAAATCCAACGCAAAGGTATCCGAAGAAGGGTCAGACAGAAATCAGAGTCAGACGGTCCAGAGGTCAGGGCAGGTGGTAATCAGCTAAATTCAGAGAGCAGGCAAAGTCAGGAAACCAGTAAGGGTAGGAAACACAAGGAAACAAACGCTAGGATTCTTGAGGCAGGCAACAAAACAACGAAGCACAAACTGAAGGGTGTGCTCTGCTTCTAAAGGAGTGTCTCAATCACATAACCTGGTCTCATCTGTAGGAGGGGTTACCTGAGATCAATGTGGCTGACTGTGGGACTCAGCACCACCTTGGATGCATCATTGTCCTGGCTCAGCCCCTCAGCCACACCTCCTCCAGCCTCTAACCTGCAGACCAGTTTCCTCATGCAGTGGCTGGCATCTTGGAATGCTGGAGCAATCACTCTGTGTTTCCTTGCTTTGAAACGAGGTACACAAGATGCAGACTGGAGTGCAGAAGCCACAGGCGCTATAACCATAGCAAGCTCCTGAGGAAGTCTCCTGAAACGAAATGCGCCGAGCAGCAGTAAGGCGAGGTGAAAGAATGAGTCCAGAAGTCAAGCAGCAACAGTGGAGTTCTGACCTTTGGGCCTATAGAACAATTTCCATCGTGGACTGAACTGCACCTATAGGACACGGTGGGACTTTTGCCTTAATTTAATATTATGTGCCACTTCTCTATGTGAGTGTGTTTGATACTCTATATACATTTTATGTTTATTACGGTGTCATTTTTATGTTTTTTCTCTTTTTATGAGATTTCCACATTCCAGCTGGTAATTATAAATATACTGTAGTGATTGTGGCATCCTGGTTCCTTTTATTTTTCTCTTTTCTGTGATTTAGAGGGTTGGGAGTGACCCTATATTCAGAGGCTGCCTGCACATATCCGCACTTGAACCCCCACTCACCAGTTGTTTGTATATACTATAACCGCTGCAGACTGACCTCCAGTGCATTGCGGATGCCCTGGGAAAGGTGAGTACCGTCAGCGAATGTGAAACTCTATGACTGACATCTCACCTGTAACCTAACACGATAGGGGTCATCTTTGGTCCGGCAAGGCAGTCAAATGTTTCTCCAACAACTTGATGGCAACTTGGTGGCATGCAAGATAATCAATGAAGGGCGCTCTTCTTCTTTGACCACCATCCGGTTGCTCTGAAAATTGACTTGGCTTACCGAAAGTTGCAGTTTTACCTTATATGTGAATACACCCCAGGAGTGGCTAAAACTGAAGCTGATGTCTTGTCCCGATCTTATTTTCAAGAGTTTTTAGAGATCCATTCCACTGCCAACAAGCACTTGTCCAGAACTCCTGTATTTCAAGAGCTGGTTATGGATTAACCAATTTGATGACCAATGCTCGGTCACTTTCCGGTACCGCTCTATCGGACAATACCAAAACAGAAGGAGATAGTTCTGGTGTACCTAATGTACCACACAGGAGAGAGGGAGATAGACTAGCACTAGGCTGCTCAGTTAATGGAACACATAGGGATCACTAAAAACCTATGAAAAAGAATGACTAAATAAAAAACACTCTGAACAAGTGTAGACTCCAGGAGCTAGCTAAGTGACTGATGGCTAGAGCAAAACAAACCAGGAGATGCTGTACCTTTAAATGGCTAATAGGTGCGATATCTCTTTAAATCATGAGAACATAGTATAGAAATACAGAGTAGACTCAACTGCAAATAGATATAGAAAAGAGAATCTATACCAAAAAATATTAATAATAATAAAATAAAAACAATAAAGAAGAGACTCAAATAGGATGAGAGTAATTTGAGTCTCTAATTCTTAACTGGATATGTGGCAAAAAATGCGAGGAATAAGTGACTGAGTCCTCAATCAATGAGGGTGGATGATACTTTCTTAAATCATATACTTTGTATCAGTAAAGCTGGAAAGTAACTCTACAGTAAGTGCTGCAGTACAAGAAACTGCAGACTAGGCAATAATATTATTGTATATCGCTAATGGACTGAAGCAGAAAACTGGATGTGATTGTAAAAAAAAGTACCAGTTTATTCCATATGTTAAAAATATTAAAAATATTAAAAATACAGGTAGAGAATAAATCAGAGATGCATTCCCAGACTATAGTGCCACAAATTGATTGCAAGGACCTTCGGATAAGTTCGGATGGATATAGATTGAAATAATCCGTATTCTGGCTGCCGGTGAGGACAGCGTTCATCTGCAAGCACGTACCGAACTGGAGCCTCACTTCAGAGGACGTGCAGAGCAGACCGCTCCGGTTGTGGTAGTTTCCAAACGGGTCCTGCGTTCAAAGATAGGCTGCTGTTGTGACTGCTGG
Organism: Pelobates fuscus; assembly: GCF_036172605.1. Taxonomy (NCBI): domain Eukaryota; kingdom Metazoa; phylum Chordata; class Amphibia; order Anura; family Pelobatidae; genus Pelobates; species Pelobates fuscus. The sequence goes on from NC_086326.1 coordinate 118,060,263, forward strand.
TAGCTGTGTCTGATCCTGTATGCGTCTATGGACGTCTGTCTAACGTGTTTCGTAGGGGATAAGCCCTACTTCATCAGAGACATAATGCTGTCCATTGCTTCAGTGTTCATTTATATACATATTGCCTTAATTACCAATAATACAATTATACTTTTGATACATAAATGACATGTATAAGAATGCATTACAAACGGAATTAAATAAACAAGATGAAATAAAAACGATGTTGAAAACAGTAATATAAAACAATCTCCACATGATTATAGGGGGTAGATAAAACAATGATAGGGAATACATAAACACATTCCATGAGATACTTCATAGAGGAATGGCTTGTCTAATGCTGGATATCAATTAAAAAATATATTCATAAATAAATCAATCGATAAATAGATTAAATGAAAAAATCTTCAGGGTTAGTTGATCCATTAAGTAAATGGCTCACAATATAGGACCACAATAAAGGAATCACAGATGTATAAAATAGAGAAAACATCTATGTAGGGAGAAAATAAATAAATATGTGCAGAAGCCAGGGGAGAGTAATGGATAAAGAATATATCAGAATAACAGAATGATAGTACAAAGAGGTTAGGTGTACATAATTAATTTCATCCATTCTGAAATAAAGCAGAAGAGAAATTAGTATTCAAATTAATTCATATATTGTTATATTATATGAGTGATGTGAAGGGAATATTTCTTTTTAAAATGCTGCTTATGTGCAGAATATGTGCTAATCTGAAATATAGTGCACTAATAAATGAAGAGGATGTGAAAAAAAAAGAAATTCTTTAAAAAATGTTTTTTTTATAAAAAGGCATTTACCTCAAAATCTAAATTTAGTCCTTTAGGGACTAAAGCCTCTAACTTAAAAATCCATTTGACTTCTGTTTGGTCTAAAACCTCATCGATACTTCCTCCTCTCCAATTTATCTTTACTTTCTCAATAGACATAAATTTGAGTCCTGTGGGGTCTCCCCCATGAGTTTCTTTAAAGTGCTTGGAGGGATTATGTGTTAGGAGTCCCTTCTTAATATTTCTGATATGTTCTGCGATGCGTATTTTAAGTGATCTTTTTGTACGTCCAACATACTGTTGGGAGCATGGACATGTTATTAGATATATGACTCCCGACGTGGTACAGTCCATATTAGTCTTGATGTCATATTCTTCTTGAGTGGTGAAGGATTTGAATTTGGTAATGGAGTCTTCTAAAGATGGATTGTTCCTACATGCTAAACATTTCTTGCATCTAGTGAAACCATGAGATGTATCTTGATCCGAGTTGGCATTCACAGTTTTAATGGTAGGTGCTAGCATAAGTTGTAGGTTAGATGCCCTGGTGAAGATGATCTGAGGTTGATTGTCTAGAAGTTTTGATAATGTTGCATCGTTCTTGAGGATCCCCCAGTGTTTTCTCAATATCTTCTGTATCATATGAGATTGATGATTGTACTTGGTAATAAAAGTGGGTGCTGAGTTGAACGATTCTGCAGTACTTGGTTTCTTACATAAAGTGTCTTCTCTTGGAGTAGTTAATGTTATATCCATAGATTTTTCCAATAGTGTTGAATGATACCCTTTATTCAGAAATCTCTGTTTCATTTCTTCCATTTGTGACTTACACACCTCATAGTTCGAACAATTGCGTCTTACCCTCCTAAACTGATTTTGGGGTATGTTCCTTAACCATGTAGATTTATGATGGCTATTAAAAGGAATAAAACTATTACAGTCAACGTTTTTCTTAAAAGTCTTGATGTTGATTTGTCCCTCTTCGATGTAGATATCCAGGTCTAAAAACTCGATGTGTTCCTTGGAGTGGTTAAAAGTAAAATTCAAATGATAGGGATTATTGTTAAGATATAACTTAAAATGCTCAAGAGATTCAAGATCTCCCTTCCATATAAAAAAGCAATCATCGATGTATCTCTGCCATAGGGACAGATTTGCGCCAAATGGGCAATGGGTCCATATGAATTCCTCTTCCCATTTGCCCATAAATAGATTAGCGTAACTTGGCGCAAATCGTGTCCCATGGCAATACCTTCAATCTGTAAATAAAAGAAATCGTCACACCAGAAGTAGTTGTGTGTAAGGATAAAAATAATACACTGGATGAGAAAATCGATAAGGTCATTTTTCAATTCTGAATACTTTGATAGAGAAAACTGGGTCACCTCACATCCTTGGAGGTGTTCAATTATTGTGTAAAGAGAGGTAACGTCGGCAGTAACTAAAATCATCTCCTTTTCCCACTTAAACCCAGATAAAATGTTTAAAATTTGAGTAGCGTCTCTGAGGTAGGATTTTAAACAGGAGAGTAGACGCTGTAGGTATTGATCAACATATTCAGAAAGATTTGCAGTAAGGGATCCAATTCCCGATACAATTGGCCTTCCAGGGGGTTTCACCAGTCTTTTATGTATCTTTGGTAGATGGTAAAATATCGGTATCCTTGGGTGCTGGACATATAGGTATTTATATTCCCTTTCATTCAAGATCCCTCTCTCTTTTCCGAAATTCAATATTTCCTTGAGTTCATCTTGATATTGGGTAGTAGGATCACCTTTCAATTGCAGGTAGGTGCTGGTATCTCCCAATAGTCTCTGATTTTCTTCTATATAGTCACTGGTGTTCAAGACGACTAGTCCGCCCCCTTTGTCTGCTGCTTTTATTGTGATATCCTCAGATCTCATGAGTTGTTTAAGGGCATTCCTTTCTTTTCTAGTTAAATTGTCTTTCGTGATCTTCTTAGTAATTTATTTCTAAAGTCCTTCTCAACCATTTTCTCAAATACTCTAATGGAGTCATTCTTCATATGTTGTGGGTAGAAGGTGGAGGTAGGATGTAGTTCAGTATGTGTGTAATCCTGATCCGCCTCCTGTTGTATCCTGTTTTTTTCCATGAAGAATTTTTTGATTGAGATCTTCCGTATAAATTTATGTAGGTCTATGCAGATATTGAAATCCGAATTTTGGGATGTGGGAGCAAACTTGAGACCTTTTTTAAGAGTGATGTTTCATCAGAGGAGCCCCCACCCGCCGGTGGGGGGCTATTTTTTTTTTTTAAAACACTGAGCAGCCACAGGCTGCTCACTGTTTACTAGACATGCCCCTTCTCGCGGTATAGTGAGTAGGGGCAAAATTTACTAATACTAAGTCATTTTTACTTAGTATTAGTAAATTTGTCTGAAAGACCAATTTAGGTCTTTCAGCCTTTTGGTTGATAACTCCCTAATACCGTGGGAATTAGGGAGTGTAATGGACGCCTTCCGTTGACGGATGCTCCTAGAGCTTCCTGAGGACACCACACACTGCAGACGACACCACAACCACCGCAGACTCCACAACCACCGTAGCTTAACTGGAGCCGCGCCGTCTTCCTTCCACCCTGAATGAACCTCCAGCATTCAGGACCGTGTAGGAAAGACCTCTCCTCCAAGGAGAGCGTAACAGGAAAAAAGAGTGTGATATAGCAGTTCCCTCCAATAACGAGACAAGGCTACGTATTGAGGGTCAAGAAGAACTCTGCTTTTATGCAATTCTCCCCTGCAAGGGAGACGCCCACATCCAATTAAACATTACCCAATCACACAATGGTTACCTCCCACAGATTACCTCCCCTTAGCCTGAGAGGTAACCCAATTATAGCATACAATTTTAACATACATTTTTATAAATTTGGGTTTTTAAATGCACGCTATTGTGACACCAGATATGAGTGGCAATGTGCACTGGCAGAGGTTGGCAGAGTGCACGCTGTAGGCCTGACACCCGCTTAAAGACAACTAACTTCTATTCAATCTATAACAGTGAAAAAGGTTTTTGGGTTTTTAAATGCAATCTATTGTGACACCAGATATGAGTGGCACTGTGCACTAGCAGAGGTTGGCAGAGTAGACGCTGTAGGCCTTACACACCCACTTGAAGACAACTAACTGCTATTCAATCTATAACAGTGAAAAAAGTTTTTGGGTTTTAAATGCACGCTATTGTGACACCAGATATGAGCAGCACTGTGAACTGGCAAAGGTTGGCAGAGTACACGTTTTAGGCCTGACACACAGACGCTTGGAGACAACTAACTGCTATTCAATCTATTACAGTGAAAAAAGTGTTTTGGTTTTTAAATGCACGCTATTGTGAAACCAGTGAGTGAGTGGTGGCACTGGGCAAGTGGGTACAGTATATGCTGCGAGCCTGACACACACGCTTGCAGACAACCAACTGCTATTCAAACTATTACAGTGAAAAAAGTTTTTTTTTTTTAAATGCACGCTATTGTGACACCAGATATGAGTGGCACTGTGCACTGGCAGAGGTTGGCAGAGTACACGTGGTAGGCCTTACACACCCACTTGAAGACAACTAACTGCTATTCAATCTATAACAGTGAAAAAAGTTTTTTGGTTTTTAAATGCACGCTATTGTGAAACCAGTGAGTGAGTGGTGGCACTGGGCGAGTGGGTACAGTGTACGCTGCGAGCCTGACACACAAGCTTGCAGACAACTAACTGCTAATCAATCTATTACAGTGAAAAAAGTTTTTTTTTTTAAATGCACGCTATTGTGACACCAGATATGAGTGGCACTGTGCACTGGCAGAGGTTGGCAGAGTACACGTTGTAGGCCTGACACACAGACGCTTGGAGACAACTAACTGCTATTCAATCTATAACACGGAAAAAAGTTTTTTGGTTTTAAATGCACGCTATTGTGACACCAGATATGAGTTGCAATGTGCACTGGCAAAGGTTGGCAGAGTACACGTTGTAGGCCTGACACACAGACGCTTGCAGACAACTAACTGCTATTCAATCAATAACAGTGAAAAAAGTTTTTGGGTTTTTAAATGCACGCTATTGTGACACCAGATAAGAGTGGCACTTTGATCTGGCAAAGGTTGGCAGAGTACACATTGTAGGCCTGACACACACCCGCTTGGAGACAACTAACTGTTTTTGGGTTTTAAATGCACGCTATTGTGACACCAGATATGAGTGGCACTGTGAACTGGCAAATGTTGGCAGAGTACACGTTTTAGGCCTGACACACAGACGCTTGGAGACAACTAACTGCTATTCAATCTATAACAGTGAAAAAAGTGTTTTGGTTTTTAAATGCACGCTATTGTGAAACCAGTGAGTGAGTGGTGGCAATGGGCAAGTGGGTACAGTATACGCTGCGAGCCTGACACACACGCTTGCAGACAACTATCTGCTATTCAATCTATTACAGTGAAAAAAGTTTTTTTTTTAAATGCACGCTATTGTGACACCAGATAAGATTGGCACTTTGAACTGGCAAAGGTTGGCAGAGTACACGTTGTAGGCCTGACACACACACGCTTGGAGACAACTAACTGCTATTCAATCTATAACAGAGAAAAAAGTTTTTGGGTTTTTAAATGCACGCTATTGTGAAACCAGTGAGTGAGTGGTGGCACTGGGCAAGTGGGCACAATATACGCTGCAAGCCTGACACACACACTTGCAGACAACTAACTGCTATTCAATCTATTACAGTGAAAAAAGGTTTTGGGTTTTTAAATGCACGCTACTGTGACACCAGATAAGAGTGGCACTTTGAACTGGCAAAGGTTGACAGAATACACGTTGTAGGCCTGACACACAGACGCTTGGAGACAACTAACTGCTCATCAATCTATAACAGTGAAAAAAGTTTTTGGGTTTTAATTGCACGCTATTGTGACACCAGATAAGAGTGGCAATGTCCACTGGCAGAGGTTGGCAGAGTACATGCTGTAGGCCTGACACCCACTTAAAGACAACAAACTGCTATTCAATCTATAACAGTGAAAAAAGTTTTTGGGTTTTTAAATGCACGCTATTGTGAAACCAGTGAGTGAGTGGTGGCACTGGGCAAGTGGGTACAGTATACGCTGCGAGCCTGACACACACGCTTGCAGACAACTAACTGCTATTCAATCTATTACAGTGAAAAAAGTTTTTTTTTTAAATGCACGCTATTGTGACACCAGATATGAGTGGCACTGTGCACTGGCAGAGGTTGGCAGAGTAGACGTTGTAGGCCTGACACACAGACGCTTGGAGACAACTAACTGCTATTAAATCTATAACAGTGAAAAAAGTTTTTTGGTTTTAAATGCACGCTATTGTGAAACCAGATATGAGTTGCAATGTGCACTGGCAAAGGTTGGCAGACTACACGTTGAAGGCCTGACACACAGACGATTGCAGACAACTAACTGCTATTCAATCAATAACAGTGAAAAAAGTTTTTGCGTTTTTAAATGCACGCTATTGTGACACCAGATAAGAGTGGCACTTTGATCTGGCAAAGGTTAGCAGAGTACACGTTGTAGGCCTGACACACACCTGCTTGGAGACAACTAACTGCTATTCAATCTATAACGGTGAAAAAAGTTTTTGGGTTTTAAATGCACGCTATTGTGACACCAGATATGAGCAGCACTGTGAACTGGCAAAGGTTGGCAGAGTACACATTTTAGGCCTGACACACAGACGCTTGGAGACAACTAACTGCTATTCAATCTATTACAGTGAAAAAAATGTTTTGGTTTTTAAATGCACGCTATTGTGAAACCAGTGAGTGAGTGGTGGCACTGGGCAAGTGGGTACAGTATACGCTGCGAGCCTGACACACACGCTTGCAGACAACCAACTGCTATTCAAACTATTACAGTGAAAAAGTTGTTTTTTTTAAATGCACGCTATTGTCACACCAGATAAGATTGGCACTTTGAACTGGCAAAGGTTGGCAGAGTACACGTTGTAGGCCTGACAAACAGACGCTTGGAGACAACTAACTGCTTTTCAATCTATAACAGAGAAAAAAGTTTTTGGGTTTTTAAATGCACGCTATTGTGAAACCAGTGAGTGAGTGGTGGCACTGGGCAAGTGGGCACAGTATACGCTGCAAGCCTGACACACACACTTGCAGACAACTAACTGCTATTCAATCTATTACAGTGAAAAATGTTTTTGGGTTTTAATTGCAAGCTATTGTGACACCAGATATGAGTGGCAATGTGCACTGGCAGAGGTTGGCAGCGTACACGCTGTAGGCCTGACACCCACTTAAAGACAAATAACTGCTATTCAATCTATAACAGTGAAAAAAGTTTTTGGTTTTTTAAATGCACGCTATTGTGACACCAGATATGAATGGCACTGTGCACTGGCAGAGGTTGGCAGAGTAGACGCTGTAGGCCTGACACACACTTATGAAGGACACCGACTGCTATTATATTACAGTCAAAAAAGTTTTTTGGTTTTTAAATGCATGCTATTGTGACACCAGATAAGAGTGGCAATGTGCACTGGCAGAGGTTGGCAGAGTACACGCTGTAAGCCTGACACCCGCTTGAAGACAACTAACTGCTATTCAATCTATAACAGTGAAAAAAGTTTTGGGTTTTTAAATGCACGCTATTTTGACACCAGATATGAGTGGCAATGTGCACTGGCAAAGGTTGGCAGAGTACACGTTGTAGGCCTGACAAACACCCGCTTGGAGACAACTAACTGCTATTCAATCTATAACAGTGAAAAACATTTTTTGGTTTATAAATGCAAGCTATTGGGACACCAGATATGAGTGGCACTGTGCACTGGCAGAGGTTAGCAGAGTACATGCTGGAGGCCTGACACACCCGCTTGGAGACAACTAACTGCTATTCAATCTATAACAGTGAAAAAAGTTTTTTGGTTTTAAATGCACGCTATTGTGACACCAGATATGAGTTTCAATGTGCACTGGCAAAGGTTGGCAGAGTACACGTTGTTTCCTGACACACAGACGCTTGCAGACAACTAACTGCTATTCAATCTATAACAGTGAAAAAAGTTTTTGGGTTTTTAAATGCAAGCTATTGGGACACCAGATATGAGTGGCACTGTGCACTGGCAGAGGTTGGCAGAGTACATGCTGGAGGCCTGACACACCCGCTTGGAGACAACTAACTGCTATTCAATCTATAACAGTGAAAAAAGTTTTTTGGTTTTAAATGCACGCTATTGTGACACCAGATATGAGTTGCAATGTGCACTGGCAAAGGTTGGCAGAGTACACGTTGTAGGCCTGACACACAGACGCTTGCAGATAACTAACTGCTATTCAATCTATAACAGTGAAAAAAGTTTTTGGGTTTTTAAATGCACGCTATTGTGACACCAGATAAGAGTGGCACTTTGATCTGGCAAAGGTTGGCAGAGTACACATTGTAGGCCTGACACACACCCGCTTGGAGACAACTAACTGTTTTTGGGTTTTAAATGCACGCTATTGTGACACCAGATATGAGTGGCACTGTGAACTGGCAAATGTTGGCAGAGTACACGTTTTAGGCCTGACACACAGACGCTTGCAGACAACTAACTGCTATTCAATCAATAACAGTGAAAAAAGTTTTTGGGTTTTTAAATGCACGCTATTGTGACACCAGATAAGAGTGGCACTTTGATCTGGCAAAGGTTGGCAGAGTACACATTGTAGGCCTGACACACACCCGCTTGGAGACAACTAACTGTTTTTGGGTTTTAAATGCACGCTATTGTGACACCAGATATGAGTGGCACTGTGAACTGGCAAATGTTGGCAGAGTACACGTTTTAGGCCTGACACACAGACGCTTGGAGACAACTAACTGCTATTCAATCTATAACAGTGAAAAAAGTGTTTTGGTTTTTAAATGCACGCTATTGTGAAACCAGTGAGAGAGTGGTGGCAATGGGCAAGTGGGTACAGTATACGCTGCGAGCCTGACACACACGCTTGCAGACAACTATCTGCTATTCAATCTATTACAGTGAAAAAAGTTTTTTTTTTAAATGCACGCTATTGTGACACCAGATAAGATTGGCACTTTGAACTGGCAAAGGTTGGCAGAGTACACGTTGTAGGCCTGACACACACACGCTTGGAGACAACTAACTGCTATTCAATCTATAACAGAGAAAAAAGTTTTTGGTTTTTAAATGCACGCTATTGTGACACCAGATATGAGTGGCACTGTGCACTGGCAGAGGTTGGCAGAGTAGACGCTGTAGGCCTGACACACCCGCTTGAAGACAACTAACTGCTATTTAATCTATAACAGTAAAAAAAGTTTTTTGGTTTTAAATGCATGCTATTGTGAAACCAGTGAGTGAGTGGTGGCACTGGGCAAGTGGGCACAGTATATGCTGCAAGCCTGACACACACACTTGCAGACAACTAACTGCTATTCAATCTATTACAGTGAAAAAAGTTTTTTTGTTTTTAAATGCACGCTACTGTGACACCAGATAAGAGTGGCACTTTGAACTGGCAAAGGTTGACAGAGTACACGTTGTAGGCCTGACACACAGACGCTTGGAGACAACTAACTGCTATTCAATCTATAACAGTGAAAAAAGTTTTTTGGTTTTAATTGCACGCTATTGTGACACCAGATATGAGTGGCAATGTGCACTGGCAGAGGTTGGCAGAGTACACGCTGTAGGCCTGACACCCACTTAAAGACAACTAACTGCTATTCAATCTATAACAGTGAAAAAAGTTTTGGGGTTTTTAAATGCACGCTATTGTGACACCAGATATGAGTAGCACTGTGCACTGGCAGAGGTTGGCAGAGTAGATGCTTGTAACAGATCCTTCCAACTTAGTCTTTTGTTCGGTTCATGCCTCTGTTCGCCTGATTTCGTGCGAAGTCCGTATGTGAAATATAGGTGGCCGCCATTTCGGGACTTTACACGTGTTCGCGGCCATCTTGTGTACGAACAGCGGTGTTTGCCTGTAACCGCATGGAACTAAAAACGGATACGCAAACAGGCGAACACCGCTGAGTCCTCCAGACCTCCATAAGTTCGCACAGAAACTACCGAACACTCCACCATTCGGTAGTTACACTCAGTCATCTATGGGGATTTCAGCGAACCCCGCGATTCGGATGGATGACAAGATTTTCATACCGTTTTACCGTGCGAACAGAGACCGACCGCAAGGCCAAAACTCATGGAACTATTTTCGGCTAGTTGGTCTGTGCGGTCGGTCAAAACTTTGAAACTCTGTAACTCCCGAACCGTTCATCCAATCGGGCTGATTTTTGGACAGAGTGTTCCCCTAACGAAGATCTCTCAAGCGGTGCCGGATTTAAGGGTGTACCCCCTGTTTTTGGGGTACATCCAGAACTGGGGTAAAATATTGTATGTTCTAATTGTATTATGTGGTTATCTGAGGGGAGGAGACGTGGGGGTGTTACCCTGTGCATAATTGGTTGTTTTTATCCTCCCCCTGGGAGTGTCCTGTGTGTACCCTTTTCTAATAAAAAGCAGGCTGGGTGTCCCAGTCCTCAGTTCATCTTGACCCTTCATAACGTAGCCTCGTCTCGTTCTTGAAAGGGGATTGTTTGGGAAGGTTATTCTGTTCCTGTTGCAGCTGAACCTGATTCTCGCTCTGGATATCGTGGATGGGATTACATCAGCCTACTTCTCCACAGCAGCTTGCAGGGAAAAAGGACGTATCTAACGGCAGAAACCCTCTCTCTATCTGGGTAGCCGTTACATTGGTGGCAAGCGGTGGGATGGTCCTTTTATCCAAGGAGCAAGTGCTGAATGGAGTCTCAGTATGCCAAGCTGAAAAGACCCACACTAAAGGATTTATTGGAGAATCGTGGTAGGAGTGCCAGCAACAGACCACGGAGGGAGCTGATAGCTGACCTGCTGGAGCTGGACGAGATGGATAGGTCCATGGAGGTAACGGAACCCATGGCACCCATCAGTGAGGACGATGTGATTACGGCAATTGTGCAGCGGAGATTAGCGTTGTATCCAGTCACGTCTACAGAGCTAATAACCCAACTGCTCCGGGAAACAAGGGAAGAGATCCAAACCAAGAGGGATCAAGAAATGGAACTGGTAAGAGCCAGACAGCTCACTACACAGACAGTTCCTACCCCGCTACCCACTACTACAGTAAAGAAAATTCCCTTCAATGCATTTAAAACCTTTGTGGAAAATGAAGAGGAAATTGATGGGTATTTGGCGGACTTTGAAAGACAGTGCTCGCTACATCAAATACCGCCAGGGCAATGGGTCACTATCCTGGCGGGAAAACTATCAGGAAAAGCTAGTGAGGCTTTTCGAGCGCTCACTACAGAGGAGATCACGCAGTACCAAACAGTAAAAGAGGCACTGCTCACCAGGTATGCGGTAACCCCAGAAGCCTACCGTCGCCGCTTCCGGGAGTCCAAAAAGAAAGCTGTGGACTCCCACATGGAATGGGCCAACCGACTACAAAGAGTGGCATCACATTGGGTCCAAGGGTGTAAGGCCAACACCGGAGAGGAGATATTGCAATTGTTCTTAATGGAACATTTCTTCCAAAATTTGGCTGCGGACCTACAAGACTGGGTACGAGACCGGCGCCCCGCTAATTTAAATGAGGCGGCTCGGCTGGCCGATGAATACGCCGAGACAAGGAGAGTAAGCCAGGGTACCCCACGACCAGCTCATAAGGTAGAGCCACGTACCCCAGCCGCTGTCTCACGCCCAGAGTTTCTAGCTCCAGGCCCACCAGGACCACCCCGTCCTCAGGGACCTACCAACTACCCCCGAGATTTGTCGAAAGTGACGTGCCATCACTGCGGCAACCTCGGACATATTGCTCGATATTGTCCCCTAAGATCCAATAGCAACAATTGGAGACGCACAACTCCCAACACAGAGGCCCCTGCATCACGACCCTCTGCGGCTCACTGTGTGGAAGCTGAAATGGGCCCTGAGGAATGCCTGGGGATTTTGTATGAAGCAGATCCCATACAAGCTGCTTCGCCAGATAACCGACAGCATCATCGGCAGGAAGTTCGGGTGAATGGACAAACAGCACAAGGCCTAAGAGACACCGGGGCTACCATCACGTTGATCCAAAAACACCTAGTAAAGCCAGAGAATGTGTCTACCCGCACTGTTGCTGTTCGGGTCGCAGGGGGCGCTGTTTTTCGCTTGCCCACTGCCCGAGTACACTTAGACTGGGGAGTCGGATCGGGAAAAACCACAGTTGGCATTATGGACAACTTGCCTGCCGAGGTCGTCTTGGGAAATGACATTGGCCCCTTGACCTCAGCATATTTGCCCACACCTGCTGCCGCTTGTCCCGTAACCACCCGCTCACAGGCCCGTGTCACAGATGACCCTAATACAGGCCGGGAGACCCAGGTAAGCCAAGCACCCACATGTAACCCTACTACAACAAGCAGGCCCATAGCTTGGGACACCCCAGAGGAGTTTGGGAGGGAAACTAGAGAGGACCCCACCCTCCAAAAGTATCGAGAATTAGCAGACAGTAGGGAGGGCAAACAGGAACGTTTTCTATGGGATGGGGACAGGTTGTACAGACTGACGGAAGGGAAAAAGAGAGGCTGTCCCCCTTCGCAGAAGCGCCAACTAGTGGTACCCAGAAAGTACCGGTTGGAGCTTCTCCGAATCGGCCACGACATTCCGTTGGCAGGGCATCTAGGGGGTAACCGTACCACCTTCCGGATCACCCAGACCTTCTTTTGGCCGGGGATCTCAAAGGATGTACGACGTTACTGCAGCACTTGTGACGTATGCCAACGGGTAGGGAAGAGAGGAGATCACCCTAAAGCTCGACTGTTACCTATGCCTGTGATCGAGGAACCATTTAGCAGGGTGGCAGTCGACCTAGTGGGACCCCTACCTAACCCCAGTCCCTCTGGTAAGAAATACATCCTTACCGTAGTGGACTATGCTACTCGCTACCCGGAAGCTGTCGCTCTGACGAATATCCAGGCTGACACTGTCGCCAGTGCTCTAGTCGGGATATTCACCCGAGTGGGATTTCCTCAGGAAATCTTGTCCGATAGAGGGACCCAGTTTACCGCAGACCTAACCCAGCAGCTATGGAAGGTTTGTAGTATTAAACCCCTACTTAGTTCCCAGTACCACCCTCAGACTAACGGTCTCTGTGAACGTTTTAACGGTACCCTAAAGCAATTGCTACGGACCTTTACAGCGGAATACAAAGATTGGGAACGATTCTTGCCGCACCTCCTGTTCGCTTATCGGGAGGTGCCACAGGAATCCACAGGGTTCTCTCCCTTTGAACTGCTCTATGGCCGGAGAGTACGAGGCCCTCTCGACCTCATCCGAGAGCACTGGGAGGGAGAGACAGAACATGAGGGTGTCCCCATCGTGCCATATGTGCTAGAAATGCGGGACCGTATGGAACAGTTAGCCCGGATGGCACGGGACCATCTCCATGCGGCCCAGGGACGGCAGAAACGTTGGTACGATCAGGGCGCCCGCCAGCGAACGTTCCAAGTAGGCCAGAAGGTGCTGGTGCTTAGACCTGTCAAAGGGAATAAGCTCCAGACCTCCTGGCAGGGCCCTTACAAAGTGGTAGCACAGGTATGTGACACCACCTATGTAATTGCCAGCAGCAAAGATGAAAGGATTCAGAAGTCCTTTCACGTAAATTTATTAAAAGAATATCAAGAAAGGCCCGAGGATATAGCAGCCATATGTATACCAGCCACTGAAGACCCTGACAGCTTACCCATACCCGACCTTTTAGCTAACTCGGAACCTAAGACCCTGCTCAATACCATACAGCTAGGGGAGCGGTTAACCCCCGCTGAAAAGGGACAGATCCGACAACTGCTGACTGAAAAGAGGTTGACGTTTTCCCAAGAGCCCGGATACACCCCCTTAGCAACTCACTATGTAGAGACCCCAGGTCAAACTCCTCTCCGGCAAACTCCCTATAGGATCCCTGAGGCAGTAAAAGATGAGATGAGGAAGGAAATCCAGGAGATGCTAAGACTAGGAGTGATAGAGCCATCTGACAGCCCGTGGGCCTCACCGGTGGTCCTAGTCCCCAAAAAGGATGGGACTACCCGGTTCTGTGTCGATTATCGACGTCTCAATGACAAAACCCTGACAGACGCATATCCCATGCCCCGAGTAGACGAGCTATTAGATCGTATTGCCAGGGGACGTTATCTGACCACCATCGATTTGTGTAAAGGGTATTGGCAGATTCCCCTGGCCAAGGAGGCTATCCCTAAGTCGGCCTTTGTCACCCCATTTGGCTTGTACCAATTTAAGGTCATGCCATTTGGGATGAAAAACGCCCCGGCTACATTTCAGCGCTTAGTGGACCGCCTCCTTGATGGCTTCCAGGATTTCGCCTGCGCGTACCTGGATGACATTGCGATTTATAGCGAAACCTGGGGAGAGCACTTAAGGCATGTAGAGGCCGTACTGGATCAGATTCGGGCCGCAGGCTTGACTCTGAAACCAGAAAAGTGTAACTTCGGCATGGCAGAAGTCCAGTACCTGGGACATCGAGTGGGATGTGGGAAGCAGCGCCCAGAACCCGCTAAAATTGAAGCTGTAGCTAACTGGCCCACACCCCACACCAAAACTCAAGTATTAGCATTTTTGGGGACCGCAGGATATTATAGGAGGTTTGTCCCTGACTATAGTACCATCGCAAAACCATTAACAGACCTAACCAAAAAGAACTTGCCTAGGATAGTCCTGTGGTCTCCCGCCTGTGAAACAGCCTTTCAGGCCCTAAAGAATGCTCTGATTCATGCACCTGTCCTGTCTGCCCCCGTCCCTAACAAAAGATTTGTCGTTCATACAGATGCATCCATGTATGGACTGGGGGCAGTTCTAAGCCAGGTCGGAGAAGATGGAGGCGAGCACCCTGTCGCGTATCTCAGTAGGAAACTGTTACCTAGAGAAGTGAGCTACGCGGCAGTGGAAAAGGAATGCTTAGCCCTGGTCTGGGCATTAAAGAAACTCACCCCATATTTGTACGGACAGGAATTTACACTAATCACCGACCATAACCCCCTGGTGTGGTTAAACAGAGTAGCTGGAGATAATGGACGCTTGTTGAGATGGAGCCTAGCACTGCAACCCTACAACTTTTCCATTCAATACCGCCCGGGCAGGTTTAACGGGAATGCCGATGGTCTGTCCAGACAAACAGAACTATTACCCTAACAAGGGACCGGACAGCCCCAAGTTGACCCGAAAAGGATCAATCCGGGTCTGCCGGAGTGTTCCACAAAAGGGGAGCAGTGTAACAGATCCTTCCAACTTAGTCTTTTGTTCGGTTCATGCCTCTGTTCGCCTGATTTCGTGCGAAGTCCGTATGTGAAATATAGGTGGCCGCCATTTCGGGACTTTACACGTGTTCGCGGCCATCTTGTGTACGAACAGCGGTGTTTGCCTGTAACCGCATGGAACTAAAAACGGATACGCAAACAGGCGAACACCGCTGAGTCCTCCAGACCTCCATAAGTTCGCACAGAAACTACCGAACACTCCACCATTCGGTAGTTACACTCAGTCATCTATGGGGATTTCAGCGAACCCCGCGATTCGGATGGATGACAAGATTTTCATACCGTTTTACCGTGCGAACAGAGACCGACCGCAAGGCCAAAACTCATGGAACTATTTTCGGCTAGTTGGTCTGTGCGGTCGGTCAAAACTTTGAAACTCTGTAACTCCCGAACCGTTCATCCAATCGGGCTGATTTTTGGACAGAGTGTTCCCCTAACGAAGATCTCTCAAGCGGTGCCGGATTTAAGGGTGTACCCCCTGTTTTTGGGGTACATCCAGAACTGGGGTAAAATATTGTATGTTCTAATTGTATTATGTGGTTATCTGAGGGGAGGAGACGTGGGGGTGTTACCCTGTGCATAATTGGTTGTTTTTATCCTCCCCCTGGGAGTGTCCTGTGTGTACCCTTTTCTAATAAAAAGCAGGCTGGGTGTCCCAGTCCTCAGTTCATCTTGACCCTTCATAACGTAGCCTCGTCTCGTTCTTGAAAGGGGATTGTTTGGGAAGGTTATTCTGTTCCTGTTGCAGCTGAACCTGATTCTCGCTCTGGATATCGTGGATGGGATTACATCAGCCTACTTCTCCACAGCAGCTTGCAGGGAAAAAGGACGTATCCAACGGCAGAAACCCTCTCTCTATCTGGGTAGCCGTTACATTGCTGTAGGCCTGACACACCCGCTTGAAGACAACTAACTGCTATTTAATCAATAACAGTGAAAAAAGTTTTTGGGTTTTTAAATGCACGCTATTGTGACTCCAGATATGAGTGGCAATGTGCACTGGCAAAGGTTGGCAGAATAGACGCTGTATGCCTGACACACACTTATGAAGGACACTGACTGCTATTATATTACAGTCAAAAAAGTTTTTGGGTTTTTAAATGCATGCTATTGTGACACCAGATAAGAGTGGCAATGTGCACTAGCAGAGGTTGGCAGAGTAGACTCTGTAGGCCTGACACACCCGCTTGAAGACAACTAACTGCTATTCAATCTATAACAGTGAAAAAAGTTTTTGGGTTTTTAAATGCAATCTACTGCGACACCAGATAAGTGTGGCACTGTGCACTGGCAGAGGTTGGCAGAGTACACGCTGTAGGCCTGACACACACTTATGAAGGACACTGACTGCTATTATATTACAGTCAAAAACGTTTTTGGGTTTTTAAATGCATGCTATTGTGACACCAGATAAGAGTGGCAATGTGCACTCGAAGAGGTTGGCAGAGTAGACGCTGTAGGCCTGACACACCCGCTTGAAGACAACTAACTGCTCTTCAATCTATAATAGTGAAAAAAGTTTTTTGGTTTTTAAATGCAATCTATTGCGACACCAGATAAGAGTGGCACTGGCAGAGGTTGGCAGAGTACACGCTGTAGGCCTGACACACACTTATGAAAGACACTGACTGCTATTATGTTACAGTCAAAATAGTTTTTTGGTTTTTAAATGCATGCTATTGTGACACCAGATAAGAGTGGCAATGTGCACTAGCAGAGGTTGGCAGAGTAGACGCTCTAGGCCTGACACCCACTTAAAGACAACTAACTGCTATTCAATCTATAACAGTGAAAAAAGTTTTTGGGTTTTTAAATGCACGCTATTGTGACACCAGATATGAGTAGCACTGTGCACTGGCAAAGGTTGGCAGAGTACATGTTTTAGGCCTGACACACAGACGCTTGGAGACAACTAACTGCTATTCAATCTATTACAGTGAAAAAAGTGTTTTGGTTTTTAAATGCACGCTATTGTGAAACCAGTGAGTGAGTGGTGGCACTGGGCAAGTGGGTACAGTATATGCTGCGAGCCTGACACACACGCTTGCAGACAACCAACTGCTATTCAAACTATTACAGTGAAAAAAGTTTTTTTTTTTTAAATGCATGCTATTGTGACACCAGATATGAGTGGCACTGTGCACTGGCAGAGGTTGGCAGAGTACACGTGGTAGGCCTTACACACCCACTTGAAGACAACTAACTGCTATTCAATCTATAACAGTGAAAAAAGTTTTTTGGTTTTTAAATGCACGCTATTGTGAAACCAGTGAGTGAGTGGTGGCACTGGGCGAGTGGGTACAGTGTACGCTGCGAGCCTGACACACAAGCTTGCAGACAACTAACTGCTAATCAATCTATTACAGTGAAAAAAGTTTTTTTTTTTAAATGCACGCTATTGTGACACCAGATATGAGTGGCACTGTGCACTGGCAGAGGTTGGCAGAGTACACGTTGTAGGCCTGACACACAGACGCTTGGAGACAACTAACTGCTATTCAATCTATAACACGGAAAAAAGTTTTTTGGTTTTAAATGCACGCTATTGTGACACCAGATATGAGTTGCAATGTGCACTGGCAAAGGTTGGCAGAGTACACGTTGTAGGCCTGACACACAGACGCTTGCAGACAACTAACTGCTATTCAATCAATAACAGTGAAAAAAGTTTTTGGGTTTTTAAATGCACGCTATTGTGACACCAGATAAGAGTGGCACTTTGATCTGGCAAAGGTTGGCAGAGTACACATTGTAGGCCTGACACACACCCGCTTGGAGACAACTAACTGTTTTTGGGTTTTAAATGCACGCTATTGTGACACCAGATATGAGTGGCACTGTGAACTGGCAAATGTTGGCAGAGTACACGTTTTAGGCCTGACACACAGACGCTTGGAGACAACTAACTGCTATTCAATCTATAACAGTGAAAAAAGTGTTTTGGTTTTTAAATGCACGCTATTGTGAAACCAGTGAGTGAGTGGTGGCAATGGGCAAGTGGGTACAGTATACGCTGCGAGCCTGACACACACGCTTGCAGACAACTATCTGCTATTCAATCTATTACAGTGAAAAAAGTTTTTTTTTTAAATGCACGCTATTGTGACACCAGATAAGATTGGCACTTTGAACTGGCAAAGGTTGGCAGAGTACACGTTGTAGGCCTGACACACACACGCTTGGAGACAACTAACTGCTATTCAATCTATAACAGAGAAAAAAGTTTTTGGTTTTTAAATGCACGCTATTGTGACACCAGATATGAGTGGCACTGTGCACTGGCAGAGGTTGGCAGAGTAGACGCTGTAGGCCTGACACACCCGCTTGAAGACAACTAACTGCTATTTAATCTATAACAGTAAAAAAAGTTTTTTGGTTTTAAATGCATGCTATTGTGAAACCAGTGAGTGAGTGGTGGCACTGGGCAAGTGGGCACAGTATATGCTGCAAGCCTGACACACACACTTGCAGACAACTAACTGCTATTCAATCTATTACAGTGAAAAAAGTTTTTTTGTTTTTAAATGCACGCTACTGTGACACCAGATAAGAGTGGCACTTTGAACTGGCAAAGGTTGACAGAGTACACGTTGTAGGCCTGACACACAGACGCTTGGAGACAACTAACTGCTATTCAATCTATAACAGTGAAAAAAGTTTTTTGGTTTTAATTGCACGCTATTGTGACACCAGATATGAGTGGCAATGTGCACTGGCAGAGGTTGGCAGAGTACACGCTGTAGGCCTGACACCCACTTAAAGACAACTAACTGCTATTCAATCTATAACAGTGAAAAAAGTTTTGGGGTTTTTAAATGCACGCTATTGTGACACCAGATATGAGTAGCACTGTGCACTGGCAGAGGTTGGCAGAGTAGATGCTGTAGGCCTGACACACCCGCTTGAAGACAACTAACTGCTATTTAATCAATAACAGTGAAAAAAGTTTTTGGGTTTTTAAATGCACGCTATTGTGACTCCAGATATGAGTGGCAATGTGCACTGGCAAAGGTTGGCAGAATAGACGCTGTATGCCTGACACACACTTATGAAGGACACTGACTGCTATTATATTACAGTCAAAAAAGTTTTTGGGTTTTTAAATGCATGCTATTGTGACACCAGATAAGAGTGGCAATGTGCACTAGCAGAGGTTGGCAGAGTAGACTCTGTAGGCCTGACACACCCGCTTGAAGACAACTAACTGCTATTCAATCTATAACAGTGAAAAAAGTTTTTGGGTTTTTAAATGCAATCTACTGCGACACCAGATAAGTGTGGCACTGTGCACTGGCAGAGGTTGGCAGAGTACACGCTGTAGGCCTGACACACGCTTATGAAGGACACTGACTGCTATTATATTACAGTCAAAAACGTTTTTGGGTTTTTAAATGCATGCTATTGTGACACCAGATAAGAGTGGCAATGTGCACTCGAAGAGGTTGGCAGAGTAGACGCTGTAGGCCTGACACACCCGCTTGAAGACAACTAACTGCTCTTCAATCTATAATAGTGAAAAAAGTTTTTTGGTTTTTAAATGCAATCTATTGCGACACCAGATAAGAGTGGCACTGGCAGAGGTTGGCAGAGTACACGCTGTAGGCCTGACACACACTTATGAAAGACACTGACTGCTATTATGTTACAGTCAAAATAGTTTTTTGGTTTTTAAATGCATGCTATTGTGACACCAGATAAGAGTGGCAATGTGCACTAGCAGAGGTTGGCAGAGTAGACGCTCTAGGCCTGACACCCACTTAAAGACAACTAACTGCTATTCAATCTATAACAGTGAAAAAAGTTTTTGGGTTTTTAAATGCACGCTATTGTGACACCAGATATGAGTAGCACTGTGCACTGGCAGAGGTTGGCAGAGTAGATGCTGTAGGCCTGACACACCCGCTTGAAGACAACTAACTGCTATTTAATCTATCACAGTGAAAAAAGTTTTTGAGTTTTTAAATCCACGCTATTGTGACACCAGATATGAGTGGCAATGTGCACTGGCAAAGGTTGGCAGAATAGACGCTGTAGGCCTGACACACACTTATGAAGGACACTGACCTCTATTATATTACAGTGAAAAAAGTTTTTTGTTTTTTATATGCAATCTATTGCGACACCAGATAAGAGTGGCACTGTGCACTGGCAGAGGTTGGCAGAGTACATGCTGTAGGCCTGACACACACTTATGAAGGACACTGGCTGCTATTATATTACAGTCAAAAAAGTTTTTGGGTTTTTAAATGCATGCTATTGTGACACCAGATAAGAGTGGCAATGTGCACTGGAAGAGGTTGGCAGAGTAGACGCTGTAGGCCTGACACACCCGCTTGAAGACAACTAACTGCTATTCAATCTATAACAGTGAAAAAAGTTTTTGGGTTTTTAAATGCAATCTACTGCGACACCAGATAAGAGTGGCACTGTGCACTGGCAGAGGTTTGCAGAGTACACGCTGTAGGCCTGACACACACTTATGAAGGACACTGACTGCTATTATATTACAGTCAAAAAAGTTTTTGGGTTTTTAAATGCATGCTATTGTGACACCAGATAAGAGTGGCAATGTGCACTGGAAGAGGTTGGCAGAGTAGACGCTGTAGGCCTGACACACCCGCTTGAAGACAACTAACTGTTCTTCAATCTATAACAGTGAAAAAAGTTTTTGGGTTTTTAAATGCAATCTACTGCGACACCAGATAAGAGTGGCACTGTGCACTGGCAGAGGTTTGCAGAGTACACGCTGTAGGCCTGACACACACTTATGAAAGACACTGACTGCTATTATATTACAGTCAAAATAGTTTTTGGGTTTTTAAATGCATGCTATTGTGACACCAGATAAGAGTGGCAATGTGCACTAGCAGAGGTTGGCAGATTAGACGCTGTAGGACTGACACACCCGCTCGAAGACAACTAACTGCTATTTAATCTATAACAGTAAAAAAAATGTTTGGTTTTAAATGCACGCAATTGTGACACCAGATATGAGTGGCAATATGCACTGGCAGAGGTTGGCAGAGTAGACGCTGTAGGCCTGACACACCCGCTTGAAGACAACTAACTGCTATTTAATCTATAACAGTAAAAAAAGTTTTGGGATTTTAAATGCACGCTATTGTGAAACCAGTGAGTGAGTAGTGGCACTGGGCAAGTGGGCACAGTATACGCTGCAAGCCTGACACACACACTTGCAGACAACTAACTGCTATTCAATCTATAACAGTGAAAAAAGTTTTTGGGTTTTTAAATGCACGCTATTGTGACACCAGATAAGAGTGGCACTGTGCACTGGCAGAGGTTTGCAGAGTACACGCTGTAGGCCTGACACACCTGCTTGAAGACAACTAACTGCTATTTAATCTATAACAGTAAAAAAAGTTTTTTGGTTTTAAATGCACGCTATTGTGACACCAGATATGAGTGGCAATGTGCACTGGCAAAAGTTGGCAGAATAGACGCTGTAGGCCTGACACACACTTATGAAGGACACTGACTGCTATTATATTACAGTCAAAAAAGTTTTGGGGTTTTTAAATGCATGCTATTGTGACACCAGATAAGAGTGGCAATGTGCACTAGCAGAGGTTGGCAGAGTAGTCGCTGTAGGCCTGACACACATGCTTGAAGACAACTAACTGCTATTCAATCTATAACAGTGAAAACACTTTTTTTGTTTTTAAATGCACCAGATATGAGTGGTGGCACTGGGCAAGGGGGCACAGTATCCACTGTGAGCCTGACACAGAAGCTGGCAGGCAGGCAACTGCAATTAGATTACACAGATAAAAAAAGCAGACTGATGTTCTAGCCCTAAAAAGGGCTTTTTGGGGGTGCTGATCTTACAGCAGAGATCAGATGAGTCCGTCAGGACTGTAGTGGACACTGAATACACTAGCCTAGCTATCCATTTCCCTATCAAATCAACAGCAGCTACACTTTCCCTACTCTCACTAAGAATGCAGCTTCAGAATGAATCTAAAATGGATGCTGTCCAGTAGGTTGGAGGGTCTGCTAGGGAGGGTGTGCTGCTGGCTGGAATGTGTCTGCTGACTGTGAGGCACAGGGTCAAAGTTTACTCAATGATGACGAATAGGGGGTGGATAGAACCGCGCATATGTTCGACCGCCGTGGTGAACGCGAACACGCTATGTTCGCCGGGAACTATTCGCCAGCGAACCGTTCGGTACATCACTATTGCTGAGAGTTTAGTCTGCAAACAGGTTTTTTTCCTTAAAAAAAAATAAAAATAAATCCTTCACTGCTTTTAAATCAAGGAGGAACCTGAATTAACCATCTGGCTTCGGCACTAAAAACAGGCTTTAATAAGTTCATGAAAGTCTTTTTGGAAGATAGCTCTATTAAGTTTTCTTTCAAAGTGTCTGGACTTCTGTAAAAAGATCCGAAGCTGTTCGGGTTGGCTGTACTGCGAAACAAAGGAATGTTCTTAGAGGAAGTTCTGTTTGCTATTTGTAAAGGACCCAGTTGCCTGTAGTGGCATTTTACCCACTGGGAAGTAAAAGTCAGATGTCTTCATCCTATAGGTCTAGTGCCATAATCTACAATCTTTTGTCTTTTCAGAGAATTTTCCTTCAGAGATTTCTTTTAGTCAGATATTTCTTTTATTCCAATGGAATTTCGCCAGAAACATTGGACTTTTACTACCAATGTTTCTGCAATCAGGGATTTGCTTTGTATTGCCGTAGCAGAGAGTTTGCATATCTGCCCTTTTCCTGGCTAATCATGGCAGCATCACTTAGCAGTCACAGGACAGGAATTAATTAGATGAATTAGACTGATAGGTATAAAGAGTCCCTCCTCCCCTTACACCGCACTCCTCTTGGAAGACTAAGCGCTTCAAGGATCGGTCCTTTCGGGACAGCAGAAGCTATAGACCAGGAAGAGAGTATTCCAGAAATTTTTCTTGGAAAATCTTCTCACATTATTGACCAATAAGGCTTCCAGAGGAAGAGGAGCTAGAACCTCTGGGAAGAACTGCCAATTCGGGGACTGTGGGAGGAAGACTGAAGTTATTTTATCCGCTGTGGACGTGTGGGGCAATTCCATCATAAGAGAGGGTTACAGGATAAAATTTGCCTCTTACGCAAAATCTTCTTTCTTCAAGAAATCAAAGGTGTTGGCAGGCATCAAACGAAGGGCCATGAGGGCCTGCATTTCTACTCTTCTGGAACAAAAAGTTATAGAAGAAGTTCCAAAACAGGAAAGGTTCCAAGGGGTTTACTCCACAGTGTTCTTGGCTCCAAAACCCCAGGGAAAGTGGCGTCTCATCCTGAACTTGAAAGGAGTTAACTCCATGCTCGACGTAAGAACATTTAAGATGGAATCTTTACAGACCATCTTAAAAAGTATCAAAAGAGGGGATTGGATGACATCTATAGACTTGAGGGACGCCTACTACCAAATCTCTACAAACCATGATCATATGCGGTTTCTCAGATTCTGGGCTCTAGGAAGGCATTTTCAATTCCGGGGACTGACATTTGGCCTCAGCTTGGCACCAAGAACGCTCTCAAAAGTTCTTGTCACCTTGATTGCCTTAATAAGAGTGAGAGGTATCGCAATCTTCCATTACTTGGACAATATCCTTATCATAGGACTATCTCAAAGGATAGTGGCTCATCATACTTGGGTTACGATGAACATTCTTTGAGACCACGGTTGGCTTCTGAACATAGAGAAAAGTTTCCTAATTCCTTCACAAAAGTTTATATTCCTCAGAGCAGTAATAAACACTATCTCCGCCCATGTGTTCCTGTTTCCAGAGAGGGCTGTGAGGATCTGAGACAAAATAATAAAACTACAAGGTTTTGAGACTGGCTCAGCCAGAGAAGTCATGAGCCTCCTTGTTTCTTTCACTTCAACGATTGGGCTGGTAAAATGGGCCCAATGGAAGTTTCACACTGTTCAGAATTGCTTCCTTCTTCAATTCGACAAAGTAGAAACAGATTGGGAGCAAATAATAGGTCTGCCCCTGCCAGTAAGAAAAGGGTTGGACTGGTGGATGGGTAAGAAGAATTTGGCAAAAGGCTTCCCGTTGGAGGAACCTCCTTGGAACGCTATTACAACAAATGCCAGTTTCTCTGGATGGGGTGCCCACTTCAATTCCACAGGGACACAAGGGAAGTGGACCCGAGAAGAGAGTCGCCTACACTCAAATCTAAGAGAACTAAGAGCTATTTCCAAAGCCGTCTTGGTATTCCTCCCGATGATCGAAAAAATCTTGGGTACTAGTCAAAACAGACAACCAAGCAGTTGCTTCGTATGTGAACAACCAAGGAGGCACAAGAAGCAGCTTGCTCTTGAAGGAACTAGTTTCCTTGATGAAGGTGGACATGAAAAATCTCCAAGGTCTGAAGGTTTCTGTAACGGAGCTCCGTGTACTCCGACCGAGTACCCTCCATTGATGGATGCTCCTAGCGCTTACAGAGGACTCCAAGCACTGCAGACGACACCACAACCACCGCAGGCTCCACAACCTCCGTAGCTTAACTGGAGCCTCGCCGTCTTCCTTCCACCCTGGATCGGATTCTGTCCTCCAGGACCGTGTGGAGAAGACCTCTCCTCCAGGAGAGCGTATCCGGAACAGGCTCTTAAAAGAGCTAAGTGATTAAGCTCAGGGGAATATGCAGAGCATAGCAATCCCCAATGTGATATAGCAGTTCCCTCCAATAACGAGACGAGGCTACGTATTGAGGGTCAGAAGAGGTCTGAGGTGCTGGAACACCCAGTCTGGTTTTTATTACAAGTGTACACATACAGGCCACACCCAGGGGGAGGCATAAAATAACCAATAGTATCATGGGTGCAACCCACACATCCCCTCCCCTTAGTGTGACACATAATCCCATTATACATACAGTTAAAATATACTTTTTACACAACTTTCATAACTCTAAAACCATACATCACATTCACATAAAAATACATATCCACAATCAATCCATTCAGGGGAACAACATATTAAAAATTGTCATGAATCCGACCAGGGTTTCAAAAGTTACTAAAAGTATCTTTTGTCCCTTACTAGCCGCATGGCAAACCAGTTTAGACAGGTTTTACATAGGCCTCTATCCTGGAGACAAAGAGGAAAGTAATCCAATTATCCAGGGCTAGAAGCAGACTCCATTAACCACATGGTTACAGAAAGACATAAAACACTTTAAAATACAGAAAGTAACTTTTTATCCATAACACACCGACATTTCACATATCCCCAGATAGCTGGGATCTGAGCGCACAAAACTACCGAATAGCGCGCAGATCCTATTCACACAGTACAATTGCCATGGAGCTAAAGTCTTTCCCATAGTCTTTCATTATATGAATAGGCTCCATGGTATAGCTATCTGGGGTATCACATTCCCATAAAGTCTGGTCCATAGTCCAAAGGCAAGAGGTGGGCAATCAGCCCCCTCCAAGGACACGTGGCGAGGTCGGTTTCGCCACCCCCAAATGTAAGTTTTACAGGGCAATATAGTCCAGGGCCATAGTCGCAGGGGAGGAGGCAGGCAAGCAGGCCTCTCCAGGACAAAGTGGCGAAGGGCACTTTGTCACACATCTCCCCTTTGGGGGGAAGACTAACCAGGCACCTGACCTTCTGTCGGTCAGTGCCTCCGTTAGTCGATCCGCCAACCCACAATATATAGATGCCAGAGTAGCCCCCCCACAACAACAAAGTACAAGAGCAGCCCACCCACAACAAACAGTTACTGCACCTGGGTATTTTGCTGTGGTGATGGGGTAACACGCTGAGGGGACTTGAAGGGCAGAGGCCAGCGGCGCTCTGCCCTGATGCCAGCTCTTCTGCTGAGATAGCCTGCCGGACATCAGGCTCTGGACCAGGGAGAAAGGTAGGGCAGAGGCCGACTGCACTCTGCCCAGCTGCCAGCTCTTCTGCTGGGATGCTTGGAACATAGTCTGGCTTAGTAGCCAGCGGAACATGGGAGTCAGTGGGGGTTAACATCTCCTCTGTTAACCCTGGTGCCACGCTAGGAGTTAGCTGGGGAGGGGAATTTGTACTTACCCCCTCCTCCTGTTGTCCCAATGAGGGTAGTTGGGGATCTGGACAGGCTGGCCAGCATCCCTGTAGGTCAGGCACAGAGACCACGGTCCCATCTGCGCCGTATGGGAGATTGGTGTCTCCCCTTGTTAGGGTAAGCTGCCGCTGGGGAGAGGGGGTGCTGTGCTCCTCTCCCTGAAACACAGGCTGCCGCTGGAGAGGGAGACCGCCTGTCTCCACTCCCGTAACATTGTCCTGCTGCTGAAGAGAGGGACCAACTGTCTCTGCTCTCTGTAGGACACACTGCTGCTGGGGGGGAAGGACGGCACCTTCGGCCCCCTGTAACTCAATCTGCCGCTGGGGAGGAAGGACGGCACCTTTAGCTCCCTGGGACTTACTCTGCCGCTGGGGAGGAAGGACAGAACCTTTAGCTCCCTGGGTTACACACTGCCGCCTCAGGGGAAGACGGCTAACCTCCTCGGATGCAGCCTCTACTCTGCTGCTGTAACACTCTTTCCGCTGAGTATACTCTCCGTCCATCCTTGATTTTCGCTTAGCCATGACCTGGTTCCAGATCCCCTGGAATATCTCCATGGATACATAACCCCCATACTGGGCCACTCGCTGCCTCACCTCGGCCAGCCCATAATCCTCAGTGTCAGAGCCTTCCAGACTTGTCTGCTCCAAGTCGCTGGATACCTCTGCTGCCAGGGGCGCTGCACGAGTGCTAACGTTGCCCTCAATTTGTAACTCCAAGGAATTGGTGTTGTCTGTAGCTGTCTTTCTGGCTGTAGGAACGATCCCACCGCTGCCACCACTGTAACGGAGCTCCGTGTACTCCGACCGAGTACCCTCCGTTGATGGATGCTCCTAGCGCTTACAGAGGACTCCAAGCACTGCAGATGACACCACAACCACCGCAGGCTCCACAACCGCCGTAGCTTAACTGGAGCCTCGCCGTCTTCCTTCCACCCTGGATCGGATTCTGTCCTCCAGGACCGTGTGGAGAAGACCTCTCCTCCAGGAGAGCGTATCCGGAACAGGCTCTTAAAAGAGCTAAGTGATTAAGCTCAGGGGAATATGCAGAGCATAGCAATCCCCAGTGTGATATAGCAGTTCCCTCCAATAACGAGACGAGGCTACGTATTGAGGGTCAGAAGAGGTCTGAGGTGCTGGAACACCCAGCCTGGTTTTTATTACAAGTGTACACATACAGGCCACACCCAGGGGGAGGCATAAAATAACCAATAGTATCATGGGTGCAACCCACACATCCCCTCCCCTTAGTGTGACACATAATCCCATTATACATACAGTTAAAATATACTTTTTACACAACTTTCATAACTCTAAAACCATACATCACATTCACATAAAAATACATATCCACAATCAATCCATTCAGGGGAACAACATATTAAAAAATGTCATGAATCCGACCAGGGTTTCAAAAGTTACTAAAAGTATCTTTTGTCCCTTACTAGCCGCATGGCAAACCGGTTTAGACAGGTTTTACATAGGCCTCTATCCTGGAGACAAAGAGGAAAGTAATCCAATTATACAGGGCTAGAAGCAGACTCCATTAACCACATGGTTACAGAAAGACATAAAACACTTTAAAATACAGAAAGTAACTTTTTATCCATAACACACCGACATTTCACATATCCCCAGATAGCTGGGATCTGAGCGCGCAGATCCTATTCACACAGTACAATTGCCATGGAGCTAAAGTCTTTCCCATAGTCTTTCATTATATGAATAGGCTCCATGGTATAGCTATCTGGGGTATCACATTCCCATAAAGTCTGGTCCATAGTCCAAAGGCAAGAGGCGGGCAATCAGCCCCCTCCAAGGACACGTGGCGAGGTCGGTTTCGCCACCCCCAAATGTAAGTTTTACAGGGCAATATAGTCCAGGGCCATAGTCGCAGGGGAGGAGGCAGGCAAGCAGGCCTCTCCAGGACAAAGTGGCGAAGATCACTTTGTCACAGTTTCTTCCTTCCTTTATTTCTCAGTTTCATCTCTCTCAAGAAGTGGTCCTTCCATCATTCTACCCCAATCTTACTTCTCAAGAGGAAGTTAGGTGGCAACGTTTGGATGTCATGAACTGAAGCTAGTTCATTCTGAATCATACAGAAAGACTGACTAACTCTTCATTTTACCTTCAGGAGTTAGGAAAGGTGAGGCGGCCTCTTTATCTACATTGAAACGTTAGATTTCGCTAATGATCAGGATAAGAACACATTCTACCAGAGCATTGTCAACTTCATGGGCTAATATATAGTAATGTGACAGCATATCACATTACTATATAGATTCACACAAGAAAACCAGATACAGGACTACAGAGAACACCAAGTTAATGTAACTTTAAATATTATGGATTGATACAAAGTTCCATTGTAAGGAAAGGCGAACAAGGGTTCAGTGGTGTCAAAATTCTAATTTTATGGACAAAAAGGAGACATCTAAAGAAAGTCTCTGAAGTCTCACAGGTCTTTGACGGATAGGCATAAAGATAGCCAAAAATGACATCAATTGCATCACAAAATCCAGTTAACCCCTTACACAAAGGATAATTGGAACTCCTGACAAATTTCTGGTGGTGTTATGCCATTTACTGACCAAACTCTTGATAGCCTGTAGGGAAGACACACCCACCTTACTCTATTGGGAAGATAAACCAGAGGTTCCCATCCCTCAAGTACCCCCTACCAGTCCAGGATTTAGGGATTACCCTGTTGTGTCTAAAGTGTTTATTTTTTTCCCCCTTTTTCTAAAAAACACCTTAGACACCACAGGGTAATCCCTAAATCCTGGACTGTTAGGGGGTACTTGAGGACTGGGTTGGGAACCACTGACGTAAAGGAAGATTCTCCTTTCAAAATTAAGGACAAAAAAGCGAAAGGCAGAGATCTTAGATCTAACATCTGGTGTAGGAATGAGGACACCTAACTTTCGCACTTCCCAAAAATTTAAAAAAAAAATGAAAATTTGTCTCTCCAACTGAAAACTTTCCTATTTCCCCACAATTCTCATTTATACCTGCATTCACAATTCCTAGGATATATCTCCAAGTCTAAAAGAAATTCTACACAAAGAAGCTGGTTTTATTTAATTTGAATTAATTTTACTAAAAACATCTGGATAAAAAGGCTGGTCAGATGTCAACTATTATGAAATCTGATTTAGTGATATCTAGTTATATAAATTCCTTACTGCAGGAGGAATATTTACTGGTAATTTGTAAAAAAACAAAAACAAAAAAAAACCTACCTGAAATTAGGGATAATAGTCTAATTAGGAAAGTTAAAATCCGGTTAGAATTATTCATATTGGATGAGAACGAATGGTTAACTGGTCTGAGAACTATTGTATTTGTCCTTCCGTTGATGGACGCTTCCTAGCTTGCGTCGAGGACCACAAGCACCGCACTGGACACCACAACCACCGCAGATTCCACAACCGCCGTAGCTTAACTGGAGCCGCGCCGTCTTCCGTCCACCCTGGAATGAACCTCCAGCATTCAGGACCGTGTGGGGAAGACCTCTCCTCCAGGAGAGGGTATCAGGAACAAGAACTAAGTGATAAAAGCTCAAGGGAGTATGCAGAGCATAGCAATCCCCAGTGTGATATAGCAGTTCCCTCCAATAACGAGACAAGGCTACGTATTGAGGGTCAAGAAGAACTCTGGTTTAATTACACACACTCTGCTTTTATGCAATTCTCCCCTGCAAGGGAGACGCCCACATCCAATTAAACATTACCCACTCACACAATGGTTACCTCCCACAGATTCCCTCCCCTTAGCCTGAGAGGTAACCCAATTATAACGTACAATTTAAACATACATTTTTATAACTTTAAAACTATACATTCAATCTTCATAAAACAAGAGTTAGCTGGAAGTCCTTCATGCCCATAACGGTTCCACAGATTCAGGCTGTGCGGTCAGTCTATTTCTGGGGGAGATGGGGAGATGGGGAGATGGGGAGATGGGGAGATGGGGAGATGGGGAGATGGGGAGATGGGGAGATGGGGAGATGGGGAGATGGGGAGATGGGGAGATGGGGAGATGGGGAGATGGGGAGATGGGGAGATGGGGAGATGGGGAGATGGGGAGATGGGGAGATGGGGAGATGGGGAGATGGGGAGATGGGGAGATGGGGAGATGGGGAGATGGGGAGATGGGGAGATGGGGAGATGGGGAGATGGGGAGATGGGGAGATGGGGAGATGGGGAGATGGGGAGATGGGGAGATGGGGAGATGGGGAGATGGGGAGATGGGGAGATGGGGAGATGGGGAGATGGGGAGATGGGGAGATGGGGAGATGGGGAGATGGGGAGATGGGGAGATGGGGAGATGGGGAGATGGGGAGATGGGGAGATGGGGAGATGGGGAGATGGGGAGATGGGGAGATGGGGAGATGGGGAGATGGGGAGATGGGGAGATGGGGAGATGGGGAGATGGGGAGATGGGGAGATGGGGAGATGGGGAGATGGGGAGATGGGGAGATGGGGAGATGGGGAGATGGGGAGATGGGGAGATGGGGAGATGGGGAGATGGGGAGATGGGGAGATGGGGAGATGGGGAGATGGGGAGATGGGGAGATGGGGAGATGGGGAGATGGGGAGATGGGGAGATGGGGAGATGGGGAGATGGGGAGATGGGGAGATGGGGAGATGGGGAGATGGGGAGATGGGGAGATGGGGAGATGGGGAGATGGGGAGATGGGGAGATGGGGAGATGGGGAGATGGGGAGATGGGGAGATGGGGAGATGGGGAGATGGGGAGATGGGGAGATGGGGAGATGGGGAGATGGGGAGATGGGGAGATGGGGAGATGGGGAGATGGGGAGATGGGGAGATGGGGAGATGGGGAGATGGGGAGATGGGGAGATGGGGAGATGGGGAGATGGGGAGATGGGGAGATGGGGAGATGGGGAGATGGGGAGATGGGGAGATGGGGAGATGGGGAGATGGGGAGATGGGGAGATGGGGAGATGGGGAGATGGGGAGATGGGGAGATGGGGAGATGGGGAGATGGGGAGATGGGGAGATGGGGAGATGGGGAGATGGGGAGATGGGGAGATGGGGAGATGGGGAGATGGGGAGATGGGGAGATGGGGAGATGGGGAGATGGGGAGATGGGGAGATGGGGAGATGGGGAGATGGGGAGATGGGGAGATGGGGAGATGGGGAGATGGGGAGATGGGGAGATGGGGAGATGGGGAGATGGGGAGATGGGGAGATGGGGAGATGGGGAGATGGGGAGATGGGGAGATGGGGAGATGGGGAGATGGGGAGATGGGGAGATGGGGAGATGGGGAGATGGGGAGATGGGGAGATGGGGAGATGGGGAGATGGGGAGATGGGGAGATGGGGAGATGGGGAGATGGGGAGATGGGGAGATGGGGAGATGGGGAGATGGGGAGATGGGGAGATGGGGAGATGGGGAGATGGGGAGATGGGGAGATGGGGAGATGGGGAGATGGGGAGATGGGGAGATGGGGAGATGGGGAGATGGGGAGATGGGGAGATGGGGAGATGGGGAGATGGGGAGATGGGGAGATGGGGAGATGGGGAGATGGGGAGATGGGGAGATGGGGAGATGGGGAGATGGGGAGATGGGGAGATGGGGAGATGGGGAGATGGGGAGATGGGGAGATGGGGAGATGGGGAGATGGGGAGATGGGGAGATGGGGAGATGGGGAGATGGGGAGATGGGGAGATGGGGAGATGGGGAGATGGGGAGATGGGGAGATGGGGAGATGGGGAGATGGGGAGATGGGGAGATGGGGAGATGGGGAGATGGGGAGATGGGGAGATGGGGAGATGGGGAGATGGGGAGATGGGGAGATGGGGAGATGGGGAGATGGGGAGATGGGGAGATGGGGAGATGGGGAGATGGGGAGATGGGGAGATGGGGAGATGGGGAGATGGGGAGATGGGGAGATGGGGAGATGGGGAGATGGGGAGATGGGGAGATGGGGAGATGGGGAGATGGGGAGATGGGGAGATGGGGAGATGGGGAGATGGGGAGATGGGGAGATGGGGAGATGGGGAGATGGGGAGATGGGGAGATGGGGAGATGGGGAGATGGGGAGATGGGGAGATGGGGAGATGGGGAGATGGGGAGATGGGGAGATGGGGAGATGGGGAGATGGGGAGATGGGGAGATGGGGAGATGGGGAGATGGGGAGATGGGGAGATGGGGAGATGGGGAGATGGGGAGATGGGGAGATGGGGAGATGGGGAGATGGGGAGATGGGGAGATGGGGAGATGGGGAGATGGGGAGATGGGGAGATGGGGAGATGGGGAGATGGGGAGATGGGGAGATGGGGAGATGGGGAGATGGGGAGATGGGGAGATGGGGAGATGGGGAGATGGGGAGATGGGGAGATGGGGAGATGGGGAGATGGGGAGATGGGGAGATGGGGAGATGGGGAGATGGGGAGATGGGGAGATGGGGAGATGGGGAGATGGGGAGATGGGGAGATGGGGAGATGGGGAGATGGGGAGATGGGGAGATGGGGAGATGGGGAGATGGGGAGATGGGGAGATGGGGAGATGGGGAGATGGGGAGATGGGGAGATGGGGAGATGGGGAGATGGGGAGATGGGGAGATGGGGAGATGGGGAGATGGGGAGATGGGGAGATGGGGAGATGGGGAGATGGGGAGATGGGGAGATGGGGAGATGGGGAGATGGGGAGATGGGGAGATGGGGAGATGGGGAGATGGGGAGATGGGGAGATGGGGAGATGGGGAGATGGGGAGATGGGGAGATGGGGAGATGGGGAGATGGGGAGATGGGGAGATGGGGAGATGGGGAGATGGGGAGATGGGGAGATGGGGAGATGGGGAGATGGGGAGATGGGGAGATGGGGAGATGGGGAGATGGGGAGATGGGGAGATGGGGAGATGGGGAGATGGGGAGATGGGGAGATGGGGAGATGGGGAGATGGGGAGATGGGGAGATGGGGAGATGGGGAGATGGGGAGATGGGGAGATGGGGAGATGGGGAGATGGGGAGATGGGGTGATGGGGAGATGGGGAGATGGGGAGATGGGGAGATGGGGAGATGGGGAGATGGGGAGATGGGGAGATGGGGAGATGGGGAGATGGGGAGATGGGGAGATGGGGAGATGGGGAGATGGGGAGATGGGGAGATGGGGAGATGGGGAGATGGGGAGATGGGGAGATGGGGAGATGGGGAGATGGGGAGATGGGGAGATGGGGAGATGGGGAGATGGGGAGATGGGGAGATGGGGAGATGGGGAGATGGGGAGATGGGGAGATGGGGAGATGGGGAGATGGGGAGATGGGGAGATGGGGAGATGGGGAGATGGGGAGATGGGGAGATGGGGAGATGGGGAGATGGGGAGATGGGGAGATGGGGAGATGGGGAGATGGGGAGATGGGGAGATGGGGAGATGGGGAGATGGGGAGATGGGGAGATGGGGAGATGGGGAGATGGGGAGATGGGGAGATGGGGAGATGGGGAGATGGGGAGATGGGGAGATGGGGAGATGGGGAGATGGGGAGATGGGGAGATGGGGAGATGGGGAGATGGGGAGATGGGGAGATGGGGAGATGGGGAGATGGGGAGATGGGGAGATGGGGAGATGGGGAGATGGGGAGATGGGGAGATGGGGAGATGGGGAGATGGGGAGATGGGGAGATGGGGAGATGGGGAGATGGGGAGATGGGGAGATGGGGAGATGGGGAGATGGGGAGATGGGGAGATGGGGAGATGGGGAGATGGGGAGATGGGGAGATGGGGAGATGGGGAGATGGGGAGATGGGGAGATGGGGAGATGGGGAGATGGGGAGATGGGGAGATGGGGAGATGGGGAGATGGGGAGATGGGGAGATGGGGAGATGGGGAGATGGGGAGATGGGGAGATGGGGAGATGGGGAGATGGGGAGATGGGGAGATGGGGAGATGGGGAGATGGGGAGATGGGGAGATGGGGAGATGGGGAGATGGGGAGATGGGGAGATGGGGAGATGGGGAGATGGGGAGATGGGGAGATGGGGAGATGGGGAGATGGGGAGATGGGGAGATGGGGAGATGGGGAGATGGGGAGATGGGGAGATGGGGAGATGGGGAGATGGGGAGATGGGGAGATGGGGAGATGGGGAGATGGGGAGATGGGGAGATGGGGAGATGGGGAGATGGGGAGATGGGGAGATGGGGAGATGGGGAGATGGGGAGATGGGGAGATGGGGAGATGGGGAGATGGGGAGATGGGGAGATGGGAGATGGGGAGATGGGGAGATGGGGAGATGGGGAGATGGGGAGATGGGGAGATGGGGAGATGGGAGATGGGGAGATGGGGAGATGGGGAGATGGGGAGATGGGGAGATGGGGAGATGGGGAGATGGGGAGATGGGGAGATGGGGAGATGGGGAGATGGGGAGATGGGGAGATGGGGAGATGGGGAGATGGGGAGATGGGGAGATGGGGAGATGGGGAGATGGGGAGATGGGGAGATGGGGAGATGGGGAGATGGGGAGATGGGGAGATGGGGAGATGGGGAGATGGGGAGATGGGGAGATGGGGAGATGGGGAGATGGGGAGATGGGGAGATGGGGAGATGGGGAGATGGGGAGATGGGGAGATGGGGAGATGGGGAGATGGGGAGATGGGGAGATGGGGAGATGGGGAGATGGGGAGATGGGGAGATGGGGAGATGGGGAGATGGGGAGATGGGGAGATGGGGAGATGGGGAGATGGGGAGATGGGGAGATGGGGAGATGGGGAGATGGGGAGATGGGGAGATGGGGAGATGGGGAGATGGGGAGATGGGGAGATGGGGAGATGGGGAGATGGGGAGATGGGGAGATGGGGAGATGGGGAGATGGGGAGATGGGGAGATGGGGAGATGGGGAGATGGGGAGATGGGGAGATGGGGAGATGGGGAGATGGGGAGATGGGGAGATGGGGAGATGGGGAGATGGGGAGATGGGGAGATGGGGAGATGGGGAGATGGGGAGATGGGGAGATGGGGAGATGGGGAGATGGGGAGATGGGGAGATGGGGAGATGGGGAGATGGGGAGATGGGGAGATGGGGAGATGGGGAGATGGGGAGATGGGGAGATGGGGAGATGGGGAGATGGGGAGATGGGGAGATGGGGAGATGGGGAGATGGGGAGATGGGGAGATGGGGAGATGGGGAGATGGGGAGATGGGGAGATGGGGAGATGGGGAGATGGGGAGATGGGGAGATGGGGAGATGGGGAGATGGGGAGATGGGGAGATGGGGAGATGGGGAGATGGGGAGATGGGGAGATGGGGAGATGGGGAGATGGGGAGATGGGGAGATGGGGAGATGGGGAGATGGGGAGATGGGGAGATGGGGAGATGGGGAGATGGGGAGATGGGGAGATGGGGAGATGGGGAGATGGGGAGATGGGGAGATGGGGAGATGGGGAGATGGGGAGATGGGGAGATGGGGAGATGGGGAGATGGGGAGATGGGGAGATGGGGAGATGGGGAGATGGGGAGATGGGGAGATGGGGAGATGGGGAGATGGGGAGATGGGGAGATGGGGAGATGGGGAGATGGGGAGATGGGGAGATGGGGAGATGGGGAGATGGGGAGATGGGGAGATGGGGAGATGGGGAGATGGGGAGATGGGGAGATGGGGAGATGGGGAGATGGGGAGATGGGGAGATGGGGAGATGGGGAGATGGGGAGATGGGGAGATGGGGAGATGGGGAGATGGGGAGATGGGGAGATGGGGAGATGGGGAGATGGGGAGATGGGGAGATGGGGAGATGGGGAGATGGGGAGATGGGGAGATGGGGAGATGGGGAGATGGGGAGATGGGGAGATGGGGAGATGGGGAGATGGGGAGATGGGGAGATGGGGAGATGGGGAGATGGGGAGATGGGGAGATGGGGAGATGGGGAGATGGGGAGATGGGGAGATGGGGAGATGGGGAGATGGGGAGATGGGGAGATGGGGAGATGGGGAGATGGGGAGATGGGGAGATGGGGAGATGGGGAGATGGGGAGATGGGGAGATGGGGAGATGGGGAGATGGGGAGATGGGGAGATGGGGAGATGGGGAGATGGGGAGATGGGGAGATGGGGAGATGGGGAGATGGGGAGATGGGGAGATGGGGAGATGGGGAGATGGGGAGATGGGGAGATGGGGAGATGGGGAGATGGGGAGATGGGGAGATGGGGAGATGGGGAGATGGGGAGATGGGGAGATGGGGAGATGGGGAGATGGGGAGATGGGGAGATGGGGAGATGGGGAGATGGGGAGATGGGGAGATGGGGAGATGGGGAGATGGGGAGATGGGGAGATGGGGAGATGGGGAGATGGGGAGATGGGGAGATGGGGAGATGGGGAGATGGGGAGATGGGGAGATGGGGAGATGGGGAGATGGGGAGATGGGGAGATGGGGAGATGGGGAGATGGGGAGATGGGGAGATGGGGAGATGGGGAGATGGGGAGATGGGGAGATGGGGAGATGGGGAGATGGGGAGATGGGGAGATGGGGAGATGGGGAGATGGGGAGATGGGGAGATGGGGAGATGGGGAGATGGGGAGATGGGGAGATGGGGAGATGGGGAGATGGGGAGATGGGGAGATGGGGAGATGGGGAGATGGGGAGATGGGGAGATGGGGAGATGGGGAGATGGGGAGATGGGGAGATGGGGAGATGGGGAGATGGGGAGATGGGGAGATGGGGAGATGGGGAGATGGGGAGATGGGGAGATGGGGAGATGGGGAGATGGGGAGATGGGGAGATGGGGAGATGGGGAGATGGGGAGATGGGGAGATGGGGAGATGGGGAGATGGGGAGATGGGGAGATGGGGAGATGGGGAGATGGGGAGATGGGGAGATGGGGAGATGGGGAGATGGGGAGATGGGGAGATGGGGAGATGGGGAGATGGGGAGATGGGGAGATGGGGAGATGGGGAGATGGGGAGATGGGGAGATGGGGAGATGGGGAGATGGGGAGATGGGGAGATGGGGAGATGGGGAGATGGGGAGATGGGGAGATGGGGAGATGGGGAGATGGGGAGATGGGGAGATGGGGAGATGGGGAGATGGGGAGATGGGGAGATGGGGAGATGGGGAGATGGGGAGATGGGGAGATGGGGAGATGGGGAGATGGGGAGATGGGGAGATGGGGAGATGGGGAGATGGGGAGATGGGGAGATGGGGAGATGGGGAGATGGGGAGATGGGGAGATGGGGAGATGGGGAGATGGGGAGATGGGGAGATGGGGAGATGGGGAGATGGGGAGATGGGGAGATGGGGAGATGGGGAGATGGGGAGATGGGGAGATGGGGAGATGGGGAGATGGGGAGATGGGGAGATGGGGAGATGGGGAGATGGGGAGATGGGGAGATGGGGAGATGGGGAGATGGGGAGATGGGGAGATGGGGAGATGGGGAGATGGGGAGATGGGGAGATGGGGAGATGGGGAGATGGGGAGATGGGGAGATGGGGAGATGGGGAGATGGGGAGATGGGGAGATGGGGAGATGGGGAGATGGGGAGATGGGGAGATGGGGAGATGGGGAGATGGGGAGATGGGGAGATGGGGAGATGGGGAGATGGGGAGATGGGGAGATGGGGAGATGGGGAGATGGGGAGATGGGGAGATGGGGAGATGGGGAGATGGGGAGATGGGGAGATGGGGAGATGGGGAGATGGGGAGATGGGGAGATGGGGAGATGGGGAGATGGGGAGATGGGGAGATGGGGAGATGGGGAGATGGGGAGATGGGGAGATGGGGAGATGGGGAGATGGGGAGATGGGGAGATGGGGAGATGGGGAGATGGGGAGATGGGGAGATGGGGAGATGGGGAGATGGGGAGATGGGGAGATGGGGAGATGGGGAGATGGGGAGATGGGGAGATGGGGAGATGGGGAGATGGGGAGATGGGGAGATGGGGAGATGGGGAGATGGGGAGATGGGGAGATGGGGAGATGGGGAGATGGGGAGATGGGGAGATGGGGAGATGGGGAGATGGGGAGATGGGGAGATGGGGAGATGGGGAGATGGGGAGATGGGGAGATGGGGAGATGGGGAGATGGGGAGATGGGGAGATGGGGAGATGGGGAGATGGGGAGATGGGGAGATGGGGAGATGGGGAGATGGGGAGATGGGGAGATGGGGAGATGGGGAGATGGGGAGATGGGGAGATGGGGAGATGGGGAGATGGGGAGATGGGGAGATGGGGAGATGGGGAGATGGGGAGATGGGGAGATGGGGAGATGGGGAGATGGGGAGATGGGGAGATGGGGAGATGGGGAGATGGGGAGATGGGGAGATGGGGAGATGGGGAGATGGGGAGATGGGGAGATGGGGAGATGGGGAGATGGGGAGATGGGGAGATGGGGAGATGGGGAGATGGGGAGATGGGGAGATGGGGAGATGGGGAGATGGGGAGATGGGGAGATGGGGAGATGGGGAGATGGGGAGATGGGGAGATGGGGAGATGGGGAGATGGGGAGATGGGGAGATGGGGAGATGGGGAGATGGGGAGATGGGGAGATGGGGAGATGGGGAGATGGGGAGATGGGGAGATGGGGAGATGGGGAGATGGGGAGATGGGGAGATGGGGAGATGGGGAGATGGGGAGATGGGGAGATGGGGAGATGGGGAGATGGGGAGATGGGGAGATGGGGAGATGGGGAGATGGGGAGATGGGGAGATGGGGAGATGGGGAGATGGGGAGATGGGGAGATGGGGAGATGGGGAGATGGGGAGATGGGGAGATGGGGAGATGGGGAGATGGGGAGATGGGGAGATGGGGAGATGGGGAGATGGGGAGATGGGGAGATGGGGAGATGGGGAGATGGGGAGATGGGGAGATGGGGAGATGGGGAGATGGGGAGATGGGGAGATGGGGAGATGGGGAGATGGGGAGATGGGGAGATGGGGAGATGGGGAGATGGGGAGATGGGGAGATGGGGAGATGGGGAGATGGGGAGATGGGGAGATGGGGAGATGGGGAGATGGGGAGATGGGAGATGGGGAGATGGGGAGATGGGGAGATGGGGAGATGGGGAGATGGGGAGATGGGGAGATGGGGAGATGGGGAGATGGGGAGATGGGGAGATGGGGAGATGGGGAGATGGGGAGATGGGGAGATGGGGAGATGGGGAGATGGGGAGATGGGGAGATGGGGAGATGGGGAGATGGGGAGATGGGGAGATGGGGAGATGGGGAGATGGGGAGATGGGGAGATGGGGAGATGGGGAGATGGGGAGATGGGGAGATGGGGAGATGGGGAGATGGGGAGATGGGGAGATGGGGAGATGGGGAGATGGGGAGATGGGGAGATGGGGAGATGGGGAGATGGGGAGATGGGGAGATGGGGAGATGGGGAGATGGGGAGATGGGGAGATGGGGAGATGGGGAGATGGGGAGATGGGGAGATGGGGAGATGGGGAGATGGGGAGATGGGGAGATGGGGAGATGGGGAGATGGGGAGATGGGGAGATGGGGAGATGGGGAGATGGGGAGATGGGGAGATGGGGAGATGATGGGGAGATGATGGGGAGATGGGGAGATGGGGAGATGGGGAGATGGGGAGATGGGGAGATGATGGGGAGATGATGGGGAGATGGGGAGATGATGGGGAGATGATGGGGAGATGGGGAGATGGGGAGATGGGGAGATGATGGGGAGATGATGGGGAGATGGGGAGATGGGGAGATGGGGAGATGATGGGGAGATGGGGAGATGATGGGGAGATGGGGAGATGGGGAGATGGGGAGCCTACCTGTTCCTGTGGGTCAGCCACAGTAGCTGATTGTCATGCATGTTACATTGTCACAATAAACTACATTTTTATAGTTG
Source organism: Pelobates fuscus (assembly GCF_036172605.1). Lineage (NCBI taxonomy): Eukaryota > Metazoa > Chordata > Amphibia > Anura > Pelobatidae > Pelobates > Pelobates fuscus. The sequence continues at coordinate 118,100,278 of NC_086326.1, forward strand.
GTTTGTAATGTGTGAAATACAAATCCTCTAATAAAGTGTACTCCAGAGTCTATAAGCGTTAAAATAATGAGTAGCTCTTAGCATTAATTTAAGGGGAACAATGCCAATATATCAATTCGATAATGTTTATAATGTTAAGATCACCACCATATAAATATCCTCACATTGTCTAGTGGAAGGCAAGCTGGATCCCTGGTGGTTTAGTATTGTGTTCGGCACCAATATCAGATGCAGACCACTTTAACAGCTCCCAGTGCTCCATCAATGACCAAGAGTACTAGGGAGCTCTTAAGTAGCTGAAGGAGGTGCAGACCACAAATGCTCCCTCAATGAAGTGAGGGGGCTCAGCCAGGTGATGTACGCCTGGTTCAAGAAGTCAGGGAGAAAGAGTTCCAGGGCCAGACAGGACCCCACCAGCCCATGTCCAAACCCTAGGTGGAAGTCTTAAGGTTAATACAGTTCTGGTGGGAAGAGTAGCCGCAGTGGTCACACAAGGTATCTGCCAAACACAAACAAGATTAGATACTCCCTTTGAGTGGCAAGTCCACACGACCCACATACAATGAAGGATGAACTTTTAGTTCAAGTTCTGAACATCTAGTACCTATGAGAAGTGTGAAGCCAGAAGCCACCAATACAATAACGAAAATAAGTAGGAAGTCATTTTATTTGCTTTTAATTAAGCAGTCCTGTCAACATGCATACAAATGGGTTGTTACATTGTTTTATTATAACTGCCCCTTATATTTAAGATACAGTATTTACACTAACCAAGCCAGGTAACTTCTTTCAACTGTACTTTGGTTTGCAAGAAGCCATTTGGACTAGGCAGACAAGCTATAGCTACAGGGTCTGCAATGTCGTAACAGGTGCGCAATAGGAGGTGCCAAGCTTGAGTTGTAAAGCCATTTGGTGAACACAAGGCATTGTAACTCAAAACATGGTGCTGCATATTCAGAAACTAGAACCTTCATCTTAGTGCAGTGATGAGAAAAAATTATACTATTATTTGATCCACCCATGCGGTGTGCAATATATGCATTGAAAGACTGCTTCAACTGGAGAGTGTCTATTAAACAGAAAGGTAAGGGAGTCATGGTAACTTGTGTGTCCAACACAGAGGTCTCAAGGAGGACATCCAGCTCAGAGCTAAGCTCCCGTGAGTTTCCCCGGGGGCATAAAGCCAGCATCACCAAGCATCTTCAGCGACACATCACCATTAGGTTTTATCACCAGCTTTGTAATACTACCATGATAGAGAGACAGTCAGGGCCAAGCTTCCGGTGGGAGTTGTAGTGCCCTGTAGATGAAGATATACATTTTGTCAGTACATGGAAGGCATAAGACACGTTTGAACAATATAGGTCTTGAGAGGTTATTTTTAAATAACTCCCCATCTCCCCATCCTGTAAAGCAGGATTCCACAAACTCTGCCCCCCCCCCCCCCCCAGATGTTGCTCAACTACAACCAGGGCCAGGCAAACTGCAAGGTGTGTGGTTTCTGCTCCCCAGCTTAATGAGACTGGAGCATGGAGGCCCTTAATGTAGAAACACAGGAAGCACCTCTAGTGACCGTCTGAGTGATTGTCACTTTGAAGCAATGCAAACACTGCCTTTTCTCTGAAAGGTCAGTTTTTACATTAAAAAGCCTGCAGGGACAGGCTATAGACACCATTACCACTACAATAAGCTGTGTGCACGCGCGCTTGCTAGTGAGTGAGCTTGCTTGTATGTGAGCTTGTGTTTTTATGTCAATGAGCTTGTCTGTCTGCATGCAAGTATGCTTACTGTATAATTAAACAGTTACTCTGAAAGGACCAATATTTTATATTAGAAAATAATCTCTCGACATAACCTTACATGGCGCAATGACTTATGGAGCTGGCATAAATTTTTTCCAGGGCAGCTTTGCATCCCCAGTCCGGCCCTGACTACAACTCTTATGATTCTATGAATTAAATGGTCTGAGAATCATGGGAGTTGTAGTTCAGCAACATCTGGAGGGCTGGCGTTTCCGGAAGCCTGCTGTAAAGGCTGTCAGATTAGTACATGCCATCCAATTACCACAAGATTTGATAACATTTGGATGAAAACCTGTTTAATAAGCAGCACAATTCATTATAGTAAAAATGGTACACAATTTTACAATACTGGATTCTCATTTCAATTTTGTATAGTTGTTCTGGGTTTAGTGTACTCCATTTACTTTGTTAAATAAGGGTGTTTAAAGAAAAACTAAAAATGCAGGTTAGGAATAGAGGGCCTGGAAGATACCGGTGGTGACCACAGATGATTTAGAATGATAAGTGGAAGCAGTTTACCTTCATACAAAAGTAGCGGATCACATTATCATGGCAGACTATTATTTCATAACTTTCTTTTGTTTGTTCTGGATCTGCACGGTGGATGTACTTCCTGAATGCAGCCTCAATGCGTGGGCCATCTTTAAAATACTAAGATGGAGACAATGACCAGGGTTAAAAGCAGAAACAGAATGCACACCAGAAACGCTTTAAAAATAGAGTCACCACTAGATATAGCTTACAGAAAGATCTGGTATCCACTTGGATTCCGCAGGAACTGGTCGGATTGGAGGTCCTTCGTTAAGCAGACTGGAGCTGCTCATTTTAATATCTATAAGAAGATTAAAGAAAGCCAAACCACCAACAAAACAGCTCAATAACGGTTATTCTGCAACTATTCAAAATATGCATAGGCAGCAAGAATTGGGATTTCAGAGGTCTACATGCAGCAGCCTAATCCCACATGTGCAATAGAGGGTCCAGTAAAACCTTTCCTTCCCCTGTACACATGTTTCTGTGAATCTGGTCAATGACAAATAAATAATGCAGCTAAAGTTATTCCCTTCACTTCCAAGAAGTGCCAGACGCTGTCCTGTTAGGCTGGCCTGTTCACGCCCTGTAGAAAGAAAGACAGCATGGAACTAGCAAGTACCATAACCACTACAGCTGTTCTGGTGCCTAGAATGCCCCACCCCCTCCATTCCTGCAGCTTACACTCACGCTCCTTCTCTGTACATCCTTCCAGATGTTTCAAGTTTATTAGAGACATTGGTAGCATGCTGATCCCTTCTTTTAAAAGCCTGCTAGCAAATTGATCAGATACAGGTGAGGTGCAATTAGGCATAAGTGAAACTATTAAGCAAAATACAAGTTCTGGTCTGACTGTTACTTAGCAGCTGGTGCTATTGGAGCACTGGCCCACCCTGCTATCCCAGGGACCCATACTGTGGTTTGCAGGGTACCAGTAATGCATCTTGCAAACCTAACATCTCTCCCTGGGACATTTAACGCTCAAACCTCAGGCTGCTGTTCAGTAAATCAGGCCGAATATATATATATATATGCCATCAACTACCACACCACATTTCCTCTCACAGTAGTCAGACATTTTAGAACAGTTTGAATTACCTGGGGTCCACCAGATGCTGATCCCCGTTTCCAGCAAAGAGCTGAAAGTCTGCCCATGCAGTGTTGAGCTCAGGACAGCCAACAGAAGCTTCCAGCTTTCCATCAGAAGTAGTGAAGGCGGTAAACAGCACCCAGCAGACTGCTTGCTTGACTGCTTACAAATTGAGGGCACCATAATCACTACAGCACATGCTAGTGGTTACAATGCTTGAGTGTTCCTTTAATGCAGGGGTTCCCAACCCAGTCCTCAAGTACCCCCCTACCAGTCCAGGATTACCCTATTGTGTGTAAAGGGTTTTCTAAAAAACTCCTCAGACACAACTGGGTAATCCCTAAATCCTGAACTGTTAAGGGGGTACTTGAGGACTGTTGGGAACCGCTGCTTTAATGTGAAATGGATCACAATTTGTGTCAGTCATAAACCAGGCAAACCGTCCTACGATAAAGTCTATTCGCTCCCCACCCTGGCAGTCACATCTATGATATGATCAGCTCCTGGAAACCAGAGGAACTCCCCAGCTGAGTAAGAGATATAAAAATCCTATTAATTCCTGCTGTGTTATTCAAAGCAGGTGTCTACAGCACTATACTTACCAATCCCAGCGCCCAGGGATTATAGGTGGACATAGAAAACCAGAATCATCACCACTCTTTCCCACAGCCACAGAGGCAAAAACTGCAAAAGCAGAGCCACCAAAAGCAATCACAGCTCTATGGAGAAACATGTTACCAAGAAATCAATCCCAGAATAATGCTAAAGCCACCACTGAGCCTGGAATTTATAGGTAGCGACTAGTTCAAACTTCCCACCCAGTTGTAGGCACTGTGATGTTACTGCAATTATGTAATTGTAGGGGACACATGGTGCAGATTGTTATAGCTAATAGGGGGCAGGAGATTCAAATCAATAGGAATGTGCTCTGTGTACTGCGCAAGCAGGGTAACTTGACCGTGGAATGTATCAAGAAATTATTTTTCTCAGATCTCCTAGCCTGCAAGGGAAAGTGATAAAAGGCTCAGTTTGTTTTAAAATCTCATTATTTGTAATCAAATCAAAATATCATACAGTTGTTAAAATATGTATTCTTGAAGAGATGTGTACAAATAATGTTCTTTTTCACTTCATGTATGAGTATGTATGAGCCTGTATGAGTTGCAGTGGTTCCCAACCCAGTCGTCAAGTACCCCTGAACAGTCCAGGATTTAGGGATTATCCGTTTGTGTCTAAGGTGTTTTTAGAAAGAAGAAAAAAATACTATAGGCACAACAGGGTAGTTCCTAAATCCTGGCCTGGTAGGGTGTACGTGAGGACTGGATTGGGAACCCTTGAGTTAGAGCATTGAGAGCAAGCTTCCCCAAACTCTGACCCTCCAGATGTTGCTGAACTACAACTCCCATGATTCTATGAATGAAATAGATAGGCTGAGAATCATGGGGGTTGTAGTTCAGCAACATTTGGAGGGCCGGAGTTTGGGGAAGCCTGATTAAGAGGATCAAAACAAGCTTTGCTTAAAGGGACACTATAGGCACCCAGACCACTTCAGCTCATTTAAATGGACACTCCAGGCACCCAGACCACTTCTGCCCATTGGTGTCAAGGATCTTACCTGGAGTGGGAGTCCGGCACGCAGAGTTAAGGCACCCTTTGCAATTCGGCACAGACCGAGGGGACTCAGGACAGAAATCCCCAAGGCTGTGACACAGTGCACTGGGGCTGAAATAACCAGTGCTTCCTGGAACGCAGTACAGACAAGGGATATCCAGAAGAGTAGTCAGTAACAGAATCAGAAGTCAGGGCTGGCGGCAATCAGGCGAAAACAGTAGACGAGCAGGGGATCAAAACCAGGAGTCAGATGAACAGCAGTGAAACCAAACAGGAACAGGAAACACAATCTGACAACGAGAACCAGACTTGCGGGGTTTAAATAGGGAGTCTCAGCCAATCATCAAAGAACCAGGAACAGGTGTGCAAATCCCAGGTGCACAGGCTCAGACTACAGGATACCAAGAACAACCAGAAACAGTCAAAGATGCGTGGAGCCCAATGTAAGGATACTGACTGGGATGCAGGAAACTCAGGTTCAAACCCAAATACACAATATTGTGTAAAGCACAATGGTGATCCTGACATTACCCCCCTTCAAAGACGCCGTAGGCGAGAAGAGGAACGCAACTACGACCCAGGAGGTTACTTTTTGGATTTCTTGGTTTTGGTAGTACTAGTAGGAGCGGAGGTCATAGCATGTAGGGCCTTTTCAAAAACTTGCAAGTCCTCCTTCCGGACTAGAGCCCCATTAGAGGCAGAAGGGGGGGTCTTCCTTGACAGGACTTGTAGTGGTTGTGGTGCTTGCCTTCTTAGAAGCAGAATCTTTAGTAGAAATAGAGATCTCAGGTTCTTTAGTAACAGATTCCTGCACAACCTCAGGTGCAACGACTGTAGAAGGCTGAGGATAGGTCAGAGTGGTCAAGCAAGGACAGGCAGCATGTTGGCAGACAGGAGAACCTGAGGCCTAGATGGACGAATACGACAAAAAGATATTACATGTCCCCTCTCCCCACAATAATAACACAGTCCATGCGCCATCCTTCTTGCCCTTTCTTGAGATGACTGATGGCACCTAACCAGTCCAATCTCCATGGGTTCCACCGCCTCACTGCCAGAAGTATACAAAGTTTCAGGAGACTTGGTAGCGGTAGGGTTAGCAGTAACATCAGTCCGATTGGAAGGAGTAGTGTAATCCATTTCCCGTCCGGGTTGCAATATATGTGAAGCAACAGTAGGTGATCTATGTACAATGGATCTTTGTGTCTTGTTGCATTGTAAACCCAGGGACCGAATAAAGGACTCCCAGAAATCCAGGACAGGGCTTTTGGCGAGTAACAATTGGTGGGCCCAAGTCTTAAGGTGCCCCGACAACAAGGTAATCGCTGTCCTCACTTTAATGACGTCCGTGACATAGGTGTAGGGCCTCAGGGAAAACAGGACCTCGCAATCGACTTTGAAGGCATCATACTTAGACCGGATCCCAGAAAATGTTTCGGGTAGAGCAACCAGCGGTTCAGAGAGTCCAGAGTCATAGGTTACTCTCCCTTTAAGGGAAGCCAGTTCCTGCTGTAAGCCCTGCAAAGCCTGGGTGAGCTGGGAAACTTGCTGGGTCAAGGCTGCAATGGTAATCTTCAACTCTGCAGACTCCATTTGGTCAGATCGTACTGTCAAGGATCTTACCTGGAGTGGGAGTCCGGCACGCAGAGTTAAGGCACCCTTTGCAATTTGGCACAGACCGAGGGGACTCAGGACAGAAAGATGCGTGGAGCTTAATGTAAGGATACTGACTGGGATGCAGGAAATTCGGGTTCAATCCCAGCCAGACCCAAATACACAATATTGTGTAAAGCACAATGGTGATCCTGAGAATTGGAGTGGTCTGACTTCCAACTCCCACCACTACCCTTAACTCTGCAAATGTAATTATTGCAGTTTTCATAAACTGCAATATTTACCTTGAAGGGTTAAGTTCTCCTCTAGTGGCTGTCTGTGTGTTATAACTACGCTGGACGTCCTCACGCTATGTGAGGACCTCCAGCGTCGCCAAAATCCCCATAGGAAAGCTTTTTCTGTTTCCTGTACCCGGCCAGACTGACCGGAGGTGCTCACTGAGAGAGCACTCTCTGTCAGTCCGGCCAGGTACAGAAAATTGAAGCTCCTGTAGGGGATATCCTCCACTCGGCAACGCTACAAGAGAGGTAGGAGGCACACCAGGAAGGGGAGTGAGACCACGAAGGGGGTGCGGGGTGCACTAAGGGACAGGGAGGGGAGGGGGAAGAAACACCAAGGGACAGGGAAAAGAGGGGAGAGGTTCAAAGAACACTAAGGGACAGGGAAGGGAGGGGATCAATAATGGACGGGGAGAGGTTAGGCTGTTTAAGAGGCACATAGGTGAAGATGTTATTTTTTGGGGGGGAGCGGAAAAATACATCTTCGCCTATGTACCCAAAAATCCTTGCACCGGACCTGACTCCAAACACCTAAAAAACTGCCCAAAGTACCTGCCTTGCAAGGATTTCTCATTGAGCTGCATTGGGAAGGTTGTATTTGGACAGCAACAGAAAGTCTGGGCTTCGTAAGAAGGGTATGGCTTGCAAAAGCTGCAGACAAGAGATCTGCAGCATTTGTATGATATTTTATATATACCCCAAATGAAAAAGAAAAAATAAATCTATGGATGTTTTCATTGGTAGTATATCTACTAAATGGGGATTTTATTTAATTATGTTTCATTCTTTTTGAATTTGGGTAGTGAAGAGTCCCTTTAAGGTAGCAGAGTTATGTACTAAAGTGAATACAGTTAGATTGTATAAAAAAAAAAAAAAAGAAAACAATATGTAGATTATATTGAAGCATTAATTTTAAGAACAAATAACTATCTACCTAACCCTGTCTACTCCAATTATCCTAGCAATAGTTAAAGATACATTATAGTATTAGGAATACTATAGTGTTCCTCTGCCTCTAACAGTGTTAGGCATATAGTGTTAATGGTGAGGATGTCCAGGTTTGTTTGATTGTATATGTATATGACGTCAGACCGGCTCCCGGCATCACTTTTTTTTTTACTGTCTTTCAGATAGATACCTTACCTGATTTTCTAAGCTCACTAAGATGCCTCTTTCCATTTTTGCTTGCCATATTACTTGTGCTATCACTTCTCGGGTGGATGGGATTTGTATATGTTTCCAATTCTGTGCTATCACTCATTTGGCTGCTGTAATGAAGTGTAAAATTAACATTGAATCTTTTATCTTCATTTTTGACTCAATTAAATTTAATAAAATTAGTCCAGGATCCATTTGTGACGAAACACCTTTTGTCACTGGATTTTTAAGTAACAAGCTGCCCTTTCCCCCTGGCTGTTGGAGGAGTCTGATTGCCAGCCTCCTTCCGCATGACTATGGCCCCTGGGAGATTTGGCCCTTTACAAACATTATTTGGGTTAATGGATTTATATTGTGCTGCTGCTGGTCCTTTAAGAACTGCATTGTGGCTTATGGACTTGTATTGGACCATGCTGGCCTTTTAAGAACCATCTGGGGACAAATTGAGACTTTGTGTGACAATGCCCCTTTAAGACGGTGTACGCAGTGCCCCCAGACTTAGTTAAAATATTTTGTTCCTGGCTTTCTCCCACTATGGTTCAGAAAATGGGGCTTACTGAACCAAGTACCACACAGGCGGACCACCCAGAAGTGGAAGTGTGCAGGCAATTTACCTCCCAGGCTGTGAGGTTACTGCAGGTTAATTGCCGACCGCTGGGTGGCCGCAGTTCGTGCATCTTTGTTCATTCGAACGAGGTCAGCGGTATGTGTAGCCAAATCCATGGAACTAAAATCAGTTACACATTTCCGCGAACAACGCTGAGCCTTACCTTCTCCTACACTGAACTTTCAGCTGCAGAGACTAAGTCCCGTTCGAAGATTCGAATGCACGTTCGAATGGGACTTTTTCTGCATAAAATTGACCGACCGCACAGCCAAAATCTATGGAACTGTTTTGGGCAGGAAAATGTGCTTGCGGTCGGTCATAAAGGACTTCCGTCTAACTTTTTATGTACTGGGGGGATTTGTATGATTTTTGGTTATTTTTATATTTAAAGTATGCTGATTCTGAATATGTATGTATATTTATGTGAATATGATGCATATTTTTAAAGTTACAGTGTATGTATAAAAAGTGTATTTTTCCTGGCTGTGATAAATTACATTAACCCATTGTGTTCAGTAATTATATCACAGGCAGAGGGGAAGGATTGCATGTTTGTGCTGGGTGTGTTTTACGGTTTGCCTGTAAAGGATTGGTTGTACTGTGTCCCACCCTGTGGGATGTCCAAAGTACCTGCCCACTGCATAAAAGCCAGAGTGTGGTCATTAAAAGTGCAGATCATGAGGGGCGGAGCCTAACCTTCAATGGAGTAAGACGCACGAGCCATTAGCTCTCTAACCCCGGGCAAGTAATCCGCGTCCATCAGCTACACACCGGGTGCTTCTCGCCTCCACGACTCACCCACAGACTCCCCACTACCTCCACATCACTCGGACAGATGGGGGGCGCAAAAAAAACGGAAGGATTCCACACCATCCGTGTCGACGATGTTTCGCGCCAAAGAGGACCGGTGGCCATCTTGGGCCCAAAGCCAGGCAGACTCCAGCTCCGAAACCGAGGGGAGTGAGGCCGACCAACACCAGGCGACCACCCCCCTCACCAAGGAAGACCTGCGGGCAATGCTCAGGGAAACGTCGGCGGACATAAAAGCCTATACAGCTGCGGCCCTGGAAAAAAAAATTGCAGGCCTCAAAGAAGAAATAGAGGCACTGGCCTCCCGCACGACACACAATGAAAGCTTACTGAAAGAAATGCTGACGAAGACCGCAGCCCTCGATAAGGACACAGGGATGCTTTAGGACAGGATACTGTTCCTGGAAGACGGCCTGGAGGACCTTAATAACCGATCCCGCAGACAAAACATCCGCGGTCTGCCGGAGTCAGTCCAGCCAGACGCCATACTCCCCACAATCAGGGCGATCTTTCAGTCCCTCCTGCCTAACTCTACAGAACAAGACCTATACACAGAATGGGCACATAGGGCCCTGCGCCCTCCGACCTACAACTCAAACACACCGAGGGACGTGATAACGAAGCTCCTACACTTCACGGTCAAGGAACAGCTAATGTAAGAGACAAGACACCATCCGCCCATGTACCAGGGGCAGCAGATTCAATTCTTTCAAGACCTGGCACCGTCCACGCTGAGGAAACGCAGGGAGCTGAAACCTAATTGAAAATGGCTGGCGCTATATGTGGGGGCACCCCTTCAAATTAACGGCGAAGAAGGGGGAACAATCCTACACCCTCCACCAGGTCTCCGACATGAAGGACTTCGCCGACCATCTAGGGATCCTGTGGTGGAATCTCTGTAAAAATAAATTTAGTAGGCCGAGATTGCCACGTGGTATGTGCACGTGCATATACTGATGTATCGGTCGGTTGGTTGCACGTGGCAACGATACAATCAGTAGTGTACGGAGCATGTGCAGGAATAGAGGATATAGAGAATTCCCCTCCTCCATTGTGCTGGGCAAGCCATGTGGTCAAACAGGAAGTTAGTCTTTGTTTTGTTGATTGGGTAAGAGTACGTGTGAGTGGAGCTGATTATGGGAGGAGCTATATACCTATATAAGGGACCTACACTGTATGATCAGGGCTCAGACTTTGCTGTTTTTGGTGACATTAGTCCCTCTGAGTCCCGGTCGGTGAATCAAATAAAAATCTCTTCCTTCCTGAAGAAACCTGTGTCCATCTCTCTGTGCTCGGCTTCCGTCAGTTTCTCCGGTATCATTTGGTGCATTGGCCGGGAAGCTCATCGTTCAACGGTAGCTGAGAAGCAGAGGCATGAGACGTCTATCTTTGCCCACGCTCCCTACGGCTGCACCCCTGAACTTTTGCGTTGACCTCCTTTCGTCTCGGCGCCACTGGTCTGTTGTCCAGGAGATCATCGGCCTCTACGTAGTAAGTGCTGGGGTGTCCCCGTCGATGAATGTGAACTCAGGTTCAGGAATGAGGAGGTAAGACGACTACTGTTTTAGACGGTGGACCCACTAAGGGTATTGGATACCGATTGTGCGGTAGGCCCATAAGGGGTTTGTATTGTGTATGGAATTCGCCCCCACCAGTGGAGGGAAGGAGCGAAGGCGCACCGCTCGTAATTAAACGCCCTGTAGTCAGCCCGTTTAATTTTGGTTTGGAGTCAGGTTGGGTCCTGTGTAAATAGCCCAAGCCGGACACCGGTGTCTTGTCTAGACTAGCGTATCTAGGGTGTATATTTTGTTCGCTAGGTCGGAGGGACCGGGAGACTAAGCGGCGCCTGGTGTAAATTCAGTCCACTAGATCTCAACCTATCTTGGCTAAGTGGGAAGGCGTGTAAATTTGGAACTGAAAGAATATTAGATAGTTAATTTCTCTTATTTCATTTTATAAGATTTATTATCATTATTGCTGACTGAAAGGATATGAAACAGTTAAACTACTTTTTGCTTTGTATGCTTTAAATTTAATGTACGTCATAGAAATGCTGACTGTGAAAGACTTGAACAATGACATGCTTCCTTCTATAGGATATAATAATATGTTGACTGTGACAGACTTATACAATTCTATAGGAAATACGACATCTCAGGATGTCTTGCCCAGGATATTCATTCCAGACATATTCAAAAAAGTCTTATCTTTCCATTGTCAGTATAACATGTGATATTTAAGGAAGTAATCAATCTTATACTCTGTATGGCATATCTCATGACTCAAGTAACTTAATTTGTATAAATATTCAATACACAGTAAAGAAATTGAGAACTTGTCAAGCACCTTTTCGTGTCTGTCTGTTATTTGCTGAGCAAGTTTCTCCCGTCAATTGATGTGGTGAACAGAGGATCGAGAATTGAGGGAAATTGAGTCCAGGACAGCATTAACCCTTTCAGGAACCCACTAGACTATTGATAAAGTAGATAGACTAAGAGGGTTTTGTTGTAAATTCCGCCCTCTAGTTCGCTATATGTGGTGCTTGGGCAGCGACGGGTAACCAAAATGGATGTAAATAGTTTTAGGTAGTCCATCGAGGTACTGGCCAATAGATTAGTTGGGAAATTGTAAATGTGTTAAAGATTATTGTAGTAGAGTGTATATCTTGCTAGATAGCGTGAGCTCTGCCGTCTAGCGAGAGTGTGAATAGTGTGTAACTGTATCATAGCGCACGGTACCATAACCATGTATTATAATTACTGATACTGTAAATAACTACTAATAACTGTCGTTTATGTTGTATGTTAACACCATAACCACTACTAATTGAACTGTGACTTTCAAATTGTACTCTAACCAATGCTAACCGTACTATAACTACTGTTTGTAAAGACAATGTTACTAGGGTGTGTTATCGACGGGTAATTTAAATATTGAGAATTATAACGTGGGTGATTGTATAGTTTCGCCAAAAGGTACAGTATTAGTTATTTAGTGACTGGTGTAACAGCTGTGTGTGTACGGGAATTCCCTGTATGTTTTGTTGTGTGCGTTTGGCCTAGTAACTGTACCACGTGGTTCTGTTGCCATGGGGAACGAGTGTGACTGTTGGAAGTGTGTTTGTTTGCGTCTGTTGGAGACGACGCTCCATTGTTAAGTATGGGTGCATCGGATTCAAAGATTATTGATCCCTTAGAATGTATGTTAAAAAACTTTAAGAAGGGATATAATGTATACGATTTTGGAGTAAAGATGTCTCCAACATGCCTGACTACTTTATGTAGTAGGGAATGGCCCTCTTTGGTGGCTGCATGGCCACCACGTGGTAGCTTTGATCCTAATCTGGTGCAGCATGTACACATGGCTGTATCGGGTAGGCCTGAACTTTACGGCCAGTTTCCGTATATTGATTGTTGGAAGCGAGCCATAAATGACTTGCCAAAATGGATCAGGGTATGCCACGAGGAGCAATGTCGCCTCATGGTGGCCAGAACTCGGTTGTCCACTCTGGCCGTGATTACTCCCAATCCGGACACGCCCCCTGAGTCAGAGATCCCCATGCCGCCCCCTTACTCCTCATCTACAGGAAGAGGAAGAGGAGGTGCCCCGTTGTCTCCACCTACCCCCTCCTCTAGCTCAGAGTCTAGCCCACTTGTTTTAAATCCTCCCCTTCCGGTACCTACCCCTATTAACCCCACCTATCCAGATTTGGCGTCATTTCTAGTTCATGGTCAGGCTCCTCCCAGCCCGGCCCGGAATATTCTACTTACTGATCTTCCCTTCAGTAAAGAAAAAGTGTCCCCTTCCCCTCGTCTTACTACCCCTCGACCGGAACCCATAACTGACATCCCTTAACGAAGCCCCATACTAACCCGACAACTGACCGGTACCCTCCAACCCCGACATTATCAAATGCCTCTCCGTCTGACACCGGGCCCGACACATATTAACGGTGAGGGCCAGTTACAACATGCTGATCCCGTCTTTGTTTACGTTCCCTTTACCACAACTGATTTATTCAACTGGAAGACCCATAACTCCTCCTACACCGATAAACCTCAAGCCATGACAGATTTGATTACCTCCATAATCCAGACACATAATCCCACTTGGGCTGATTGCCAGCAATTGCTTATGACATTGTTCAATAACGAGGAAAGAACACGGATAAATCAGGCGGCAATTAAAGCGCTTGAAGAAGTGGCCCGTACTCTAAATCAGGCCAACCCGGCAGCATGGGCCGCAGCCCATTATCCAAATGCAGATCCGAATTGGAATGTCAATGGCGCAGACATGGCCCATTTAAAAGCTTACAGGGACGCCATTATTGCTGGCATGAAAGCCGGAGGGAAAAAGGCGATTGTAACGGCTACCCAGGTATTGAGAGGGTATCTGCCGCTGGAGACGTCCTTTTCCCTGCAAGCTGCTGTGGAGAAGTAAAGCTGGTACAATCCCATCCACGATATCCAGAGAGAGTCAGGTTCAGCTGTAAACAGGAGCAAAGTAATCTTCCCAAATAATCCCCTTCCAAGAACGAGACGAGGCTACGTTTTGAAGGGTCAAGATGAACTGAGGACTGGAACACCCAGCCTGCTTTTTATTAGGAACCACATACAGGACACTCCCAGGGGGAGGATGAAAACAACCAATAATACGTATAAATCCGGTAGCGCTGGATAGCTCTCCTTCAGGGGAACAATATGTCCAAAAATCAGCCCATTCGGATGCATAGTTCAGGAGATACAGAGTTCCAAAGTTTTGACCGACCGCACAGACCAACTAGCCGAAATTAGTTCCATGAGTTTTGGCCTTGCGGTCGGTCTCCGTTCGTACGGTAAAAAGATCCGAAAACCTGGTCATCCATACGAATCTCGGTGGTCGCTGAAATCCCCATAGATGGTTAAGCATAACTACCAAATGGTGGGACGTTCGGTAGTTTTAGTACGAATTTACGGAGGTCTGGAGGACTCAGCGGTATTCGCCTGTTTGGGTATCCGTTTTCAGTTCCATGCGTTTACAGGCAAATACCGCTGTTCGTGCACAAGATGGCCGCGAACACGTGTAAAAGTCCCGAAATGGCGGCCACCTATACTTTACACACGGAATTCGTACTGAATCATGCGAACGGTTTATTCTTTCGAATCCTCTTATATTTTACACTGTGGATTCACTTAAATCATGCGAACAGGAGACAATGAAATGAATAGAGGTTTAAACTGTAATTCCCTTGCTTGCTTCACAGTTACCAGGGACTTGTAAGGATCCGTTACACTGCTCCCCTTTTGTGGAACACTCCGGCAGACCCGGATTGATCCTTTTCGGGTCAACTTGGGGCTGTCCGGTCTGCTGCTACGGTAAAAGTTCCGTTTGCCTGGATAATCCATCAGCGTTTCCATTGAAGCGGCCCGGGCGATACTGAATGCAGAAATTATATGGCTGTAGTGCTAAGCTCCATCTTAGTAAGCGTCCATTGTCTCCAGCTACTCGGTTCAGCCATACCAGGGGGTTATGATCGGTGATCAGGGTAAACTCCTGTCCATATAAGTAGGGTGTAAGTTTCTTTAGGGCCCAAACTAGGGCTAAACATTCCTTTTCCACTGCCGCGTAACTCACTTCTCTGGGCAATAGTTTTCTGCTGAGATACGCGACAGGGTGTTCTCCCCCATCTTCTCCGATCTGGCTCAGAACTGCCCCCAGTCCATACATGGATGCATCTGTATGGACGACAAATCTTTTGTTAGGAACGGGGGCAGATAGAACAGGTGCATTGATCAGAGCATTTTTCAAGGCTTGAAAGGCTGTCTCACAGGCCGGAGACCACAGGACTACCCTAGGCAAGTTCTTTTTCGTTAAGTCGGTCAGGGGTTTAGCGATAGTACTATAGTCCGGGACAAATTTCCTATAGTATCCTGCTGTCCCTAAGAATGCCAATACCTGCGTCTTGGTGTGGGGTGTGGGCCAGTTAGCTACCGCCTCAATCTTAGCGGGTTCCGGGCGTTGTTTCCCACATCCTACCCTGTGTCCCAGGTATTGGACTTCGGCCATGCCGAAGTTAAATTTTTCTGGTTTCAGAGTCAGGCCTGCGGCCCGAATCTGATCCAGTACAGCCTCTACATGTCGCAAGTGTTCCCCCCATGTTTCACTATAGATCGCTATGTCATCCAGGTATGCGCAGGCAAAGTCCTGGAAGCCATCAAGAAGTCTATCCACCAAGCGCTGAAAGGTAGCTGGGGCGTTCTTCATCCCAAATGGCATGACCTTAAATTGGTACAGGCCAAATGGGGTGACGAACGCCGACTTGGGGATAGCCTCCTTGGCCAGGGGGATCTGCCAGTATCCCTTGCATAGATCAATGGTGGTCAGATATCTCCCCCTGGCAATGCGGTCTAATAGTTCGTCCACTCGGGGCATGGGGTACGCATCTGTCACGGTACGGTCATTGAGTCGCCTATAGTCTACACAAAATCTAGTAGCTCCGTCCTTTTTGGGTACTAGGACTATGGGTGAAGCCCAGGGGCTGTCAGATGGCTCTATGACTTCTAACCTTAGCATCTCTTGTACTTCCTTCTTCATTTCTCCCCTGACTGCCTCAGGGATTCGATATGGGGTCTGCCTAAGGGGTACTTGTCCTGGGGTCTCGACATAGTGGGTCGCTAGCGTGGTGTACCCTGGTTCCTGAGCGAACGTTAATTTCTTTTCCATTATCAACTGTCTAAGTTGGCCCTTTTCGGCTGCGGTTAGCCGCTCCCCTAGTTGGATGGTGTCCAGTAAGCTAGGGGATTTTCTGGGTGCTAACAGGTCTGGGATAGGTAGGCTGTCGGGGTCCTCGGTAGCAGAAATGCATATAGCGGCAATATCCTCTGGCCGCTCTTGGTATTCTTTTAGTAAATTTACATGAAAGGTTTTCTGGATTCTCTCATCTTTATTGCTGGCAATCACATAAGTAGTGTCGCAGATCTGCGCTACTACTTTGTAAGGGCCCTGCCAGGATGTCTGGAGTTTATTTCCCTTTACCGGTCTAAGTACCAGCACTTTCTGACCCACCTGGAAGGTTCTCTGTCGGGCGCCCCTATCATACCAACGCTTCTGTCGACCCTGGGCCGCATGGAGATGGTCCCGTGCCATCCGGGCCAACTGCTCCATGCGGTCCCGCATCTCCAGAACATACGGTACAATGGGGATCCCTTCAGATTCCATCTCCCCTTCCCAATGCTCCCGGATGAGGTCGAGGGGACCTCGTACCCTTCTTCCGTAGAGCAGTTCGAACGGGGAGAACCCAGTGGATTCCTGCGGCACCTCTCGATATGCAAACAAGAGGTGTGGCAAGAATCGCTCCCAGTCTCTGTATTCCGCGGTAAAGGTCCTCAGCAACTGTTTCAAGGTACCATTAAAGCGCTCGCAGAGACCGTTCGTCTGGGGGTGGTAGGGTGAGCTGAGGAGGTTTTGAATACCGCAGACCTTCCATAACTGTTGGGTCAGATCTGCGGTAAATTGAGTCCCCCTGTCAGATAGTATTTCTCGGGGAAAACCTACTCTAGTGAATATCCCCACTAAGGCACTGGCGACAGTGTCGGCCTGGATATTTGTCAGGGCGACGGCTTCCGGGTAGCGGGTAGCGTAGTCCACCACAGTGAGTATATATTTCTTACCGGATGGGCTAGGGTTAGGTAGGGGCCCCACCAGGTCGACTGCCACCCGGCTAAACGGTTCCTCGATTATGGGCATAGGTGACAGTCGAGCTTTAGGGTGATCCCCTCTCTTCCCTACCCTCTGGCATATGTCGCAGGTACTGCAGTAGCGCCGCACATCCTTGGAAATCCCCGGCCAGAAGAAGGTCTGGGCGATCCGATAGGTTGTGCGGTTACCCCCCAAATGTCCTGCTAGGGGAATAACATGGCCAATTAGGAGAAGCTCCAACCGGTACTTTCTGGGTACCACTAGTTGGCGTTTCTGTGAAGGGGCACAGCCCTTCTTCCTACTCACAGTCAGTCGGTATAACCTGTCATGTTCTCATACAAAACGTTCATGCTCATCCCCCCCACTAGCGGCTATCTCCCGGTACGTCTGCAGGGTGGGGTCCTCTCTAGTCTCCCTCCCAAACTCTTCTGGGGTGTCCCAAGTTAATGGCTTCTCCCTTATGTGTGACCTACGTGTCTGTGTGTTGCTTACCTGGGTCTCCTGGCCTGTGGTGGCGTCATCGGTAAGCCTGCTCTGAGCTCGGGTGGTTACGGGGCAGGCTGCATCTGTGGTGGGCAAGTAGGCTGAAGTCAGAGGGCCAATATCGTTGCCCAAGACAAGCAGGTATCAGCAGGTAGATTATCCATGATGCCCACCGTGGTCTTTCCTGACCCAACCCCCCAGTCCAAGTGTACCCGGGCTGTGGGTAAACGAAATACAGCCCCCCCTGCAACACGGACAGCAACGGTGTGTTTGGCCAAATGCTCTGGCTTTACCAAGTGTCGCTGCACCAAAGTAATGGTAGCCCCCGTATCTCTCAATCCTTGGGCTATTTGTCCATTCACGCGTACCTCTTGCCTATGGTGCTGGCGATTATCTGGGGAGGCGGCTTGTATCGGATCTGCCTCATACAAAATGCCCAAGCATTCCTCGGGGCCCATTTCGGCCTCTACACAGTGGGCAGCAGAGGTACGTGTGGTGTTGTTCTCTGTGGAGTTGCGCCTCCAATTATTATTAGCGGCTGGTCCTAGCGGGCAATACCTTGCGATATGTCCAGGGTTGTTGCACCGGTGATAGGTGATCCTATGCGAGTCTCGGGGGTAGTTGTTGTGTCCTTGAGGCCGAGCTGGCCCTGGTGGTATGGGAGCCCGGAACTCTGGTCGAGACGAGGCCGCCGGGGGCCGTTGCTCCACTTTGATAACTGGCCTTGGGGTATTTTGGCTTACTCTCCTACTTTCGGCGTACTCGTCTGCCAGCTGAGCTGCCTCCTTTAAATTGCTAGGGCGTCTGTCCCTTACCCAATCCTGCAAGTCAGCAGATACACCTTGGAAGAAGTGTTCCAATAAAAACAGTTGTAATACTTCTTCTCCCGTGCTAGCGTTGCAGCCTTGCATCCAGTGTGATGCCACTCGCTGTAACCTATTAGCCCATTCCATGTGGGAGTCCACAGCTTTCTTTTTGGACTCCCGGAAGCGGCGACGGTATGTCTCTGGGGTTACCGCGTACCGGCGGAGTAGTGCCTCTTTTACTTTTTGGTACTGTGCAATCTCCTCTGTAGTCAGTGCTCTAAAAGCCTCATTTGCTTTTCCTGATAGCTTCCCAGCCAAAATAGTGACCCATTGCTCTGGTGGTACTTGGTGTAGGGAGCACTGCCTTTCAAAGTCTGACAAATAACCGTCAATTTCTTCTTCACTTTCCACAAAGGTTTTAAAAGCAGTAAATTGAATTTTCTTTACTGCAGCATTGTGTGTAGGAGTAGGAACTGTATGTGTAATAGGCTGGTTAGCCCTTACCAGTGCCGTGTCTTGCTCCTTCTTAGTTTGTATTTCTTCCCTTGTTTCTCGGATCAGTTGGTTTATTAGCTCCACGGACGTGGCTGGGTATAAAGATAATCTCCGCCGTACAATTGCAGTAATCTCATCGTCCTTGCTGACGGGTGCCATGGGCTCAGTGACTTCCATGGACCTATCCATCTCATCTAGCTCCAGTAGGTCTGCTATCAGCTCTCTCCGTGGTCTGTTACTGGCGCTCCTACCACGACTCTCCAATAGATCTTTCAATGTGGGCCTTTTTAGCTTGGCATACTGTGTCTCCATTCAGGGCTTGCTCCTTGGATGAAAGGACCATCCCACCGCTGCCAACCAATGTAACGGCTACCCAGGTATTGAGAGGGTATCTGCCGCTGGAGACGTCCTTTTCCCTGCAAGCTGCTGTGGAGAAGTAAAGCTGGTACAATCCCATCCACGATATCCAGAGAGAGTCAGGTTCAGCTGTAAACAGGAGCAAAGTAATCTTCCCAAATAATCCCCTTCCAAGAACGAGACGAGGCTACGTTTTGAAGGGTCAAGATGAACTGAGGACTGGAACACCCAGCCTGCTTTTTATTAGGAACAGATACATACAGGACACTCCCAGGGGGAGGATGAAAACAACCAATAATACGTATGGTAACACCCCCACGTCTCCTCCCCTCAGATAACCACATAACATAATTAAAATGTCCGGTAGCGCTGGATAGCTCTCCTTCAGGGGAACAATATGTCCAAAAATCAGCCCATTCGGATGTATAGTTCGGGAGATACAGAGTTCCAAAGTTTTGACCGACCGCACAGACCAACTAGCCGAAATTAGTTCCATGAGTTTTGGCCTTGCGGTCGGTCTCCGTTCGTACGGTAAAAAGATCCGAAAACCTGGTCATCCATACGAATCTCGGTGGTCGCTGAAATCCCCATAGATGGTTAAGCATAACTACCGAATGGTGGGACGTTCGGTAGTTTTAGTACGAATTTACGGAGGTCTGGAGGACTCAGCGGTATTCGCCTGTTTGGGTATCCGTTTTCAGTTCCATGCGTTTACAGGCAAATACCGCTGTTCGTGCACAAGATGGCCGCGAACACGTGTAAAAGTCCCGAAATGGCGGCCACCTATACTTTACACACGGAATTCGTACTGAATCATGCGAACGGTTTATTCTTTCGAATCCTCTTATATTTTACACTGTGGATTCACTTAAATCATGCGAACAGGAGACAATGAAATGAATAGAGGTTTAAACTGTAATTCCCTTGCTTGCTTCACAGTTACCAGGGACTTGTAAGGATCCGTTACAGCGATCAATATGTCAAAGATGGCTGAGGTATTGCAGAAATGTGATGAGTCGCCCAGTGCCTTTTATGATCGATTATTGGAGGCATACCGGTTGTATACCCCCTTTAATCCAGAGGCTCCTGAGAATTCCCGGATGGTTAACTCTGCCTTTGTCAGCCAGGCCTACGGAGATATAAAGAGAAAGTTATAAAAGTTAGAAGGGTTTGTAGGGATGTCTATAACTCAATTAATGGAGATAGCGAATAAGGTTAGCTCTCCTTCAGGGGAACAATATGTCCAAAAATCAGCCCATTCGGATGTATAGTTCGGGAGATACAGAGTTCCAAAGTTTTGACCGACCGCACAGACCAACTAGCCGAAATTAGTTCCATGAGTTTTGGCCTTGCGGTCGGTCTCCGTTCGTACGGTAAAAAGATCCGAAAACCTGGTCATCCATACGAATCTCGGTGGTCGCTGAAATCCCCATAGATGGTTAAGCATAACTACCGAATGGTGGGACGTTCGGTAGTTTTAGTACGAATTTACGGAGGTCTGGAGGACTCAGCGGTATTCGCCTGTTTGGGTATCCGTTTTCAGTTCCATGCGTTTACAGGCAAATACCGCTGTTCGTGCACAAGATGGCCGCGAACACGTGTAAAAGTCCCGAAATGGCGGCCACCTATACTTTACACACGGAATTCGTACTGAATCATGCGAACGGTTTATTCTTTCGAATCCTCTTATATTTTACACTGTGGATTCACTTAAATCATGCGAACAGGAGACAATGAAATGAATAGAGGTTTAAACTGTAATTCCCTTGCTTGCTTCACAGTTACCAGGGACTTGTAAGGATCCGTTACAGCGATCAATATGTCAAAGATGGCTGAGGTATTGCAGAAATGTGATGAGTCGCCCAGTGCCTTTTATGATCGATTATTGGAGGCATACCGGTTGTATACCCCCTTTAATCCAGAGGCTCCTGAGAATTCCCGGATGGTTAACTCTGCCTTTGTCAGCCAGGCCTACGGAGATATAAAGAGAAAGTTATAAAAGTTAGAAGGGTTTGTAGGGATGTCTATAACTCAATTAATGGAGATAGCGAATAAGGTATATATGAATAGGGAGACAGAGACGAAAAAGGAAGAAGAGCGAAAAATGAGAAGGAAAGCAGATATGTTAGCAGTAGCTATCGCGGGTGTAGATAGAAGGGAAAAGGAAGTATATAGGGGAACTGAGAAAAGTGAGAATAAGTGGAATAGGGAGCCTTTAAGTAGGAACCAATACGCGTATTGTAGGGAAGAAGGGCATTGGAGAAGTGAGTGTCCACATAGGGAACAACATGAGAGAGAGATAGAACAAGGGCAGGATATAGCAATAATTATAGAGGCAGAGCGAGAGGAAGAGGAGGCCCTGGAGGAAATGGTGGGAATAATAGAGGAAGCATTAATGGGGATAGGTATTACCCAGCAGCGCAGAAACCCAGAGAGAGAGAAGATAGGGACTTTGTGGGTTTGGCTGACACTGTCATGGAGGACTATTGATACCGACCGGGCTCCATCCCCCTTGGCCGAGCGGATCCTATGGTCGATGTAGCAATAGGGGGAAAAAGGAGTTCTTTCATGATCGACACTGGTGCTGAACATTCTGTGGTGACTGACCTAGTCGCTCCTCCTTCAGGAAGAACTATCACCGTAATAGGAGCAACTGGAAAGAGTGCTGCTAAACCGGTTCTTAAAAGTCGACTCTGTACACTGGGAGGCCACGTAGTAAAACAGCAGTTCCTTTACATGCCTGAATGTCCAGTCCAACTGCTAGGGCGAGATTTGTTATCGGAATTACAAGCACAGATAACATTTCTGCCTAACGGAACGACATCCTTGAAGTTTAATGGACCCTCAGGTATAATGACAATATCAGTACCAAAGGAAGAAGAGTGGCGACTTTATACAGTGTTGACCAACCAAAACCCTAAGAGTGATGAATCTTTGTTTAATGTACCAGGAGTGTGGGCAGAGAGTAACCCACCAGGACTTGCTCGCAATATCCCACCTATACGGATTGAACTAAAGCTTGGGGTTTATCCAGTGAGCCTAAGACAATACCATATTCCACAAAAGGCAAAGAAGAACATACAGTCTTATTTGGATAAGTTCATAAGGTATGGTATCCTACAATTCTGTACTTCCTCCTGGAACACCCCATTGTTGCCTGTTCAAAAGCCCGAGACAGATGAGTATCGCCCTGTGCAGGACTTGAGAGCAGTCAATGATGCGGTAGTAAGTATACATCCAGTTGTGGCCAATCCCTATAACCTGCTTGCTTTAATTCCGGGCGGGGCTACTTACTTCACAGTTTTGGACCTCAAAGATGCCTTCTTTTGCCTACGAATTGCTACAGAAAGCCAGTGTATCTTTGCATTCCAATGGGAAAATGCTGTAACGGGCTTGAAACTCCAGATGACTTGGACAAGACTGCCCCAAGGGTTTAAGAATTCACCTACCCTATTTGGATCAGCATTAAGTCAGGACTTACTAGATTTCAAGTCCATCCCAGGAGAATGTGTACTACTACAATACGTAGATGATTTGTTGATAGCGGCAGTTACAAGAGAGATATGTCAGCAAGCAACATATGATTTACTGCACATTCTTTGGAAGGCAGGATACAAGGTGTCCAGGAAGAAAGCCCAGTTGTGTCAGCCAACTGTCAAGTATCTGGGATTCCATATCTCTGAAGGTCAAAGGATAATGGGGCCAGAGAGAAAAGAAGCTGTATGCCAAATACCAACACCTAAGAATAGAAGACAAGTGCGAGAATTCTTGGGGGCAGCAGGCTTCTGCAGGATATGGATTCCCAGTTATGCGATATTGGCGAAACCCCTTTATGCAGCTATAAAAGGCACAGAACACGATCCCTTCCTGTGGACTATCGAACAGCAGACGGCATTTGAGCATGTTAAGAAGGCATTGATGAGCGCCCCAGCATTAGGTCTACCTGATCATACACGTCCATTCTACTTATATGTACACGAGCAAAGAAGGATGGCTGTGGGAGTACTGACACAGTACTTGGGATCATGGCAACGACCTGTTGCATATATGTCCAAACAACTGGATGCAGTGGCCAGTGGCCTTCCACCTTGTCTAAGAGCCGTAGCTGCCGCCGCCCTGCTGGTAGCTGAAGCTGATAAGCTCACTCTGGGTCAGGAACTCTACGTGCGAGTCCCGCACGCAGTACAGACGTTGCTAGACTATAAAGGCAATCATTGGTTTAGTAATAGCCGTATGACTAAGTATCAAGCTATGTTATGTGAGAACCCGAGAGTGTATCTTGAGACTGTCAATACCTTGAATCCAGCTACCCTTTTGCCACAACCTACTGAGAGTCAACATGATTGCCTGGAGGTGATGGATGAAGTGTTCTCAAGCAGACCGGACCTTCGTGATTTTCCCATCCAGAACCCCGATGTCCAGTACTATACGGACGGCAGTAGTTACGTGAAAGAAGGGATTCGCTACGCAGGATATGCAGTGACAACCATAGACAAGGTGATAGAAGCTCGGCCATTGTCAAAAGGAACATCGGCACAGAAGGCAGAATTAATCGCACTCACACGAGCGTTACAATTGGCTGAATGATTTAGGGTGAACATCTATACGGACTCAAAGTATGCGTTTTTAACCACTCATGCCCATGGAGCTTTGTATAAAGAAAGAGGACTACTGAACTCAGAGGGTAAAGAAATCAAGTACGCAGCTGAGATATTACAACTCTTGGAAGCCGCGTGGGAACCGAAAGAAGTTGGTATCATACATTGTCGAGCACATTTGAAAGGTGATGGTGATGTAGAGTTATTAAAACCCTGTATTAAACCTGTGTTGAATTTTTGCACTAACTCCATTTTAATCTCATTACCTGACAGAATTTCCATTTTGACTACATTACATGACAGAATTTCCTAACAGCATTTAGTATAATGAATAGAGACTGTATTTTCTAGAAAGACATGACTAACACCGGAATTATCGAGCTCCTGTAACATGCAACAAAGTATAGCCAAGGCCATGAGAAAGCTGCCCTAATGAAATGTTCTATTCATAAAAAGGACCCTGAATCTGACCACGAGTCTGACATTACTAACTACCCAAAATGACGCCCAAGCCCCCCTTCCCACCGAGTAAGCCTCGTGCTGGGTAAGACGGCGCATGAGCCATCTGTCCACACCCGTGTCCAGAATAACGCCACCTCCCGGTGGGAGGACACCTAGCTAACCACTTAGTTCTTGAGCCAATTAATAATATTGATGGGTGGACATTGACATAACCACTTAACACTTAATCCAATTAATGATGTTTATTTACTGTAATCTTGATATTCAATGATGATGTAATTCTGCTCTTATAAGGGTCTGCGAGCCCGCTTTTAATCAGATGCCATTACATTTTCTCGAAGTGCTTTTAACCTGAACTCCGTGTGTCAGTGTGAACTTACTTCTGCGTATACGCAATTTAATCATCTCAGATTTGGACAGGAACAGATAGACATTTAAACATATTTGTTTATTTCTAAATTAATCTACATCAATGGTGATGTGGTGAAAGGAGATCGGATGGCAGATAATGCAGCCAAGCGTGCCGCTGAATCGGGACAACAGGAATATGTGGAGTGTATAGCTGCTCTCATACTGACCCCTCTGTCTCAATGGACTCCAATTTATACAGCTCAAGAAGAAGAGTGGTTAAAGACTGAAGCTGGAAAATACTTGGAGAATAAGTGGTATCAGTTAGAATATGGAAGGATATTCCAGCATCGCTAGCCGTAGAAATTGTCCAGAATTATCACAATGGGACACATTCCGGGAGAGATAGTATGGAAGAATCTCTTAGGAAGCATTTCTACATACCAAGATTGTCCAATTTGACTCAGGCCATTGTACGAAGATATGTGTTATGTGCCAAAAACAACGCAAGGCAAGGTCCAGTGAAACCACCGGGAGTCCAGTATATGGGAGGACTCCCTATGTCCGATCTCCAAATAGACTACACGGTAATGCCTAAATCCGGTGGACATCGTTACCTACTAGTAGGTAGAAGCATGTCCTACTCGTACAGAGAAAGCAGGAGAAGTTGTGCGATTTTTGTTGCGGGAAATAATACCCAGATATGGACTACCATGTTCTATAGGATCGGATAATGGTCCAGCCTTTGTTCACCAGTGCCTACAACAACTGACTCATATGCTCGGTATTAAGTGGAAACTTCATACGGCATATAGGCCTCAGAGTTCTGGGAAAGTGGAAAGGATGAACAGAACTATTAAGAACCAATTGGCAAAGATGTGTCAAGAAACCCAACTTAAATGGAATGTTCTTTTGCCAATAGCTCTGTTGCGCATTCGTTGTACACCTACCAGAAGGATGGGTCTCTCACCTTTTGAAATTATGTATGGGCGTCCACTTCCCGTACTTGGTAACTTAAGGGGGGATTTAAGTCAGTTGGGAGAAGGAATTACCCGGCAGCAGGTTGTAGAGTTGAGTAAAACTATGGAGGAGGTACAGAAATTGGTACAAGATAGGTTACCTGTGAATATTTATCCACCTGTCCATTCTTATCATCCAGGAGATCAAGTTTGCAAGTTTGAGATCAAGTTTGCAAGGAGTGGAACAGTGTACCGTTGGGGCCAAAGTGGTGGGGTCCTTATGTTGTTCTTTTGTCTACCCCAACAGCTATAAAGGTGGCCGAAGTGACTCCGTGGATTCATCACTCCAGGGTTAAATCAGCAGCAGTAGATTCTTGGCAAGTTACACCAGATCCTGAGAATCCCTGCAAGATCCGGTTGAAGCGTGCAACTCAGACGGAGTGACGAGGAAATATTGGGACTTCTAGAGTAATCATAGAGATGAGCAAGTAGGTGTTTTGACGGCCATAATAAAGCCTGACCACCTGCCTACGTTACATAGTCAGAGTGTCTGTGAAGAAAAGTGAGGATCAGGAGGACTCCATTACCTGCAGCCCTCACACACTGGAAGCTGAAGTGCCATTGCACGGTCGAAGAGTCAGGACAAAGATGTCAGGAGTGATGTGTTTGATAATGTATATATGTGTGTTTTTAATTATTCAGGAAGGTAGAGGTACCGACACACCAGGCTGTGAGGTTTGCATTAAGACTACGAAAAAAGGCAATCACATTTCCCAGACCCTTATTTGGCATTCACAATATGAGTGTAAAGGACATGTATCTAAGTGTAGATACTTAGGTATAGATTATAGTGTATGCCATTTAGGAGCAGGGGAACCTAAGTGTTTTAGTCCAGAGTATCAACCCTGTACAATTTGGTTGACTATTCAGAATGGAGACTCACAGGGGACCCTGATAAATAAGACCATACTAGAAACCGTACATTCTTCAGGTGTTCTGCTATTTGATGCATGTAAGGTGATATCAGGTGGTAGAAAACCGTGGAATGTATGTGGTGATCTTAAATGGGAAAGAACGTAATAAAGATTATAATTATTGTCCGTATTGGTCCTGTGTAGGGTGGGCAACCTGGGGACAGACAGTAGATAAGGATATGATTGTCACTAAGTTGCCTACCAAACCATATTGTAAGTCTATGGAGCGTAACCCAGTCCATTTACTTATCAATGACCCAGAACTATTTATAGATAGGTGTAACGGACCGTTTCAGCATAAAAGGGGAAAAATCTGTTTAGGCGATAATCCCCTTTTCTAGAGACAGGCACAGCTACTGCAGCACACCAAACTCCCGATCTGGATACGAAATAACACTCCGAACTGGAACAGCTGAACAAGAAAAGCATACAATCCGCTTACACTCTTGGCAGTCAGCTTACAATCCAATCCCCCCCAATAACGAGACGACACTTCATTTTGAGGGTTAAGCAGGAACTCTGGACTGGGACACCCAGTCTGGCTTTTATTACAAACAAGTACATACAGGACACTCCCAGGGGGAGGATGAAATTAACCAATCACAGGGATGTACCTCCCACACATTTCCTCCCCTTAGATTAGCACTTAATATAATTATACCGTACACCCTTTTCCCCAATTCCTGGATGTACCCCAAATACATATGCTACACCTCCAAAACAGGTATCCCCTGATAGCCCTTATTCAGGGGGACAACATATTCAAGAATCAGGTCATTCGGATGAATGGTTCGGGAGATATGAGGTTCCAAAGATTTGACCGACCGCATGGGTAAAGTATCCGAAAACAGTTCCATGCATTTTGGCCCTGCGGTCGGTCACAAACAAGTGAATGAAACAGACGAATTACTTGGGTTATAGAGACTAAGTGGGATTCGCATGAATCCCCTAGTTCGTATGTTTCTTTCTACCGAACGGCGGGTCATTCGGTAGTTCCTATACGAATTTCTGGAAGTATGGAGGTCTCAGCGGTGTTTGCCTAGTCAAGTGTCCGATTTTAGTTCCAGACACTCGACGGTAAAACACCGCTGTTCGGTAGTTTAAGATGGCCGCCGCCACGTGTTTGTTTCCCGAATGGCGGCCACCCAGAGGACAAAGACCACACTACACTGATTGCCAATTACCCGTTTGCAACATTGTTGCAAACGGTAATTGGAGGCACACTTAGTCCTGGGTGGTCTGGTTGTTCGGTAGTTTCCTCAATACAATGAATGGAGTGATTCTACCGAACAATCAGATGAATGCTGCATATATATATAACCCAGGTTAACTGCATACAAAAATACATACATGACATTAAAGTATTCAAGGCAGGATTACTGTACTACGCTCCACAGTCTTAAAGGTACAGTATCCCAAAAGTCCCCATAGATCCACAGATGGCCCTTAAAGGCCCAGTAGCAGTAATATACATTATTACATGCCCAAATATAGTTTTTCCAGTACAATATGTCCAGGGGCCATAGTCGCAGGGCAGGAGGCTAGCAACCAGGCTTCTCCAGTTCACAGTGGCGAAGTTGGTTTCGCCACAATAGGTTTGGGAACTTATTTGGGTTCCAGATATATGGAACAGGTTTGGATCCTGGGACAATATTATTTATAGGGATAGAGACCGATACTGTGTGTAACGGATCGCCTGGCACCCCGACTTGGTACCTCCGTTAATGGATGCTCCTAGCGCTTCCTGAGGACTCCAAGCACTCTGGCAGACACCACAATCACCGAATCAGAGAAGCATATGAATCCTCTCAAGCCTCTGAATGCTGTAGACAGTTGAATAGGAACCATGCGAATAGGTTTGCACTCCTAGCAGTCAAACTGGAACAGCATGCAATAAATCCTCCCCCAATAATGAGACGACACTTCACTTTGAGGGTTAAACAGGAACTCTGGACTGGCACATCCAGCCTGGCTTTTATTACAAGTGTTGAGAATACAGGACCGCACATAGGGAGGGACAAAACAACCAATAGCATAATGGTTACAACCCCCAGGTCCCCTCCCCTCAGATAACCAGTTAACATAATTATTACAGCCAGGGAAAATACAGTTTTTATACATGTGCTATAACTTTAAAACCCTACATCCAATCGTCATAACAATTACATATTTGGAATCAGCACACTTTAAACATAAACCCTTCCAAAAATCAGCCAAATCCCTCAAATGGATCAAAAGTTAGCTGGAGGTCCCTTTATGACCGACCGTGTAACAGAACTTCACCATCACCAAAGCCCTGTGGAATAAAACAGTGAAATGCCGGATAAAGCATCTGTTCGGTAATTTAATTTGTTACTTTTCGGCAGATTTCTACCGAACACCGGACTGATTTGATATATTACAAAGCATGTTTTACCTTTCCAGCCTGTTTCCAGCCGTTCGCATCATTTCGCACGAACTCCGTGTATAACATATAGGTGGCCGCCATTTCGGGACTTTTGCACGTGTTCGCGGCCATCTTGCGTGCGAACAGCGGTGTTTGCCTGTGAACGCATGGAACTAAAAACGGATACACAAACAGGCGAACACCGCTGAGACCTCCATACGCCCAGAAATTCGTGCTGGAACTACCGAACGACGGGCCATTCGGTAGTTACACTTAATCAGCTATGGGGAATCCAGCGAACTCGGAGATAGTTGTGGATGATAAGAATTTCGTATAGTTTTAACAGGCGAACGGAGACCGACTGCAGGGCCAAAACTTGTGGAACTCTTTTCGGCTAGAAAATCCGTGCAGTCGGTCAAAACTTCAAACATCCATAACTCCCGAACCCCACAACCGAATGGGCTGAAATTTGGACAGATTGTTCCCCTAACCAAGACCTTTCAAGCGGTGCTGGACTTAAAGGTGTACCCCCTGTTTTGGGGGGGTACATCCAGAACTGGGGTAAAATATTGTACGTTATAATTGTGTTATGTGTTTATCTGAGGGGAGGAGACGTGGGGGTGTTACCCTGTGTATAATTGGTTGTTTTCATCCTCCCCCTGGGAGCAGGCTGGGTGTTCCAGTCCTCAGTTCATCTTGACCCTTCAAAACGTAGCCTTGTCTCGTTCTTGGAAGGGGATTATTTGGGGATGTTATTCTGCTCCTGTTACAGCTGAACCTGACTCTCGCTCTGGATATCGTGGATGGGATTACATCAGCTTACTTCTCCACAGCAGCTTGCAGGGAAAAAGGACGTCTTCAACGGCAGATACCCTCTCTCTACCTGGGTAGCCGTTACAGACCGCAAGCACAATTTCCTGCCCAAAACAGTTCCATAGATTTGGGCTGTGCGGTCAGTCAATTTCATGCCGAAAAACGACTAAGTCCCATTTCAAACGGGACTTAGTCTCTGGAGCTGCAAGTTCAGAATGGAAGAAGGTAAGGGTCAGCGGTGTTCGGTAAAATGTGTAGCCGATTTCAGTTCCACAGAATCTTTAGCATACACCGCTGACCGTGTCCGACTGAACAAAGATGGCCACCGCCACGTGCAATTAACCTGCAGTAACCTCACAGCCCGGGAGGTAAATTGCCTGCACACTTTAACTTCTGGGTGGTCTGCCTGTGTGGTACTTGGTTCAGTAAGCCCTATTTACTGAACCAAGAGGGGGAAGGCCAGGGGCAAGTTATTTTACAGGTCTGGGGACATAGTCTTAAAGGGACATTGTTCACCAAAGTTACAAGATGTCCCCAGACGGTTCTTAAAGGGCCATACACACCGAATAAAAGTCCATACGTTTTCAGGGGCCATAGTCTTAAAGGGTATTGTTACCCAAAGTCTCAATATGTCCCCAGACAGTTCTTAAAGGGCCAGCAGCAGTACAATAAAATACCATTCACTGTGCTTAAAGGGCCAGCAGTCGCACAATAAAATACAATATGCCCCAAATAACCCAGGGGCCATAGTCAGCAGGTAGGAGGCGGGCAAACAGGCTTCTCCAGGGCCCAGTGGCGAGGTTGGTTTTGCCACACTGTGGCAACCCAGACTCATCAGGTCTTCCATTCCTTCTATGAGGAGATGAGTGTGGAAAATAAGATCCCCCATAACGCGAAGAACTTATTTATTGATTTAGCCAAGTGTATTGTTGGTAGTCTTAATGTAACCAACTGCTATGTGTGTGGAGGTACTAATATGGGAGACCAATGGCCATGGGAAGCAAAGGAGGTAATGTATTCCGGTTCTGAGACAGTTGAACAGTTAATATCTTCTCAAACTGATTATCAAATGAGTGTTAGAGGTAAATCTGAGTGGCGATTAAAGACCTCCATTATAGGTTATGTTTGCATAGCAAGGAAAGGAATAATGTTTAATACATCTGTAGGAGAATTGACTTGTCTAGGGCAAAAAGCTTATAATGATGATACAAAAGATACAACTTGGTGGTCAGCTTCAAATGTCTCCGAACCACCTAATCCGTTTGCAATTTATACCAATTTAAAGGATGTGTGGTTTGACTTATCTGCTACATCTAGTTGGAAAGCTCCAGCAAATTTGTACTGGATCTGTGGTAAGAAAGCCTATTCAGAGTTACCACAGGACTGGGAAGGGGCATGTGTATTAGGTATGCTCAAACCATCCTTCTTCTTGTTGCCAATTGAAACAGGAGAGACTTTGGGAGTTAAAGTATATGATGTGAATCATAGAAAGAAAAGGGGACCCCTAGAGATAGGTACCTGGGAAGATAATGAGTGGCCTCCCCAGCGTATTATAGATTATTATGGGTCAGCTACGTGGGCAGAAGATGGTACTTTTGGATATAGAACCCCAATATACATGCTCAACCGTATCATAAGGTTACAGGCAGTGGTTGAGATAATTACCAATGAAACATCGCAAGCGCTTAATCTCCTAGCAAAGCATAACACTAGGATGAGGACAGCCGTCTACCAAAATAGATTACCTATTGGCAGTAGAGGGAGGTGTATGGGGGAAGTTTAATCTAAGCAATTGTTGTCTTCAAATAGATGATGAAGGGCAAGCAATAGCTGAGCTTACTAGCCATATGGTTAAACTAGCACATGTGCCTACTCAAGTATGGAAAGGGTATAATCCGAGTAGTTGGTTTGGTAATTGGTATGAGCAGCTTGGAGGACTCAAGGCATTGGTAGGTGGAGTCATGCTAATCTTGATGTTGTGCCTTCTCCTGCCATGTCTGATTCCTTTGGTAGTTAGGTCTGTGCAGAGCATTATAGAGAATATAGCAGAGAGAAAGGCCGCTGCACAGATAATGGCTGTTTATAGGTATGAGGCTCTAAATCAAGGAGAACATGTACAGGAAGAGGAATGCTGAGGGATTCGTATCTTTAGAGAGGCGCAAAGTCTAGTCTGGTTTATGGCAACTTGAGGTGTAAGCAAACTCTGATTAAGTGATGCATCTGGAATTATGAAATATCAGAAGCATCAAAGGGGGAATGTGGTGGAATCTCGGTAAAAATAAATTTAGTAGGCCGAGATTGCCACGTGGTATGTGCACGTGCATATACTGATGTATCGGTCGGTTGGTTGCACGTGGCAACGATACAATCAGTAGTGTACGGAGCATGTGCAGGAATACAGGATATAGAGAATTCCCCTCCTCCATTGTGTTGGGCAAGCCATGTGGTCAAACAGGACGTTAGACTTTGTTCTGTTGATTGGGTAAGAGTACGTGTGGGTGGAGCTGATTATGGGAGGAGCTATATACCTATATAAAGGACCTACACTGTATGATCAGGGCTCAGACTTTGCTGTTTTTGGTGACATTAGTCCCTCTGAGTCCCGGTCGGTGAATCGAATATAGATCTCTTCCTTCCTGAAGAAACCTGTGTCCATCTCTCTGTGCTCGGCTTCCGTCAGTTTCTCCGGTATCAATCCCTCTACACCACCTGCCACTGAACTCGATCCCCCCCCCCGACGGAGAACATCCACCGCAAAGGACGTACCCGATCGCTCCCTGCGCGTCCACAGCCCAAGCGGAGGCCCTCACCCTCACCACGGGGTGTGGAGCAGCCAGACACCTGAAACGCCATGCCGGTGCCACCCCAGAGCTTATACGGGGCGCCAGCCTCCCACCCAAGGTTGCTGACAACGGACAATGATTACCTGGTAGTATAATCTACGTTACACCACAGTTGAAAATTGTTTAGTTACACCTGTTAAATTTGTTCACAAAATTATTTAATTGTACGGGCGGTAGAGCCCAGGGCACCGGTCGCCCCGGGCGCGCAGAGGGGGTCATACAGAGAGGACCTATAGATAGGGGCCGAAGACCCCTCTGTGCACGCCGGGGGATCAGAATGTAGCCTCACGAGGCCTCACTGCAGTTAGTTGAAAATTAGCATAAGCCACTGCCCTCCCGACAGGACCATTCGGCCCGGGGCCCCAGCCGCCCCAGCCGCCCCGAAAAGCAGGAAGTCCAATATTAATAGACCATGGCTGAATACCACAAAACAGAAATGTAGAGGACAGATCATAGCTCACAGTCCTCCCACGGCTCAGCCAAGCCCTGATCCGCCCATTATAACCGGTATACCTACCGACAGGGACCGTAACGTCCTGGTTTCTAGGCCCCTAGAGAGCAGAGTGCTTAAGACATAAGGACAGCAACCATAAGAGGCTAGGCAAGCACCGGAGGAAGTGACCCTATCCCCACACTACCACACAAC
Organism: Pelobates fuscus; assembly: GCF_036172605.1. Classification (NCBI taxonomy): domain Eukaryota; kingdom Metazoa; phylum Chordata; class Amphibia; order Anura; family Pelobatidae; genus Pelobates; species Pelobates fuscus. Next base: position 118,133,626 of record NC_086326.1, read on the forward strand.
CCCTCGTAATCAGAGACCAACCGCTAAAGCGCTTAGTACGGGTCAGCTGAAACCTGGCCCGCAAGCACAATAGGCACCCAGACCTAGCCACTAAGGGACCAAGACCAGAGGCCGCACCCCCAAATACAAGGAGGACAGGTGACATGGCAACACCATAACTCGTAGCACCCAAAGGCAGGCGGGCTACACCACCTGTCTACGCTGCAGAAGATATAAACATGCCCCCAGGTCTGAACCACACAGCCCGACATAAAGCCCATCCCGAGCACAGGGAGAACAGATGGTATTGCAAGGTCCCACACTATGTACCCACAGGCCAACCACACCTGTTACCCCGGTCATCAAAGTTGCAAACGCAGGCCTAGAGGTCAGAACCACTTTCTCCGATTAAACACCTACCCTGCATATAGGGAGGACAGATAGCATAGCATGGCTATATGACAAATTTAGATGCGGCAGCTAAACTGGTTGTTTATGCTACCAATGTTATAACCGTATACTCCCAGGTCAGAACCGCATTCCAGCACTCAAAACCTACCCTAAACATAGGGAGAACTGGGAGCGTAACACAGGTTTCTAGCAGACCCAGGCACGCTGGCTAAATCTGAGATCCATGTACCAAATGTGACAAATGTGATAAATGTATGAAATAAATGTATGTCTCCAGGTTAACACCGCATATTCCAGGTCAACGCCTCCCCTACGCACAGAGAACATATATCATACTGACAGTGGCACAAATAGACAGGGGACTGACGGTAACACCTCACCATACGATACCTAACCACAGCCAAAGGGCACAGGTCACAAAAACAGGCCCTCCGGTTGGATATGCAAAGCCCTGACTCACAACCACCCCAAGTACAGGTACCCGAATCACCACAGCCGAATCTGGCCCAGATACACAGCCTGACCCCTAAACCACCCCTTAACCGGGGATACAACAAACCAAGGACAACGGCCACCAGCCGCGAGTCCCACAAACGAGGGACCAACAGCACCTCAACAACTAGCTACAGTCAAGCACAGTTAATTCACGAGGGTGACATACACCCCCCTAAGAATCAGCAGGACCAGGCCCACCCACTCCCCCGGAACAGGGAGTAATTACACCACTCACAGCGGTCCAGAGCCGCGCAAAGAGGGGAAGAAAAACAAACCCCACCGCCCGCCACCAAGGCCACTATGGGAACAGGGCGACAGGGCAGGAGTAGAGGGGCAAGGACTCGAAACCCCATACACACATAGAGAAATACAGCCCCAGACCAAACCATATCAGGAAAACATCAGCCCAGCCCACCCACCAATACACCGCAGTAAGAGGGGACACGGTAACCCCTAGCACAGCACTCAACGAAGATGGGCACATCACACAAACACCCAAAAACAGAAAGGGGGATTCCACCCCGCAACAGGGACACGAGCTACGACCCCAAACAGCTCACACTCCCTAACACAACTCAATATCGACACAAAAAGGTCACAACATCAGGACCGCAGCAGCTTACACCCCAAACATCAGACTTGAGTCACATAACATTCTAAGACAACAACCCAAGCGAAGGCATAACCACAAGAACAAAAAGTGGACTCACCCACACCCATAGAACAACCAGATGGTTACACCCCCCCATCCATACAACAACCCAATCATCCACCCAGGTAACGGCGCTACCACGACGCCACACCCCGCAGAGTCGCACCCACACAAAAAACCCCGGGGTGGAGAGCGACTGGCATGTAGATAGTCCACTCTCCACCTCACACACGTACAAACAACCACAACCACCACATCTGACCCAACTTCAGAGAACGATCCAATCTAAAGCCTCAAACCGCCCAAACATCGCCTGGCAAGAGACAAATAAGACCAGGATTTCCCCCACCTACACCCCCCCATACCCACCTCGTCTCAATCCCCCCCTAAGGTACACTGCACATACCTTCTCCGCTCCACCAACGCCACGAAACGCACGTGACCACATAGACACCGCACTGACCGGCATGCCGGCCACTCTGACCTGCCTATCGATAAACTGCAAGGGCCTGAACAACCCAGCCAAAAGGCACCAGTTCATGCGATGGGCCAATAGATCGAAAGCGGACATCCTCCTCCTCCAGGAAACACACTATACCCAAGCCAAACAGTTCCCTCTCCTAAGCCGACATTACCGAGTCAACCACTTCGCCAGCTCCCCCCAGGACAAACAGAACGGAGTAGCCATCATCATTCGAAAATCGTGCCCCCTATCCATCCACCGAACGATAGCTGACCCACAAGGCCGATACCTCACGGTATCCGGCAAAATAGGCACGCACTCCTACGCAATCACATCAATCTACGTGCCGAACACCCCTTCTAGGGCATTCTGGCACACGATACAAGCACACCTAGCTCTCTTCCCCTCACACCACTCAATTCTAGGCGGGGACTTCAACGCGGCCCCATCACCAGCGGTGGATAGACACCGCACACAATCGCACCCACGAGCACGACGCCACCAACCAACGGCCAAAACGGACAAAAGTCTTGCAGCCTTCATTTCAAGAACCCACATGATCGACGCCTGGAGATCCCAACACCCCACCACCCTAGACTACACCTTCTTCTCACACCCACACCAGTCACACTCCTGCATAGATCTATTTCTGATATCCCTGACGCTGGTGCCCATGGTCAACAGCACCACTATAGGACCCATTACGTGGTCAGACCATGCGGATGTCACATTGACACTAAACCTACCAGGCACAACACGGCCCTGGACCTGGCGCTTAAACCCCAACCTATTTCACAACCCGCTAATTCGACAAAACGTGGCCCACGCTATCACCGAATATTTCACACTAAATAAGGATACGGTCACCTCCAAAGGTTTCCTATGGGCTGCCCAAAAGGCAGTATTACGGGGAGTCCTGATTAACCAAGCAACGATACACAAAAAAAAACAGACGGCCCACCTAGAACAAAAACTAACGACTCTCAGGACTCTAGAGGCTAAGTGCAAACTCAATCCAACACCAGACATAAATGACCAAATTAAAAAATGCCAAACGGACATTAAAGACTACATGGCGAAGGACTCGACCAAAGCATTACTATGGACGAAACAACTCTTCTATGACAAGGCGAATAAAGCGGACACACTGCTCGTGCGCAAACTCAAACAAGGAACAGAACGCAAACAGATCAACAAAATATCCACACCAGAAGGAACCATCACAGAGAACCCACTTGAGATAGCCAGCGTCTTCCAAAACTATTTCAAAGCACTGTACGATCACTCACCCGCAACCCGACAACACCCCGCACACGCCAAACCGCTCATAGAACATTACCTACACCAGGTACACCTACCCTCTCTCCCCACAGAAGCAGCACAAACACTGTCCAGACCTATCACGCCGGAAGAACTGGCAGGGACAATAAAAACATTGAAACCCAACAAAAGCCCGGGCCCGGACGGGTTCACAGGCCTTTACTATAAAACATACGCAACAACCCTCATCCCACACCTCTGCAACCTCTACAACGCTATCATGGATGGTGAACCCCTGCCACCGGACATGCTACAGGCCAACAAATGCCTCCTCCCGAAACCTAATAAAACGCTCCTAGAACCGGCACATTACCGACCGATCTCTCTCCTCAATGTGGACATCAAACTGCTCACCAAACTACTAGCAGACCGTCTCAATCCCTTTCTACCCCAACTAATCCACCCAGACCAGGTAGGCTTCATATCAACAAGACAGGCAAGCGACAACACCAGACGCACATACAACCTCATATGGACAGCCCACACAAGACGGATCCCGACACTATTCTTATCACTGGACGCCGAAAAAGCTTTTGAAAGACTGCTCTGGCCCTTCCTGTTAGCAACCCTTGAAAAATTCGGATTCCCGCAAAGCTTCCAGAACGCCCTACAGGTACTGTATGCCACGCCACAAGCTCACCTCTTACTCCCGCTTACCCAACCCCCCTCCTTCACGATCTACAACGGTACGCGCCAGAGCTGCCCTTTATCCCCGGTCCTCTTCGCACTCTACCTGGAACCACTCTTACAGACCCTGAGAATCAACAAGGACATTGCTGGCCTCAAAATACGCGAAGCAGTATATAAAACAGCAGCATATGCAGACGACCTGCTCATCACAATCCTGCTCATCACAATCACTGAACCACCCCTCCTACAAGCCCTGGACACGTACGCAGCCGTGTCGGGATATAAACTAAATATAGATAAAACAGAAGCCTTGCCTATACACATAGACCCCCCCACGGCAACAACCATACAAGACAAGTACCCCCTCAAGCTAAACGCCACCCATATACACTACCTGGGAGTTACCCTACCGGCAGACCTCTCCAACAGCTACACCTTGAACTACACACCCACAATACAAAAAAATTACACACGACATATCCACCTGGCAAAACATGCCAATATCCTGGCTGGGTAGACTGGTGTCAGTTAAAATGAATGTACTCCCTAGGCTTCTATACTTGTTCCAAACCCTACCGATCCCCATCCGGAGAACCGACTTCAAACTGCTCCAAACCACAATCGATAAATTTATCTGGTTCAACCGACGCACCAGAATCAAACGGCAAACTCTATACGTCCCCAACAGAACCGGGGGACTAGGCCTACCTCACCTTACCCATTACTATGAGGCGGCCCAACTAGCACAAGGCCAAAACTGGCACGCCCAGTACGGGGTCAAAAGATGGGTAGACCTAGAACACGACATCTTCGGTAGAGACTTCCCCTCCCTCTATATCTGGCTACCAAAATCCGTGAGGCCCCCCTACCCGGCACATCCCCAGCCATAATAAACACCATCAACATCTGGGACAAAATCACGCAAAAAAGGGGGCTCACAACACAACCCTCACCGCTAACTCCGATACTCCGCAACACACAATTCCCACCGGGCATGACGCCCAAAGACTTCGCCCGCTTCGAAGACAACGACCTCACCCACCTACATCACTTCTACAGAAACCAACTGTGGCGAAACCAACTTCGCCACTGTGAACTGGAGAAGCCTGGTTGCTAGCCTCCTGCCCAGCGATTATGGCCCTGAGAGATTGGGCCCTTTAAGAACAGTGTTCGCCCATGTAATGACTATGGGAGAAGGATTGGCACTTACTAGAGGGCACTTCGGATGCAGCCGAAGTTGCCGAAGTGTCGAAGTTACCGAAGGTGTCGAAGTCGTCGAAGTGACCGGCATCGGACAAAGGACCACGTGGCGGCGGCCATTTTAACTCGAACACCGCCGACCCGTACCATCGACTGCACTTCGACACTTCGACTAAAGTCGAAGTACCGAACACACTTCGAACGGGACTTAGTCGTTTTTATACCAGGAAGGGACCGACCGCACAGCCCAAATCCATGGAACTATTTTGGGCAAGAAAAGGTGCTTGCGGTCGGTCATAAAAGGACTTCCGTGTAACTTTTTATTTACTGAAGGGATTGGTATGATTTTTGAGAGTGTTTATGTTTAAAGTATGCTGAGTCTGAATATGTGGTTTTTATGTGGATGTGATGTATGGTTTCAAAGTTATGAAAGTTGTGTAAAAGTATATTTTAAACTGTATGCATAATGGGATTATGTGTCACACTAAGGGGAGGGGATGTGTGGGAGGTAACCTCTGTGTCATTGGTTCTTTTATGCCTCCCCCTGGGTGTGGCCTGTATGTGTGAGTTGGAAATAAAAGCCAGGCTGGATGAGCCAGTCTGTTGTTGCTGTTTAACCCTGAAGCTGGAGTGTGTCTCTTTCTTGGGGGGAAAGGGGACTGTATGCCGACTGCCAGGAGTGTAAGCTGTTCGTATTGCTTTTCCTGTTCGGCTGCTTCCAGGGTTCGTGTGTCTGCTGTTCGAGAGTTGGTGAATTCGTGCAGTTTGGGAGTTCGGGAAGTTGGTGCTTATAGTAGCTGCTGGTCTATGGAAAAGGGGATTATTGCCTAAACTGGGTTTTATCCTCTTGTAAGCAAAACGGTCCGTTACAATTGGTGGCAGCGGTGGGATCGTTCCTACAACCAGAGGGACAGCTACAGACAACACCATTCCTGGATTACAAATTGAGGGCAACGCTAGTACCCGTACAGCGACCCTATCTACAAGGAACCAACTGCAAAGAGCTGAGATCACGGCTGATTTTCCTCGGACCCAAACCCCCGGAGAAATACGTGCAGCTTGTGAGTAGACAAGTAGAAGAGTACCTGCAGGTCGGAGCAGGGCGGGCATGGAAGTTGGCAGGTTGGGAGAGACCCCAGTGGCCAAGCAAGTTGAAGGGAGAGGAGAGCAGCGTCCTCCCTCCCCAGCGGCAGTGTGTACCCCAGGGAGCTGATGGTGTCGTCCATCCTCCCCAGCGGCAGTGTGTAACCCAGGGAGCCGAAGGTGCCGTCCTTCCTCCCCAGCGGCAGGCTGAGTTACAGGGGGCAGAGGTAGTTGTTCCTGCCCCCCAGCAGCAAAGTGATATGCCAAGAAGGCAGTGTGAAGTGAAGGGAGAGGAGAGCAGCGTCCTCCCTCCCCAGCGGCAGTGTGTACCCCAGGGAGCTGATGGTGTCGTCCATCCTCCCCAGCGGCAGTGTGTGTCCCAGGGAGCCGAAGGTGCAGTCCTTCCTCCCCAGCGGCAGGCTGAGTTACAGGGGCCAGAGGTAGTTGTTCCTGCCCCCCAGCAGCAAAGTGATATGCCAAGAAGGCAGTGTGAAGTGAAGGGAGAGGAGAGCAGCGTCCTCCCTCCCCAGCGGCAGTGTGTACCCCAGGGAGCTGATGGTGTCGTCCATCCTCCCCAGCGGCAGTGTGTAACCCAGGGAGCCGAAGGTGCAGTCCTTCCTCCCCAGCGGCAGGCTGAGTTACAGGGGGCAGAGGTAGTTGTTCCTGCCCCCCAGCAGCAAAGTGATATGCCAAGAAGGCAGTGTGAAGTGAAGGGAGAGGAGAGCAGCGTCCTCCCTCCCCAGCGGCAGTGTGTACCCCAGGGAGCCGAAGGTGCAGTCCTTCCTCCCCAGCGGCAGTATATAGCCCAGGGAGCAGAAGGTGCCGTCCTTCCTCCCCAGCGGCAGTGTGTACCCCAGGGAACTGATGGTGTCGTCCATCCTCCCCAGCGGCAGTGTGTCCTGCAGGGAGCAGAGACAGTCAGTCTCGCACCCCAGCAGCCGGACAAGAGAATGAAAGGGGAGACAGCCGGTCCCCCTTTCCACCAGCAGAGAGAGTGGCAGGGAGAGGAGCCTGCTAACCCCTCTCCCCAGCAGCAGTTTACCGTCCAGAGAGAGGAGCTTGTGACACCCTCTCTCCAGCGGCAGCCTAACCCACCAAGGGGAGATGTTAAGCCCCACATCTGTGCAGATGGGACCGTAGTCCCATCAGCACAAGGGGTAGGGACGGTTGGTCCTGTCCCCCAACCACAGAGCGGTGTATCCAAAGGGGAGACAGTCAGTCTCCAGCAACCAGGCTCCAACCAGACTACTCCCGTGGTAGTGCTGGCACTGGGACAGAATACCGCTGGTCTCTGCCCACTCAGCAACCCACCAAGGCAGCCTACCAGTCCCCCACACAGCCGTGGTGAGGCACCTGAACCGGGACAAGATTCTCCCTCCCCCAGGTGTTGTAAACGTTTATTATGGGTGGGCTGCTCTGTTGTTTCTGTTTTGTGGGTGGGTTGCTGGACTAACCAGGGCACTCACCGGCAGGAGGTCAGGTACCCTGTTAGTCTAATTGGTAAAGGGGAGAATTGTGGCGAAACCAACTTCGCCACTGTGAACTGGAGAAGCCTGGTTGCTAGCCTCCTGCCCAGCGATTATGGCCCTGAGAGATTGGGCCCTTTAAGAACAGTGTTCGCCCATGTAATGACTATGGGAGAAGGATTGGCACTTACTAGAGGGCACTTCGGATGCAGCCGAAGTTGCCGAAGTGTCGAAGTTACCGAAGGTGTCGAAGTCGTCGAAGTGACCGGCATCGGACAAAGGACCACGTGGCGGCGGCCATTTTAACTCGAACACCGCCGACCCGTACCATCGACTGCACTTCGACACTTCGACTAAAGTCGAAGTACCGAACACACTTCGAACGGGACTTAGTCGTTTTTATACCAGGAAGGGACCGACCGCACAGCCCAAATCCATGGAACTATTTTGGGCAAGAAAAGGTGCTTGCGGTCGGTCATAAAAGGACTTCTGTGTAACTTTTTATTTACTGAAGGGATTGGTATGATTTTTGAGAGTGTTTATGTTTAAAGTATGCTGAGTCTGAATATGTGGTTTTTATGTGGATGTGATGTATGGTTTCAAAGTTATGAAAGTTGTGTAAAAGTATATTTTAAACTGTATGCATAATGGGATTATGTGTCACACTAAGGGGAGGGGATGTGTGGGAGGTAACCTCTGTGGAGTATGGATCATTATTTAATGTGCAGTTTGCAATATATATGTATATGTATATTTAATACTAATGTACATTTGGTTGTATGAAATACTATAGGCTTCTTAACTTAGCTTAGATTTGAAAAACGTTACACTTTCAATGACATTTCCACAAGGTTAAAGTTAAATTAGAACAAACACATGTGCTGTCAGTCAAATGTATACAAAACTCGTTGTAAGCTAATTACAGGCAAGAGCCTTCTAGAGAATATTCCAAAAACACATGTGCTGTCAGTTAAATGTATACAAAAACTCTTCGTAAGCTAATTACAAGCTCGAGCCATTTAGGGAATATCCCAAACTTAGATATGCAATACATTACATCAAAATTTAAGTATCACCGAAACCGACATTCTGGGGGCTCGTCCGGGAGGTTTAGTCGTGTCTTTTGCAGTGGAGAACACGGTGTACTCAGTTGTCGGGAGGATTCTCGTTTTGTAAGTATGTCTTTCTTTAAGTTTCCAGGATAGGTAATCTTGAAACTAGTTCAAGTGACCCTATTGATTTAAATACTGAACAGAGATCCGTTGATTCCCCTGTTTTGTTTTCTTTCCCTTCTGTGTTTCAAGAATTTATCAAATGTTGGATAAAAAAATATGGAGGTCCATTTAAGTTGGGCGAAAATATAAGTGATGCACTGTTCTAGAGGACATTTTTCAAGTATTACCCTCAATAATGCAGCTTAAAGATAGCAACGTAAAAAAGGGTAGGAGTTTGCAAGCTTTACTAGATATGCTATTAATGTCCCTTCAAATGATTGAACAGTTGCAAGTTAGTTTTAATCTGCAAGCTTCTCTTATTAATACGCTGCATGTACAAATAGAAGATTACCGCACCCAGGCACAAAATGCAGCTCACACTGCTGGATTCTTACAAGATAAAGTTCATAAGTTAGAATCCAAAAATATAATTCTTGATCAAGCTGTAGACACCTTACAATGCCTGCGTACAAAGCACTCTCCTTCTTTAAAACTAGGAGGTAAAGCACGGGGAAGTGCTATATTTAAAAAATCCCCTGTTGCTCATGAAAACAAATGGTATCAGATTGCCACCTTGTCAGTCGATCTTCCTTCTGCTTTAATTAATGAAGACGACAATGCAATATGGATGGAGCATAAAAATGAAAATATTGAGTTTCCTTCACAAGTAACCTCTGTCCCCACTGCTCCTCCCACGTATACACATTTGTATCCAGAATTGCCAATTGAACATTCTAAAACTGATCTTGTTCCTTGTAATCCTATAACACGTGGTCCTCAATTAGAGGCTAACGAAGTGTTATCAGATGACAAATTGAAGGAAATTTCTGCACATCATGCTAGAATAGAAAAAGAATATAATGATATGGAAATGACTTTACATAATGTAAAACAATCGTTTTCACAAGAACACCAGCAGAGACGAATCTTAGCCAGATGTCTCCTTATGAAGTTCTTTTTGGACGCAGTATGCCTTCCTGGGAACGCCTTTTGCTTCCTATGGATTTATCTACCTCGGTAGCATTATGCAATGAAGAATGGGCCAAAGAACATTCTCTATGGCTCACCACTGTACAAGGACAGGCGCTGCACACAGATGCGGTGTCCGCCTTAAAAAGTAAAAGTGATTTTGATAAAAAATCTGACCTCACTGAATACCAAGTGGGAGATTCTGTGTGCATGCTTAAACAAGGACAGAAAAACCCTAGGAAATTTCCTAAAGATTGCTGGGAAGGTCCATATCTTAATGTGGACAACGTGGGACCCTCAGTTTATCTTATTCAAAAATCAGATGGTTTAAATGTCTACAAGCATGCAATGCAGCTTAAATTGTTTAAGGGCTCTTAAAGCCCTGTGTTTGTTATTCTATATTTACTTTGTTTTTCAGAAAGTGTACAAAGGGACTGAGACTCTAGAACGGCTGTTCCAGACTCTACTGTTCATTATGAATGATCGGCGCCTTTACATCTAATCTTCATATGGACAAAGAAAAATAAAAACAGTCCTACCGGATGTACAAAACTAGCTTTGGCTAGACTACTTTCTGCACGTGTTGCATGTTTGCATGTTAGCATAGTGCACGTGTTGCATGTTAGCATAGTGTGATACTTTTATGTATTTACTAATAATAAATAGTAACGTTGTGTAATAATCTCCTTATCCACATTTTTCATGTTATATTTGAAGTTTGGTGTCCGTAACTTACAGTTTGATCATAACTAATTATTTTATTGGTTTTCATAACCTACAAATTAGACTATGGCATCTTGGACATGTTGCTTGATGGGATGCGTTACAGTGATTTGTTTGCTCTATACCTTTACTAACATTTGGCATCCAGATAATCATAATCTGCAGAAGCGTCTTGTCACTTCTTCTGAAGTACTTGCTCCTTTTAAACCTATATATTTAGTCTCACACCCTACTACCAGCATTGACCTTATCTTTTCCTTATTGTCTAACTTTCAGCGTAATAGTGTTAAATCTAACCGTCCCATATATCATATTTCTCATAGTTCTGCATCCCCACAATTTGTTGCACTTTTTATTGCAAGTGTTCCAAAATTTGACTATGCTCAGCTATGGTTTATTAATAAAACCCATCTTCTGATTCCAGAATATGGTGCACTTCCGCATCTTGATAAAAATATTTGTTTGATATGCAGTATTGATTTGCAATCTACTACTTCTGGCATTTTTCATAATTCTAACCGCCGCCCTATGGCTAACATGGATAATCTTAATACCTGTGGAAGTCCAGAAGTCCAGGACTCTACTTCGGTTGCAATGCCTGCGACTATTTTGGTTGATACTTCCAACCCCTCTGATTCTGTAGGTGAATGGCAATGTACAGACAATGGTATTCCACAGTTTATAGTTAGAATTGATGAAATAGCTCAACCTTCTACTCCTATAGCTTCTGTATCTCCCTCTACTCCTATACCAGAATCTACCACACCTCCATTTATGGAAGGTGACCCTATTCAAGTTCGTTTAGACTCTGCTACACAAGTAGCATATGATGTTTCATATCGTTTGGTTACCTGGCACTTACAATTAAATAAATGGTTGGTTTCCACACAATATTCCAATTGTACGCCATTCGTATCAGTACAGGAAAGAGCTTTTCAGTGGTGGTTTCATGAAAGCATGTTATATAATGTATCACTTCGATCACACCATCGCCCTAGACGAGATATTTTAGCTACTGGGTTAGGTACATATGGTAGTGTCATGGGATCAGCTGCACAAATTAATTCAGAAATTCTAAGATATAAACTTGCTTCTTTAGCCTCTCATACTTCTACAGGTCTGGATACCCAATATGGTATTAATACTAATATTGTTAAGCTTCAACAGCATCAAACTCATGTTATGGTAGATACAACTGAGATTATTTCTGATAAGTTTCACACTCTGGTTGACTCAGTTTACAATGTTACTCATGATACTGCATGGGCAATGCTATGTTCACAGGTTCAGGCTGATCTGTCTGCCGATCTTAAACTTCAGTTGCAAAGTTTATGGTCTGGTAGATGGCCTGCTTCGTTGAGTCTTGCTGCTTCAAAATCTGTGACTGACTTTGCGATGACTCATCTTTTGTGGTGGGAAGTTCTTCTATCTGACTGCTCACTTGAAAGATGTGCCATTCAAACATTAATACCATGGGCAGGCAAAGATGCTATTATTTATCGTTTAGCTACAATTGGCCTACCGTCTAATGGTTCATTATTGTTGCCTGAACGTTCACATCAATGAGTAGCCCAGGGTACGGATAGTTCCAACTGGACCCTTGTAGACATTTCTTTGTGTCACTCTAATGCTAATTCTTATATATGTTCTCCATCCCAATATAAAACTACTATTGAAACATGTTGGGTTAATCAGGATGAATGTAGTTTTCATGGTCAATTTAATGTTACAAATCCTGTCTACTACTTGGGGTTAGATCGTGTTTGTTTTCACTTATTTCAGCCTGATCAAATTATTTTTAAAACAATGGACGAATCCCTTCTCAGCACTCACTTATTGCCTGGCACGTGGTGTAATTCCATTCCTGTGTCTTACATTGCTTCTTCAGTATGGAACTTCACTATGCCTCAACTTACTAACATAAGTTTGGATTTATCATGGGAACGTATTGTTGATTTTTCCATGTCAGATTTGCCCTTAGGTTTGGGTTCTGAGATGAAAAAATGGTTAACTGACTCAACATCAATTACGACATTGCTTAATTCATTAAAGAGTGTTTCGCACCAAGCTCAAATTACTGTCACACATAAACAAGGGATTCTTAAACAGGTCTCTGCTGCTGTTAAACAAGATGGTCAGACCTCATGGTGGGAATCTGTTTTGGGATACAGTAATACTGCTACACATTTTTTTAATATAATGTTGCATCCAGTTGTAGTTATTTCTCTCTTACAACTGATTTTATTTTTATTCATCTGTATCAGTGGTTGCTATTTCAAACGTTTACATCGTAATCTGTGTAAAAAGGTGGCTGTGTTGGAGGACTTAGAGTCTAAGCATAAACGTCTTCTCCCATTATATACACTAAATGGTTATTCTGTATCTTTGGATCCCTCTCAGCTTCCCACTCCTCGTTAATTTTGGATTGTATTCTGTGTCCATGTTCTTACATTATTTTTGTTTTCTTTTAGATCTCCATTTTGCTTTTCTTCTATGTCATGACTGGTTCCTTACTTTTATTTTTAAACAGCAGTTGGGCGTTTCTGTCTCTTTATTTTAAATACTAAGTGGTGCATTCTGATGACAGGTTTACCAGCTACACTCTATTATCAGTAACTTTCTCTGTCAACGTACATCCAGCTGCTTTTATTACACTTATTTGTGAAGAATTTATATTTCTAAGAAGAGTTCCTACTGACTGCTCTACTGTCTATGGGTACGATCAGTACTAGGATGAAGACTTTGCATACTACCTCTGACGAAGATTTCCTAAACTTTGCATACACCTAAGGAGTTGAGGAGCTATCATGGTTATCCTACTTCTCAAACTTCCTGTTTGGTTGCTGTGACCGTTCTATTGTTGCTATTTTATGGGTGAATCTCATGCTGCAAATTGCTATTTCATTCTGCGGCCTGATCTCTAATTCTGCACTCTCCATGAACTATATTTCTTGCTATGTCGCTGATATTCCTTCTATTGGACTTCCAAATTTGATACTGGTATTTGACTTCTTCAATCAAGATCTCTAAAGAACTTTAATGTAGCTTTAACACAGTTTACTACGTCACTCTGTGTTATATTTCTTATTCCTGTGTTTCTGCTGGTACCACTTGTATGTGACTTTTTGCTTTCATTATTGCTGTATTCAATTTTTTTTTTTCTTCTTTCCTCTCTTTTTTTTTTTCTTCTCTTTGGCACAAGTGTTGTTTTGTTTTAGATTTTTCACAGTTTTTCTCTTGTTTTTCTTTTTGGTTTTGTCATAGAAGAAAAACAAGTGGGGGAGTGTGGAGTATGGATCATTATTTAATGTGCAGTTTGCAATATATATGTATATGTATATTTAATACTAATGTACATTTGGTTGTATGAAATACTATAGGCTTCTTAACTTAGCTTAGATTTGAAAAACGTTACACTTTCAATGACATTTCCACAAGGTTAAAGTTAAATTAGAACAAACACATGTGCTGTCAGTCAAATGTATACAAAACTCGTTGTAAGCTAATTACAGGCAAGAGCCTTCTAGAGAATATTCCAAAAACACATGTGCTGTCAGTTAAATGTATACAAAAACACTTCGTAAGCTAATTACAAGCTCGAGCCATTTAGGGAATATCCCAAACTTAGATATTATTTATTTATTTATTATTATTTATTTATAAAATATTTTACCAGGAAAGATACATTGAGATTTCTCTCGTTTTCAAGTATGTCCTGGGTCCACAAATCATTGCATTGTTACAGTTAGTGTACAATAAAATACAAAATTAATATACAATATATACAACATTTAACATAGAACAGGTAGGAAAAATATAATCAACCATGACAGGTACATTCTGTTTTGAGGTATGTAGAGAAGGATCTCTTAAAGGACTTTAAACTTAGGGAAGATTTTAATTTGTGCGGGAGGTCGTTCCACAAATGCGGTGCTCTGTAGGAGAAGGAGGAGATATGCAATACATTACATCATGTAACAAGTTAGAAAACCTTTTTGGGAAAATCACACAGGTGGGGGCTGCTTTATGGAGGACAAAATGGCTATTTAACTGAAGGAGAAAGGATAGTACGTTGTCATTCTTTAACATTCATTCACTCAGGCATACATTCAACCATTATTCCATTCTCACTTGACACTATACATATGCTGTAAGCCACTAATACTTTGATAAGATTAATTATTTACTGACTATTTTTGCATTCTGTTACATTCATCCAATACACTTTTATCTTATATTTATTTGAGTCATTGTTTCATTTATTACAATATTTTTACAGTGCCTATTGGGTCTTCAGACACTGAATTATTTTAGTGATAAATCAAAATTATCATCTAGAATGGTTAAGGAAAACAGTATTTATAAGTAATTTGGGAACGGAAGGGTCTACTCCGTATACAGCTATAGATTGCATAAGACACGCTAAGCTTAGAATGACCCGGAGTGACCTTTTGTCGGTAAAGGTCCACATCATACCTGAAGCGAGCCATAACTATCAAAATTGAAGTATCACCGAAACCGACAACCTCTGTGTCATTGGTTCTTTTATGCCTCCCCCTGGGTGTGGCCTGTATGTGTGAGTTGGAAATAAAAGCCAGGCTGGATGAGCCAGTCTGTTGTTGCTGTTTAACCCTGAAGCTGGAGTGTGTCTCTTTCTTGGGGGGAAAGGGGACTGTATGCCGACTGCCAGGAGTGTAAGCTGTTCGTATTGCTTTTCCTGTTCGGCTGCTTCCAGGGTTCGTGTGTCTGCTGTTCGAGAGTTGGTGAATTCGTGCAGTTTGGGAGTTCGGGAAGTTGGTGCTTATAGTAGCTGCTGGTCTATGGAAAAGGGGATTATCGCCTAAACTGGGTTTTATCCTCTTGTAAGCAAAACGGTCCGTTACAATTGGTGGCAGCGGTGGGATCGTTCCTACAACCAGAGGGACAGCTACAGACAACACCATTCCTGGATTACAAATTGAGGGCAACGCTAGTACCCGTACAGCGACCCTATCTACAAGGAACCAACTGCAAAGAGCTGAGATCACGGCTGATTTTCCTCGGACCCAAACCCCCGGAGAAATACGTGCAGCTTGTGAGTAGACAAGTAGAAGAGTACATGCAGGTCGGAGCAGGGCGGGCACGGAAGTTGGCAGGTTGGGAGAGACCCCAGTGGCCAAGCAAGTTGAAGGGAGAGGAGAGCAGCGTCCTCCCTCCCCAGCGGCAGTGTGTACCCCAGGGAGCTGATGGTGTCGTCCATCCTCCCCAGCGGCAGTGTGTAACCCAGGGAGCCGAAGGTGCCGTCCTTCCTCCCCAGCGGCAGGCTGAGTTACAGGGGGCAGAGGTAGTTGTTCCTGCCCCCCAGCAGCAAAGTGATATGCCAAGAAGGCAGTGTGAAGTGAAGGGAGAGGAGAGCAGCGTCCTCCCTCCCCAGCGGCAGTGTGTACCCCAGGGAGCTGATGGTGTTGTCCATCCTCCCCAGCGGCAGTGTGTGTCCCAGGGAGCCGAAGGTGCAGTCCTTCCTCCCCAGCGGCAGGCTGAGTTACAGGGGCCAGAGGTAGTTGTTCCTGCCCCCCAGCAGCAAAGTGATATGCCAAGAAGGCAGTGTGAAGTGAAGGGAGAGGAGAGCAGCGTCCTCCCTCCCCAGCGGCAGTGTGTACCCCAGGGAGCTGATGGTGTCGTCCATCCTCCCCAGCGGCAGTGTGTAACCCAGGGAGCCGAAGGTGCAGTCCTTCCTCCCCAGCGGCAGGCTGAGTTACAGGGGGCAGAGGTAGTTGTTCCTGCCCCCCAGCAGCAAAGTGATATGCCAAGAAGGCAGTGTGAAGTGAAGGGAGAGGAGAGCAGCGTCCTCCCTCCCCAGCGGCAGTGTGTACCCCAGGGAGCTGATGGTGTCGTCCATCCTCCCCAGCGGCAGTGTGTAACCCAGGGAGCCGAAGGTGCAGTCCTTCCTCCCCAGCGGCAGGCTGAGTTACATGGGGCAGAGGTAGTTGTTCCTGCCCCCCAGCAGCAAAGTGATATGCCAAGAAGGCAGTGTGAAGTGAAGGGAGAGGAGAGCAGCGTCCTCCCTCCCCAGCGGCAGTGTGTACCCAAGGGAGCCGAAGGTGCAGTCCTTCCTCCCCAGCGGCAGTATATAGCCCAGGGAGCAGAAGGTGCCGTCCTTCCTCCCCAGCGGCAGTGTGTAACCCAGGGAGCCGAAGGTGCAGTCCTTCCTCCCCAGCGGCAGGCTGAGTTACATGGGGCAGAGGTAGTTGTTCCTGCCCCCCAGCAGCAAAGTGATATGCCAAGAAGGCAGTGTGAAGTGAAGGGAGAGGAGAGCAGCGTCCTCCCTCCCCAGCGGCAGTGTGTACCCAAGGGAGCCGAAGGTGCAGTCCTTCCTCCCCAGCGGCAGTATATAGCCCAGGGAGCAGAAGGTGCCGTCCTTCCTCCCCAGCGGCAGTGTGTACCCCAGGGAACTGATGGTGTCGTCCATCCTCCCCAGCAGCAGTGTGTCCTGCAGGGAGCAGAGACAGTCAGTCTCGCACCCCAGCAGCTGGACAAGAGAATGAAAGGGGAGACAGCCAGTCCCCCTTTCCACCAGCAGAGAGAGTGGCAGGGAGAGGAGCCTGCTAACCCCTCTCCCCAGCAGCAGTTTACCGTCCAGAGAGAGGAGCTTGTGACACCCTCTCTCCAGCGGCAGCCTAACCCACCAAGGGGAGATGTTAAGCCCCACATCTGTGCAGATGGGACCGTAGTCTCTGCACTTACAGCACAAGGGGTAGGGACGGTCGGTCCTGTCCCCCAACCACAGAGCGGTGTATCCAAAGGGGAGACAGTCAGTCTCCAGCAACCAGGCTCCAACCAGACTACTCCCGTGGTAGTGCTGGCACCGGGACAGAATACCGCTGGTCTCTGCCCACTCAGCAACCCACCAAGGCAGCCTACCAGTCCCCCACACAGCCGTGGTGAGGCACCTGAACCGGGACAAGATTCTCCCTCCCCCAGGTGTAGTAAACGTTTATTATGGGTGGGCTGCTCTGTTGTTTCTGTTTTGTGGGTGGGTTGCTGGACTAACCAGGGCACTGACCGGCAGGAGGTCAGGTACCCTGTTAGTCTAATTGGTAAAAGGGAGATTTGTGGCGAAACCAACTTCGCCACTGTGAACTGGAGAAGCCTGGTTGCTAGCCTCCTGCCCAGCAATTATGGCCCTGAGAGATTGGGCCCTTTAAGAACAGTGTTCGCCCATGTAATGACTATGGGAGAAGGATTGGCACTTACTAGAGGGCACTTCGGATGCAGCCGAAGTTGCCGAAGTGTCGAAGTTACCGAAGGTGTCGAAGTCGTCGAAGTGACCGGCATCGGACAAAGGACCACGTGGCGGCGGCCATTTTAACTCGAACACCGCCGACCCGTACCATCGACTGCACTTCGACACTTCGACTAAAGTCGAAGTACCGAACACACTTCGAACGGGACTTAGTCGTTTTTATACCAGGAAGGGACCGACCGCACAGCCCAAATCCATGGAACTATTTTGGGCAAGAAAAGGTGCTTGCGGTCGGTCATAAAAGGACTTCCGTGTAACTTTTTATTTACTGAAGGGATTGGTATGATTTTTGAGAGTGTTTATGTTTAAAGTATGCTGAGTCTGAATATGTGGTTTTTATGTGGATGTGATGTATGGTTTCAAAGTTATGAAAGTTGTGTAAAAGTATATTTTAAACTGTATGCATAATGGGATTATGTGTCACACTAAGGGGAGGGGATGTGTGGGAGGTAACCTCTGTGTCATTGGTTCTTTTATGCCTCCCCCTGGGTGTGGCCTGTATGTGTGAGTTGGAAATAAAAGCCAGGCTGGATGAGCCAGTCTGTTGTTGCTGTTTAACCCTGAAGCTGGAGTGTGTCTCTTTCTTGGGGGGAAAGGGGACTGTATGCCGACTGCCAGGAGTGTAAGCTGTTCGTATTGCTTTTCCTGTTCGGCTGCTTCCAGGGTTCGTGTGTCTGCTGTTCGAAAGTTGGTGAATTCGTGCAGTTTGGGAGTTCGGGAAGTTGGTGCTTATAGTAGCTGCTGGTCTATGGAAAAGGGGATTATCGCCTAAACTGGGTTTTATCCTCTTGTAAGCAAAACGGTCCGTTACACCAACAACCAATACCGTTCGCAGAACTCCCACAAATTACGCCATACCGTACCTTCGACATGTTCCGCCACATCCAGATCAAAAGCTTCCTCGAAACACCGGCAATTCAACAAGCAGGCACCAAAGCACTCACACCCTTTGAAAAACAATGCATACAATCCCCAACTCAAAAAGGCCAAATATCTGCGCTCCATGGCAACGAAGATCCTCCACACAAACATACCACTAGACCCGTGGACGTGGCTCCTATCCAAACCACTAACAAACACACCCAGGGGTCAAAACAAGTTAATAGTTAAAATCGCACTGGCCACAAGAAGAGCCATAGCTGAAAAATGGGGTAGCCCCGACACCCCATCACTCGACACGGTCCACCGCAAGATAAAAGAGACAATCAAAATAGATTAAATGTCCGCTCTGATCCATGACACGACCACACACTTCCATAGAATATGGGACCCATGGTTCTATGAATTCCCACTCCCCACCTAAAACATACACGGACACACCACACATAGAGAAGCTCTACGGGCACCCTACCATAGACCTCCAAAAGGCGCCACAAAAACACATAACCTAACCCAACTCCCCCGAACCACAACCACACAGGCACAACCCAAAGGACCCGAATGGACACAAGCCCGCCACAACACAGACAAACAACACGCTGTCACGTTCACAGTAAATGATGTGGAACACAACTGCAGATTTCTTTGGACTTTGATATTTTATTAAGACACTTAGATGGAACTGAGACTTCAGTTCCAGAATTACAGGTACTGTTTCTTTAAATAATAAACGGTTTGCTTCAGTTAGCAATGACAAGGTTCAGAATTAATTAGAGTCCGTGATTCTTGTTAACAGTTCAAATTATAAGAGATCGTATACATTGGAATTATCAGTAGCAAGACTGGTGCAGCAGAACTTAAATAGTACTTGTATTGAGGGATGCTGTAGCAGGCTTGCTGGACAACTTGATAGCAAACTTTAGTAAGTTGAAATAAAGACTTTCTGTAGCAAGACAGGTACAGCTGAACTTGAATAATACTTGATTTGAGGAAAGCTGTAGCAGCCTTGCTGGACAACTTGATAGCAGACTTTAGTAAGTTGAAATAAAGCTTTAGCATTGTTAGCTCTTATCTCAGAGACTGTAAGTTACTTAGCTTCTAGAAGTAGAGGGATTGTGTCCCCAGCTCTCCTCTGAGGCGGTTGCTTCAGTGAATGGTTGCAGAGAGTGCAGGCACTTGTCGGTGAAGAGGAGAGATGTTGGGGACTTGAATATTCCTCCAGTCCGGTCCAGTAGCATGTGGTCGTCTCAGCGAGGTATGTGAGCCGGTGAATTAGGTGCGGTACGCGTTTCAATAATCCAGCGTCTATCAGCTGGTGCGGTCGCATTAAATAGCAGACCGCGTCAATGGGGGTGTGGCTAAGCTCTGTCAAACCCGGAAGCATGAGGAGACATCGGGAGGCTTAAGGACTGACACACGCATTAAACCAACGGAGACTACTCAATCCCCCCAAACCGGGACACACTATAACAATCCCAAAACAAGGGAACCCAATCAAAGGTCCACGTAGCCTTAGGACAGGCAGACCCGCAAACACCACACAAGGGAACCGTGACACCACAGGACAAATGGAACCAACCCACAACCCAGGACAACACAGAACAGCCAGCACAAATATACGCACACATGGGAGACCCTAAAAGGACAGAGTCACACCGACCACGGTCCATGAACCCAGGGGCCCCACCTGACACCACGACACAAACAGACCGTGAACGACACAGCACAACAACAAAAGAAAATGTATGTGATAGTGTACCCTACCCCCCACCTTCTCTATTTTTGTACCCCACCCCCACCCCTAGATAATGACTACAACTGTATTAAAATGTAAAGCTTGGTAAACTGATTTGACAACACATGTCCGATACGCGACACATGCAATAACCAAGCTCCTCCCGAGCTCATCTTTATGTACCCCAATTCATACCACCTAATGTTATATTGAAACTTTAAAGCAACAATGTTGCCTTAGCATTCTGAAAGTACCCCCACTGCATAGTCTAACTCGAACACTTACTAACCTTACTTGGATACATTGGTACTACATGTTGAAATGACGGCAATGTAATGTATAATTCTGTCATGCATAATAATTTTCTGAAACGTGCAGTCTACTCGAAACCACATATGTAAGCATTTGAATAACTCACGCACTTATTGATACTGTTGTGGCATTGTTTGATGCTTTGTTATTTCTTGCACACACAAAATAAAGCATTTATAAAAAAAAAAAGTGCAGATCATCTTGTACCTTCATGAAGTTTCGGCTCATGTTTGGGGGATTGGAGCACTACACTCTGGGGATTGCTATAATCACTATACTCCCCAGGGTATAATCACTAAGCTCTGCTAAGAGCTTGTTCGTGTTCCTGCTCTCTGGAGGTCCACCTACTGGAAGCTGGACCCTGGTCTTGGGTCCAGAGTGGGTGGAGACGGCGATACCCCAACCAAGCTGCGGCGGTTCGTGGGGTCTGCAGTGGTTATGGTGTCAGGCAGAGTGCTTGGAGTCCTCGAAAGCACTAGGAGCATCCGTCAGCGGAAGATACCCGGTTGGGGTGCCAGCGGTTCCGTTACACCATTGTTCATTTATTTCCTGTCATATAATCAATTAATGTAATTATAACTTTACAATAAGTATATATTGTTTGGCAGTACCACCATATGTGTAAAAAGGTGCCCTTATCAATAGATGTATTTGGATATATAAGTAAAAGTGTTTGGAGTAGAGAAATTGAGTAGAAATATAGAATAGTTCTGGTTAGCAAAGAAGTTTAACTAAGTCCCAGAAATTAGTTGAATAGACAGAGTGTTAGAGTGGTATTCCTTGGGCTGGTCTGATCTAATGATGCTTTGATGATCTCCTGAAACCCCAATTTCTTTAAAGAATTGCTTATCTTGAATTTCTTTACGTCACCAATTTAAAGTGACCAATGGGAATAGGTGGGTGTACCTTCTTCTAATGATAATCCTATAGACATTCATCAGTAGATTGTGTTGTTGCATCACAATACATTTTCATTACATATTCCAACTACCACTTTATCTAAAGGGTTAATTTAATTTCATGATGCAAATTATGTCAAAAATGTCTTATCTTTATGGGCAATCCATCATTAATGAATGTCATACTTCAAGGGAATAGTGGTCCTTTTTGGTAGACCACCAGTCTCCTTTTTGTGCCATAAAGTTTATTTTTAAAGCATCTTGACTTTGGTTCAACTCACTCTTGCAATGGGGTCTTATTGAAGTCCCATTGAATTTGAAATGTAAAATAAATTACTGGTAGGGAGTATCTCTTCTTGACTCTAATTGGTCTGGTTTTCTCACACTGTCTTATTGTATGAGCTAAGTATGTCTGTACTATTATATGTGACAACGCATAATATATACATGTCTTTTGCACACATTCAGCTAATATTAGTTTTAATAATAATGAAATGTATTCATTAGGTTCTCTCTACGAATGTATTAAAATTATTATTGCAGATACTATTTGTATATAATTAAACATAATTATATGGTTAGTATATATAGATATGTATCTCTTGGCTGGGCTCTCAACTCCCCTTGTTCCAAATACTTTGGTTTCCAAAACTTAGTTCTAAGTGTCATATGCCTTATCTATAATCACTGTTTGCATTAGCCACATTCCGATCAGTTTGGTCATGCAGTGAATGGAGTAAGAAAAAAAATAAATATGTCTGTGCATCTTTTACCTTCTGTTACAAGATGGAGTCACATACGTTACAGTATACATTTTTAATTTTAATCCACAATATCTCGGACAGTATGCATTCGTTTGTGCCCATTTGGCACTTTACATTACTTCACCGATTTCCACTTGCTGGCTAATTTGTTTACATTCATTCTTTTGTAATTTCTGCACATTGGCGGTACATTTGCTGTTTCTAATTCGGATTTGTGTGTTTCAATATTCGCCCCATGGTCTTCTGTATTGATGTTGCAAACACAACATTTTCGGTTCGCGAACGGCGAACGCGAACTTCCGCAAATGCGAACCGCCATAGACTTCAATGGGCAGGCGAATTTTAAAACACACAGGGACTCTTTCTGGCCACAATAGTGATGGAAAAGTTGTTTCAAGGGGACTAACACCTGGACTGTGGCATGCCGGAGGGTGATCCATGGCAAAACTCCCATGGAAAATTACACAGTTGATGCAGAGTCTGGTTTTAATCCATAAAGGGCATAAATCACCTAACATTCCTAAATCACAACGGATATTGATTGACACCTGACATATGACATATTGACACCTTGACATATGGATTGACACCTGTCCTCAGAGACCCTGATACACATTGACACAGAGCAGGGGGGGGGGGGGGACCAACTGTATGATCAGGTAGTGTAAGACTATTATTTTCAGTTTAATCCCTGTTACGAGTAGAGGACTATTTCCTTGTTTTGCCAAACCCCTTCCAAGATGGGAAAAGTGGTATGAGTGGAAGAAACAAGGAAATGTGGTGAGGTGGTGGTGCCAGCCCTCAGTGCATATATAATAATATATATAAAAATAAATAAAATGATCAATATTAACTCCCCACCCCCCTTTTTCTAAAGGCAGTGAATCATGGGGCTTCTGGGGGCGTCCGTAGCATGCCGCATCATAAGGGGCAGGCTGGGGTCGTCCAATCACAGCTTTCCCCATTAGCAATTTTATCCCAAGCGTGTTCCCCATTTCTCTGATTAGTGTGGATCTGCCTCCCTCTCTTCACTTGTGTTTTAGTGAGAAAGGGAGAGAGATCTGTGGTTTAGCTAGAGAGATTTAGGTATTTATAGGTAGGGATTTGTAAAATCTTGAGACCCAAAGGCTCTTTTCAGAGCCATTAACCCCTGTCTTGCCAGTGATCACTATAATCACTGGCTCTTGCACAGCAGCACGTTTCTGCTGTTTGTGCCTTGTTTTTTTTTTGTTAGGGGTTAATTTTTTGTGATCTTTTTTTCTTTTTTGAGACCCAAAAGCTCTTTTCAGAACGATTAACCCCTGTCCTGCCAGTGATCACTATACAGATCACATGCTCTTGCACAGCAGCACTTATTTTGCTGTCTGTTAATTTTTTAAATTCTTTATTTTTATTGCTCATCGATGTAACTTACATGCGTGTGGTGCCATGACGGCAGCAACATACATTGTGTCATGACATATGGGTATTCTGCACTTTTTTTTTAAAAAAAAAAAAGTATATTAAAACAAGCTTAACTTTCGATCTAAACGTAAGATCTGAGTTATTACAGATGATAATTGTAAATGAGACAAACAAAATCGACCTATCCATTGCTTATGTCAGTAGATGTGTAGTAGTCGTCCGATGGATGAATGGACAGAGTAGGTGAGAAAATAGTTAACTGACTAGGCTTGTCATACAGTCATCTGAGTGGGCGGTACAAATAAACCTCCGCTTCCTATGTGGCTTGACAGGACTATAATTAGATAAGTATAAGGTGTAGTATACATGCTTACTGTGAGTAGTTAATGCCCCTAGATGCGGTGTGGTGGAAGATTGTGTAATCTTTAGTGAAACAGATGCTTCGAAAATAAACATGAACTCCCTAAGAGGAGTAGAGTGTAATTCAGGTCTAGGGTAAGACTCATATGTTACTAGTGAAGCCCCACGGGACCCCCTGCAGTATAAGTGGTTAACTGACAGGCTATGTGATGGCATGAATGGTGTGTGCGGTACAGCAATATACAGGTGTGTAAGGCATACTGTGAGATTGCTAGCTATGTAAGAGTGGTCAAACAGTGAACATTTCTGTACAATTCTGCGTTGGTAATGAGTCTCTGTTTAGAGGGCTGCAATCTGACAAATCTAGCGTCCATTGTAGCAGAGGCTTTGAGCGAGTACCTCCGTGGTTCTTGCCGTGTGGGTCCACTTTTAGCCTATACCCAGCGCAGGGAAAGATATTGGAGGTGCGTGAGGGTCTCGCTGGGGCACAGCAGAGTGGAGCGCCGCTGGTTCCTGTTGCTGGCTCGGTAGCCTGTCGTAGTAGATGCCTACTCTGGTGAGGTAGGTGAGTGGTGTTCCCATCTGGTATCCTGGTGTCCTCTTTGGTTTCGAACTGCTTCTGAACTGTTAGTCGCCGTGACTACCGATGCTGCAGGGGTTAACGGTCTCAGTTGCTCGTCCCGCCGGGTCTTTCCAGGAGTGTGTACATTTTCACCACTCCGGTCGGTCTCGCGTCCACGAGCGGGAGCTGGAAAGATGGTGTGCTCCGCCTTTGGAGGAGGTTTCTGCAGGTGTGTTCGTGGACCGTGTCTCAGGGTCTTTCCCCTCCGCCTTGGGTGCTTGGGGCGGGCTTTGGGCCATTTGGGGTGTGAGCTGGTGTCTGGTGAGTTGGTCGTCCGCCACCACTGTTGCACGTTGCCGGGGGCCCTGGACTTGCATCGCTGCTTGTTTGCTGGTGGGATATGAGGGTCAGGAGGTGTATTCTTTCTCCCCTGCTCCCTGTGAGACTGAGCCCCTCTGACCTGTAGCATCCGCCAGAAATTGTTGAACAGCTTATCTAGCCGTTCCTCTAGTGTGGCGTGCAGGCCTCGTGTCGCCTTCGTAGGTGCTTCCGCCGCCATCTTTAGTTCAGTGGCAGAGTTGGGCCTTGGAACGGCTGGGTTATGCGGTGTTTCAGCTTGCCAGGGGTTAGTTGCTGGTGCCGGGATATCCCTCACCGGCAGGGGGGGGGAGAGTAAGGCTCGTGGGTGTTCCTCCGTAGCAATAGAGTCTGCTTCCTTGGTGCTCCAGGCTGGGTGATCGGCCGCCTCACCCGCGCCCTCGCTTCCACTTAGGTCGTAAAACAGGCTGGTTGGTGCTGCAGTAGGCCCCAGTGATGCAACCCGCGTTCCTGGTAACTCAGAATTTTGTGAGTAGGGTCGGTGCGATCTCCCTTGCATCCCCAACGTGGGTGGTGCAATTTTGGGGGATTTGGATGCTTAAGAGTCGGGTTAATTTCGATTGTATTAAGGAATTAGACGGGAGCTCATGCTGCACGCGTCTGAACAGTTCCACAGCCAGGCTCCGCCCCCCGTCTGTTAATTTTTTCAGAGGTTGATTTTTTTTTTTGTGACAGGTCACTAAGTAAAGTGATTGTGATCATGTACATGGATCACGGAAGTCAACCAGCGCTGAGCAGTCATATGCCACCCTTGCGCTAGAGTCTGACACGTCTATGTCAGACTTTGACCCTGATTTTGACCCTGCCAGGTGCTCAGATACATCATCACTAGATACAGTGTCTACTGCTAGTGATGTATCTGGTGATGTTGTATCTGTGCCTGCTCAGCCCTCCATCCGCTCCTACTGGAGCACTAGCCCCATCTGCTCTACCCCCATTTACTCCCAACAGGGCTGCCACCATACATGGGCCCCTAATTCAGCTCAGGGTCTGGGGCCCCTGGGGCCCGCCTCCAAATACCACCCACTGGGTCCACACACAGACACAAACGCACACACTGATACAAAAGGACACACAAACAGACACACATACTGAAACAGACATACACGCATACAGGCATACATACTGACACACACATACTGAGACATACACACAGGCATACATAGTGACAGACAGGGGCAGACTGAGAACCCTCAGGGCCCCCGGGCAAAATAAATCTCAAGGGCCCCCTTACAGGCCCCACCCATACTCCGCAGCAAGCGCCACCCATGCCCCGCCTCCATGCACCGCCTCCAGCCACACCCTACACAATCTTTTGACACAAGGAACAAAAGTGCAATAATCCCTTCGAGGCCCCAGTAGAGACTACAATTGAGGGCTAATGGGCCATGGAGGGGGGTCTTTCTAGCAGAGGCTATCTCAGTGTCCTTTAGAGAGTGTGTTAGAAAGAATCCCCTCCAGGCCCTATTAGAGACTACAATGGAGTTTCATAGGCTTGGAAGTGGGTCTTTCTAACAGAGGCCAACTCAGTGTCCCTGCTGGAAACAGTCGCCTCCAGGCCCCAGTAGAGACTACAATTGAGGGCTAATGGGCCATGAAGGGGGGGAACATTCTAGCAGAGGCTATCTCAGTGTCCTTTAGAGAGTGTGTTAGAAAGAATTTCCTCCAGGTCCCATTAGAGACTACAATGGAGTCTAATGGGGCCTGGAGGGGGGTCTCTCCAACACTCTGGTTCCTATTCACAATATAGCAACACAACATAGCTCGCTGATACCTAGGCCAAGCTGATACCTAGGCCTCTTACCTTAATTACTGTTGCTGGGTGGCAGTCTGTGGGCTTGCTGGAAGGCTGTGGGCTTACTGGCTGCGGCTGGCAGGCTGTGGGCTTGCTGGCAGGCTGTGGGCTTGCTGGCTACTGCCGGCAGGCTGTGGGCTTGCTGGCTGCGGCTGACAGGCTGTGGGCTTGCTGGCTGCAGCTGGCAGGCTGTGGGCTTGCTGGCTGCGGCTGGCAGGCTGTTGGCTTGCTGGCTGCGGCTGGCAGGCTGTTGGCTTGCTGGCTGTGGCTTCCTGGCTGGCAGGCTATGGCTTTGAACTGGCAAAGATTGGCAGAGTACACACTGTAGGCCTGACACACAGACGCTTGCAGAAAACTAACTGCTATTCAATCTATTACAGTGAAAAAATATATATATATTTTAAATGCAAGCTATTGTGACACCAGATATGAGTGGCACTTTGAACTGGCAAAGATTGGCAGAGTACACACTGTAGGCCTGACACACAGACGCTTGCAGAAAACTAACTGCTATTCAATCTATTACAGTGAAAAAAAAAATATTTTTTTTTAAATGCAAGCTATTGTGACACCAGATATGAGTGGCACTTTGAACTGGCAAAGATTGGCAGAGTACACGCTGTATGTCTGACACACAGACGCTTGTAGAAAACTAACTGCTATTCAATCTATTACAGTGATTTTTTTTTTTAAATGCAAGCTATTGTGACACCAGATATGAGTGGCACTTAAAACTGGCAAAGGTTGGCAGAGTACACGCTATAGGCCTGACACACAGACTCTTGCAGAAAACTAACTGCTATTCAATCTATTACAGTGAAAAAAGTTTTTAGGTTTTAAATGCACGCTATTGTGACACCAGATATGAGTGGCAATGTGCACTGGCAAAGGTTGGCAGAGTACACGCTGTAGACCTGACACACCCGCTTGGAGACAACTAACTGCTATTCAATCTATAACAGTGAAAAAAGTTTTTGGGTTTTTAAATGCACGCTATTTTGACACCAGATAAGAGTGGCACTTTGAACTGGCAAAGGTTGGCAGAGTACACGCTGTAGGCCTGACACACAGACGCTTGCAGAAAACTAACTGCTATTCAATCTATTACAGTGAAAAAAAATATATATTGTTTAAATGCAAGCTATTGTGACACCAGATATGAGTGGCACTTTGAACTGGCAAAGGTTGGCAGAGTACACGCTGTAGGCCTGACACACAGACGCTTGCAGAAAACTAACTGCTATTCAATCTATTACGGGCAAAAAAGTTTTGGGGTTTTAAATGCACGCTATTGTGACACCAGATATGAGTGGCAATGTGCACTGGCAAAGGTTGGCAGAGTACACGCTGTATGCCTGACACACCCGCTTGGAGACAACTAACTGCTATTCAATCTATAACAGTGAAAACTGTTTTTTTGGTTTTAAATGCACGCTATTGTGACACCAGATATGAGTTGCAATGTGCACTGGCAAAGGTTGGCAGAGTACAAGTTGTAGGCCTGACACACAGACGGTTGCAGACAACTAACTGCTATTCAATCTATAACAGTGAAAAAAGTTTTTGGGTTTTTAAATGCACGCTATTGTGACACCAGATAAGAGTGTCACTTTGATCTGGCAAAGGTTGGCAGAGTACACGTTGTAGGGTCTCACATGCCACTGCCACATGTTTTTATGGTACTTTAATTGTCACAGAGAGGCCATCACCCTGCCATTTTGCAAAGTGGCCACAAACCCCCTCGAGCCAAATCATAGATAGAGCCTCTCAATGCTACTTGGCAACTAGCAGGGCCTCACTTGTCATGGGGTGCCGGCACTAGCTAGCAAGCTAGTTCTGTGCATTGTTAATAGGAGTAGTCCCAGAAGATTAGAAGTTTGCGAATGTTGTGCCCATTCACAATAAAGGTAGTAGCAGGATTTAGGCAACTTTAGGCCAGTAAGCCATACTTCAGTTGCAGGGAAAGTAATAGAAACCATGTTAAAGGATAGGATTGTTGAACATCTAAAATCCCATAGATTCAGAGATCAGAGACAACATGGGTTTACTTCAGGGAGATAATGCCAAACTAATCTTATTGATTTTTTTGATTGGGTAGCTACAATAATAAATCAGGGTGGTGCAGTAGACATTACTTACCAAGTAAGGCTTTTGACACTGTTGCACATAGAAGTCTTAGCAATAAACTGCAATCTTTAAGTTTGGATTCCAATATTAAGAAAACTATACAAAATACCCCCACTATATGCTAAAACAAACCAGAAAACCTACTGAATGGTGCCAGTGGCGTCGCTAGGGGGGGCCAGAGGGGGCCATGGCCCCCCCTACATCATGCTGTGCCCCCCCTTGGGCCCCCCCAAATGCCAGCAACGTGCCCCTCCCCCCCGAAAATAGTGCAGCTGCCATCTGTGGACCTACCTCATTAGGGGCTCGGTTGGGTGCTGCAGCCCTTTGGCAGACCGGGCCCCTTTAAAGTTGCAGGGAGTGCTGGGAGGAAGTGACTGTTACTTCCTCCCAGCTTACAGACCGCGCGGGCTGAGAACACCCAGGATGCAGGCAGCTGAGAGAGAAGGAGGAAGGAGGAGAGCCAGCCCCAAAAAGTCACCTCCCTGCAACCAAAAGGTATGGAAGGGGCAGGGTGGGTGGTTAACATTATGGAAGCTGCAAATTGTGTGTGTGCCAGTGTGTATGTTTAGGTATGTGTACATCTGTGTGTATCTGTGAATGTCTGTGTGGATGTGTGTGTGTGTCTGTGTGTATCTGTATCTGTGAGTGTCAGTGTGTATGTGTGTGTGTCTGTGTATATCTGTATCTGTGAGTGTATCTGTGAGTGTCAGTGTGTCAGTGTGTGTATCTGTGAGTGTCAGTGTGTATCTGTGAGTGTCTGTGTGTATCTGTATCTTTTTACCCCGCTCTAGCCCACCACCAGTGCCACTCCCGAGAATTGGTTCTGGATCCGCCACTGCTCGGCTGTCTGTGTGTGTGTGTGTGAGTGTGTGTGTGTGTATGGACTCAGCAGTCTGTGTGTGTGTGGGCTCAGCAGTCTGTGTGTGTGTGTATGGACTCAGCAGTCTGTGTGTGTATGGACTTAGCAGTCTGTGTGTGTGTGTGTGTATGGACTCAGCAGTCTGTGTGTGTGTGTATGGACTCAGCAGTCTGTGTGTGTGTGTATGGACTCAGCAGTCTGTGTGTGTGTGTATGGACTCAGCAGTGTGCTTGTATGTATGGACTCAGCAGTCTGTGTGTCTGTGTGTGTGTGTGTGTGTATGGTCAGCAGTCTGTCTCTCTGTGTGTGTAAGGACTCAGCAGTCTGTGTGTGTGTGTATGGACTGTATCAAGGGAAATGTGTTTGTTTTTTAATAATCCTTGGTGGAAAATAATGAATTATCCACCAGGGATTATAAAAAAAAATTGTGTCGGGGGCAGGGCTTAACATGCAGCAGGGGCGGGGTCAAACTGTGGTGAGGGTGGGGTTAAATGTGCCCCCCTATATGGAGGTACTGGTGCTTCAGTCTTGAATATGGATCTTCATAGACATGGAATAAACATAAAAGAAATATAGTGCAGATGGAATGTACAAACACATTTATTATTAAAAGTGCACTTGCAGGGTAGATTCTTCATCTCCAGGCTTCTCTGCCTGCTGCCTGATGACAGCACCTCTAATCCTCGATCCCCCTGGCCAGATCCGACCTATACATATGGAATAGTTTCCTCCTCAATGCATCTCCATTTTCATTCCCTCATTGTAACAAATCACTGGTGTCATGTTCAGTGCTGGAACTCAGGTGCAGTAACAGCTCTCCTTTACAAGAACGATCTACAGAGATCCTCAGGTTGAGAACAGGATTCTGTTAATTCAGTGATGGCATGGGGGCTTTAATAAAAATAACAAAAAAAATCCAACGCAAAGGTATCCGAAGAAGGGTCAGACAGAAATCAGAGTCAGACGGTCCAGAGGTCAGGGCAGGTGGTAATCAGCTAAATTCAGAGAGCAGGCAAAGTCAGGAAACCAGTAAGGGTAGGAAACACAAGGAAACAAACGCTAGGATTCTTGAGGCAGGCAACAAAACAACGAAGCACAAACTGAAGGGTGTGCTCTGCTTCTAAAGGAGTGTCTCAATCACATAACCTGGTCTCATCTGTAGGAGGGGTTACCTGAGATCAATGTGGCTGACTGTGGGACTCAGCACCACCTTGGATGCATCATTGTCCTGGCTCAGCCCCTCAGCCACACCTCCTCCAGCCTCTAACCTGCAGACCAGTTTCCTCATGCAGTGGCTGGCATCTTGGAATGCTGGAGCAATCACTCTGTGTTTCCTTGCTTTGAAACGAGGTACACAAGATGCAGACTGGAGTGCAGAAGCCACAGGCGCTATAACCATAGCAAGCTCCTGAGGAAGTCTCCTGAAACGAAATGCGCCGAGCAGCAGTAAGGCGAGGTGAAAGAATGAGTCCAGAAGTCAAGCAGCAACAGTGGAGTTCTGACCTTTGGGCCTATAGAACAATTTCCATCGTGGACTGAACTGCACCTATAGGACACGGTGGGACTTTTGCCTTAATTTAATATTATGTGCCACTTCTCTATGTGAGTGTGTTTGATACTCTATATACATTTTATGTTTATTACGGTGTCATTTTTATGTTTTTTCTCTTTTTATGAGATTTCCACATTCCAGCTGGTAATTATAAATATACTGTAGTGATTGTGGCATCCTGGTTCCTTTTATTTTTCTCTTTTCTGTGATTTAGAGGGTTGGGAGTGACCCTATATTCAGAGGCTGCCTGCACATATCCGCACTTGAACCCCCACTCACCAGTTGTTTGTATATACTATAACCGCTGCAGACTGACCTCCAGTGCATTGCGGATGCCCTGGGAAAGGTGAGTACCGTCAGCGAATGTGAAACTCTATGACTGACATCTCACCTGTAACCTAACACGATAGGGGTCATCTTTGGTCCGGCAAGGCAGTCAAATGTTTCTCCAACAACTTGATGGCAACTTGGTGGCATGCAAGATAATCAATGAAGGGCGCTCTTCTTCTTTGACCACCATCCGGTTGCTCTGAAAATTGACTTGGCTTACCGAAAGTTGCAGTTTTACCTTATATGTGAATACACCCCAGGAGTGGCTAAAACTGAAGCTGATGTCTTGTCCCGATCTTATTTTCAAGAGTTTTTAGAGATCCATTCCACTGCCAACAAGCACTTGTCCAGAACTCCTGTATTTCAAGAGCTGGTTATGGATTAACCAATTTGATGACCAATGCTCGGTCACTTTCCGGTACCGCTCTATCGGACAATACCAAAACAGAAGGAGATAGTTCTGGTGTACCTAATGTACCACACAGGAGAGAGGGAGATAGACTAGCACTAGGCTGCTCAGTTAATGGAACACATAGGGATCACTAAAAACCTATGAAAAAGAATGACTAAATAAAAAACACTCTGAACAAGTGTAGACTCCAGGAGCTAGCTAAGTGACTGATGGCTAGAGCAAAACAAACCAGGAGATGCTGTACCTTTAAATGGCTAATAGGTGCGATATCTCTTTAAATCATGAGAACATAGTATAGAAATACAGAGTAGACTCAACTGCAAATAGATATAGAAAAGAGAATCTATACCAAAAAATATTAATAATAATAAAATAAAAACAATAAAGAAGAGACTCAAATAGGATGAGAGTAATTTGAGTCTCTAATTCTTAACTGGATATGTGGCAAAAAATGCGAGGAATAAGTGACTGAGTCCTCAATCAATGAGGGTGGATGATACTTTCTTAAATCATATACTTTGTATCAGTAAAGCTGGAAAGTAACTCTACAGTAAGTGCTGCAGTACAAGAAACTGCAGACTAGGCAATAATATTATTGTATATCGCTAATGGACTGAAGCAGAAAACTGGATGTGATTGTAAAAAAAAGTACCAGTTTATTCCATATGTTAAAAATATTAAAAATATTAAAAATACAGGTAGAGAATAAATCAGAGATGCATTCCCAGACTATAGTGCCACAAATTGATTGCAAGGACCTTCGGATAAGTTCGGATGGATATAGATTGAAATAATCCGTATTCTGGCTGCCGGTGAGGACAGCGTTCATCTGCAAGCACGTACCGAACTGGAGCCTCACTTCAGAGGACGTGCAGAGCAGACCGCTCCGGTTGTGGTAGTTTCCAAACGGGTCCTGCGTTCAAAGATAGGCTGCTGTTGTGACTGCTGGTAGCTGTGTCTGATCCTGTATGCGTCTATGGACGTCTGTCTAACGTGTTTCGTAGGGGATAAGCCCTACTTCATCAGAGACATAATGCTGTCCATTGCTTCAGTGTTCATTTATATACATATTGCCTTAATTACCAATAATACAATTATACTTTTGATACATAAATGACATGTATAAGAATGCATTACAAACGGAATTAAATAAACAAGATGAAATAAAAACGATGTTGAAAACAGTAATATAAAACAATCTCCACATGATTATAGGGGGTAGATAAAACAATGATAGGGAATACATAAACACATTCCATGAGATACTTCATAGAGGAATGGCTTGTCTAATGCTGGATATCAATTAAAAAATATATTCATAAATAAATCAATCGATAAATAGATTAAATGAAAAAATCTTCAGGGTTAGTTGATCCATTAAGTAAATGGCTCACAATATAGGACCACAATAAAGGAATCACAGATGTATAAAATAGAGAAAACATCTATGTAGGGAGAAAATAAATAAATATGTGCAGAAGCCAGGGGAGAGTAATGGATAAAGAATATATCAGAATAACAGAATGATAGTACAAAGAGGTTAGGTGTACATAATTAATTTCGTCCATTCTGAAATAAAGCAGAAGAGAAATTAGTATTCAAATTAATTCATATATTGTTATATTATATGAGTGATGTGAAGGGAATATTTCTTTTTAAAATGCTGCTTATGTGCAGAATATGTGCTAATCTGAAATATAGTGCACTAATAAATGAAGAGGATGTGAAAAAAAAAGAAATTCTTTAAAAAATGTTTTTTTTATAAAAAGGCATTTACCTCAAAATCTAAATTTAGTCCTTTAGGGACTAAAGCCTCTAACTTAAAAATCCATTTGACTTCTGTTTGGTCTAAAACCTCATCGATACTTCCTCCTCTCCAATTTATCTTTACTTTCTCAATAGACATAAATTTGAGTCCTGTGGGGTCTCCCCCATGAGTTTCTTTAAAGTGCTTGGAGAGATTATGTGTTAGGAGTCCCTTCTTAATATTTCTGATATGTTCTGCGATGCGTATTTTAAGTGATCTTTTTGTACGTCCAACATACTGTTGGGAGCATGGACATGTTATTAGATATATGACTCCCGACGTGGTACAGTCCATATTAGTCTTGATGTCATATTCTTCTTGAGTGGTGAAGGATTTGAATTTGGTAATGGAGTCTTCTAAAGATGGATTGTTCCTACATGCTAAACATT
This sequence comes from Pelobates fuscus, assembly GCF_036172605.1. NCBI lineage: Eukaryota > Metazoa > Chordata > Amphibia > Anura > Pelobatidae > Pelobates > Pelobates fuscus. The sequence goes on from NC_086326.1 coordinate 118,168,077, forward strand.
TCTTGCATCTAGTGAAACCATGAGATGTATCTTGATCCGAGTTGGCATTCACAGTTTTAATGGTAGGTGCTAGCATAAGTTGTAGGTTAGATGCCCTGGTGAAGATGATCTGAGGTTGATTGTCTAGAAGTTTTGATAATGTTGCATCGTTCTTGAGGATCCCCCAGTGTTTTCTCAATATCTTCTGTATCATATGAGATTGATGATTGTACTTGGTAATAAAAGTGGGTGCTGAGTTGAACGATTCTGCAGTACTTGGTTTCTTACATAAAGTGTCTTCTCTTGGAGTAGTTAATGTTATATCCATAGATTTTTCCAATAGTGTTAAATGATACCCTTTATTCAGAAATCTCTGTTTCATTTCTTCCATTTGTGACTTACACACCTCATAGTTCGAACAATTGCGTCTTACCCTCCTAAACTGATTTTGGGGTATGTTCCTTAACCATGTAGATTTATGATGGCTATTAAAAGGAATAAAACTATTACAGTCAACGTTTTTCTTAAAAGTCTTGATGTTGATTTGTCCCTCTTCGATGTAGATATCCAGGTCTAAAAACTCGATGTGTTCCTTGGAGTGGTTAAAAGTAAAATTCAAATGATAGGGATTATTGTTAAGATATAACTTAAAATGCTCAAGAGATTCAAGATCTCCCTTCCATATAAAAAAGCAATCATCGATGTATCTCTGCCATAGGGACAGATTTGCGCCAAATGGGCAATGGGTCCATATGAATTCCTCTTCCCATTTGCCCATAAATAGATTAGCGTAACTTGGCGCAAATCGTGTCCCATGGCAATACCTTCAATCTGTAAATAAAAGAAATCGTCACACCAGAAGTAGTTGTGTGTAAGGATAAAAATAATACACTGGATGAGAAAATCGATAAGGTCATTTTTCAATTCTGAATACTTTGATAGAGAAAACTGGGTCACCTCACATCCTTGGAGGTGTTCAATTATTGTGTAAAGAGAGGTAACGTCGGCAGTAACTAAAATCATCTCCTTTTCCCACTTAAACCCAGATAAAATGTTTAAAATTTGAGTAGCGTCTCTGAGGTAGGATTTTAAACAGGAGAGTAGACGCTGTAGGTATTGATCAACATATTCAGAAAGATTTGCAGTAAGGGATCCAATTCCCGATACAATTGGCCTTCCAGGGGGTTTCACCAGTCTTTTATGTATCTTTGGTAGATGGTAAAATATCGGTATCCTTGGGTGCTGGACATATAGGTATTTATATTCCCTTTCATTCAAGATCCCTCTCTCTTTTCCGAAATTCAATATTTCCTTGAGTTCATCTTGATATTGGGTAGTAGGATCACCTTTCAATTGCAGGTAGGTGCTGGTATCTCCCAATAGTCTCTGATTTTCTTCTATATAGTCACTGGTGTTCAAGACGACTAGTCCGCCCCCTTTGTCTGCTGCTTTTATTGTGATATCCTCAGATCTCATGAGTTGTTTAAGGGCATTCCTTTCTTTTCTAGTTAAATTGTCTTTCGTGATCTTCTTAGTAATTTATTTCTAAAGTCCTTCTCAACCATTTTCTCAAATACTCTAATGGAGTCATTCTTCATATGTTGTGGGTAGAAGGTGGAGGTAGGATGTAGTTCAGTATGTGTGTAATCCTGATCCGCCTCCTGTTGTATCCTGTTTTTTTCCATGAAGAATTTTTTGATTGAGATCTTCCGTATAAATTTATGTAGGTCTATGCAGATATTGAAATCCGAATTTTGGGATGTGGGAGCAAACTTGAGACCTTTTTTAAGAGTGATGTTTCATCAGAGGAGCCCCCACCCGCCGATGGGGGGCTATTTTTTTTTTTTAAAACACTGAGCAGCCACAGGCTGCTCACTGTTTACTAGACATGCCCCTTCTCGCGGTATAGTGAGTAGGGGCAAAATTTACTAATACTAAGTCATTTTTACTTAGTATTAGTAAATTTGTCTGAAAGACCAATTTAGGTCTTTCAGCCTTTTGGTAGATAACTCCCTAATACCGTGGGAATTAGGGAGTGTAATGGACGCCTTCCGTTGACGGATGCTCCTAGAGCTTCCTGAGGACACCACACACTGCAGACGACACCACAACCACCGCAGACTCCACAACCACCGTAGCTTAACTGGAGCCGCGCCGTCTTCCTTCCACCCTGAATGAACCTCCAGCATTCAGGACCGTGTAGGAAAGACCTCTCCTCCAAGGAGAGCGTAACAGGAAAAAAGAGTGTGATATAGCAGTTCCCTCCAATAACGAGACAAGGCTACGTATTGAGGGTCAAGAAGAACTCTGCTTTTATGCAATTCTCCCCTGCAAGGGAGACGCCCACATCCAATTAAACATTACCCAATCACACAATGGTTACCTCCCACAGATTACCTCCCCTTAGCCTGAGAGGTAACCCAATTATAGCATACAATTTTAACATACATTTTTATAAATTTGGGTTTTTAAATGCACGCTATTGTGACACCAGATATGAGTGGCAATGTGCACTGGCAGAGGTTGGCAGAGTGCACGCTGTAGGCCTGACACCCGCTTAAAGACAACTAACTTCTATTCAATCTATAACAGTGAAAAAGGTTTTTGGGTTTTTAAATGCAATCTATTGTGACACCAGATATGAGTGGCACTGTGCACTAGCAGAGGTTGGCAGAGTAGACGCTGTAGGCCTTACACACCCACTTGAAGACAACTAACTGCTATTCAATCTATAACAGTGAAAAAAGTTTTTGGGTTTTAAATGCACGCTATTGTGACACCAGATATGAGCAGCACTGTGAACTGGCAAAGGTTGGCAGAGTACACGTTTTAGGCCTGACACACAGACGCTTGGAGACAACTAACTGCTATTCAATCTATTACAGTGAAAAAAGTGTTTTGGTTTTTAAATGCACGCTATTGTGAAACCAGTGAGTGAGTGGTGGCACTGGGCAAGTGGGTACAGTATATGCTGCGAGCCTGACACACACGCTTGCAGACAACCAACTGCTATTCAAACTATTACAGTGAAAAAAGTTTTTTTTTTTTAAATGCACGCTATTGTGACACCAGATATGAGTGGCACTGTGCACTGGCAGAGGTTGGCAGAGTACACGTGGTAGGCCTTACACACCCACTTGAAGACAACTAACTGCTATTCAATCTATAACAGTGAAAAAAGTTTTTTGGTTTTTAAATGCACGCTATTGTGAAACCAGTGAGTGAGTGGTGGCACTGGGCGAGTGGGTACAGTGTACGCTGCGAGCCTGACACACAAGCTTGCAGACAACTAACTGCTAATCAATCTATTACAGTGAAAAAAGTTTTTTTTTTTAAATGCACGCTATTGTGACACCAGATATGAGTGGCACTGTGCACTGGCAGAGGTTGGCAGAGTACACGTTGTAGGCCTGACACACAGACGCTTGGAGACAACTAACTGCTATTCAATCTATAACACGGAAAAAAGTTTTTTGGTTTTAAATGCACGCTATTGTGACACCAGATATGAGTTGCAATGTGCACTGGCAAAGGTTGGCAGAGTACACGTTGTAGGCCTGACACACAGACGCTTGCAGACAACTAACTGCTATTCAATCAATAACAGTGAAAAAAGTTTTTGGGTTTTTAAATGCACGCTATTGTGACACCAGATAAGAGTGGCACTTTGATCTGGCAAAGGTTGGCAGAGTACACATTGTAGGCCTGACACACACCCGCTTGGAGACAACTAACTGTTTTTGGGTTTTAAATGCACGCTATTGTGACACCAGATATGAGTGGCACTGTGAACTGGCAAATGTTGGCAGAGTACACGTTTTAGGCCTGACACACAGACGCTTGGAGACAACTAACTGCTATTCAATCTATAACAGTGAAAAAAGTGTTTTGGTTTTTAAATGCACGCTATTGTGAAACCAGTGAGTGAGTGGTGGCAATGGGCAAGTGGGTACAGTATACGCTGCGAGCCTGACACACACGCTTGCAGACAACTATCTGCTATTCAATCTATTACAGTGAAAAAAGTTTTTTTTTTAAATGCACGCTATTGTGACACCAGATAAGATTGGCACTTTGAACTGGCAAAGGTTGGCAGAGTACACGTTGTAGGCCTGACACACACACGCTTGGAGACAACTAACTGCTATTCAATCTATAACAGAGAAAAAAGTTTTTGGGTTTTTAAATGCACGCTATTGTGAAACCAGTGAGTGAGTGGTGGCACTGGGCAAGTGGGCACAATATACGCTGCAAGCCTGACACACACACTTGCAGACAACTAACTGCTATTCAATCTATTACAGTGAAAAAAGGTTTTGGGTTTTTAAATGCACGCTACTGTGACACCAGATAAGAGTGGCACTTTGAACTGGCAAAGGTTGACAGAATACACGTTGTAGGCCTGACACACAGACGCTTGGAGACAACTAACTGCTCATCAATCTATAACAGTGAAAAAAGTTTTTGGGTTTTAATTGCACGCTATTGTGACACCAGATAAGAGTGGCAATGTCCACTGGCAGAGGTTGGCAGAGTACATGCTGTAGGCCTGACACCCACTTAAAGACAACAAACTGCTATTCAATCTATAACAGTGAAAAAAGTTTTTGGGTTTTTAAATGCACGCTATTGTGAAACCAGTGAGTGAGTGGTGGAACTGGGCAAGTGGGTACAGTATACGCTGCGAGCCTGACACACACGCTTGCAGACAACTAACTGCTATTCAATCTATTACAGTGAAAAAAGTTTTTTTTTTAAATGCACGCTATTGTGACACCAGATATGAGTGGCACTGTGCACTGGCAGAGGTTGGCAGAGTAGACGTTGTAGGCCTGACACACAGACGCTTGGAGACAACTAACTGCTATTAAATCTATAACAGTGAAAAAAGTTTTTTGGCTTTAAATGCACGCTATTGTGAAACCAGATATGAGTTGCAATGTGCACTGGCAAAGGTTGGCAGACTACACGTTGAAGGCCTGACACACAGACGATTGCAGACAACTAACTGCTATTCAATCAATAACAGTGAAAAAAGTTTTTGCGTTTTTAAATGCACGCTATTGTGACACCAGATAAGAGTGGCACTTTGATCTGGCAAAGGTTAGCAGAGTACACGTTGTAGGCCTGACACACACCTGCTTGGAGACAACTAACTGCTATTCAATCTATAACGGTGAAAAAAGTTTTTGGGTTTTAAATGCACGCTATTGTGACACCAGATATGAGCAGCACTGTGAACTGGCAAAGGTTGGCAGAGTACACATTTTAGGCCTGACACACAGACGCTTGGAGACAACTAACTGCTATTCAATCTATTACAGTGAAAAAAATGTTTTGGTTTTTAAATGCACGCTATTGTGAAACCAGTGAGTGAGTGGTGGCACTGGGCAAGTGGGTACAGTATACGCTGCGAGCCTGACACACACGCTTGCAGACAACCAACTGCTATTCAAACTATTACAGTGAAAAAGTTGTTTTTTTTAAATGCACGCTATTGTCACACCAGATAAGATTGGCACTTTGAACTGGCAAAGGTTGGCAGAGTACACGTTGTAGGCCTGACAAACAGACGCTTGGAGACAACTAACTGCTTTTCAATCTATAACAGAGAAAAAAGTTTTTGGGTTTTTAAATGCACGCTATTGTGAAACCAGTGAGTGAGTGGTGGCACTGGGCAAGTGGGCACAGTATACGCTGCAAGCCTGACACACACACTTGCAGACAACTAACTGCTATTCAATCTATTACAGTGAAAAATGTTTTTGGGTTTTAATTGCAAGCTATTGTGACACCAGATATGAGTGGCAATGTGCACTGGCAGAGGTTGGCAGCGTACACGCTGTAGGCCTGACACCCACTTAAAGACAAATAACTGCTATTCAATCTATAACAGTGAAAAAAGTTTTTGGTTTTTTAAATGCACGCTATTGTGACACCAGATATGAATGGCACTGTGCACTGGCAGAGGTTGGCAGAGTAGACGCTGTAGGCCTGACACACACTTATGAAGGACACCGACTGCTATTATATTACAGTCAAAAAAGTTTTTTGGTTTTTAAATGCATGCTATTGTGACACCAGATAAGAGTGGCAATGTGCACTGGCAGAGGTTGGCAGAGTACACGCTGTAAGCCTGACACCCGCTTGAAGACAACTAACTGCTATTCAATCTATAACAGTGAAAAAAATTTTGGGTTTTTAAATGCACGCTATTTTGACACCAGATATGAGTGGCAATGTGCACTGGCAAAGGTTGGCAGAGTACACGTTGTAGGCCTGACAAACACCCGCTTGGAGACAACTAACTGCTATTCAATCTATAACAGTGAAAAACATTTTTTGGTTTATAAATGCAAGCTATTGGGACACCAGATATGAGTGGCACTGTGCACTGGCAGAGGTTAGCAGAGTACATGCTGGAGGCCTGACACACCCGCTTGGAGACAACTAACTGCTATTCAATCTATAACAGTGAAAAAAGTTTTTTGGTTTTAAATGCACGCTATTGTGACACCAGATATGAGTTTCAATGTGCACTGGCAAAGGTTGGCAGAGTACACGTTGTTTCCTGACACACAGACGCTTGCAGACAACTAACTGCTATTCAATCTATAACAGTGAAAAAAGTTTTTGGGTTTTTAAATGCAAGCTATTGGGACACCAGATATGAGTGGCACTGTGCACTGGCAGAGGTTGGCAGAGTACATGCTGGAGGCCTGACACACCCGCTTGGAGACAACTAACTGCTATTCAATCTATAACAGTGAAAAAAGTTTTTTGGTTTTAAATGCACGCTATTGTGACACCAGATATGAGTTGCAATGTGCACTGGCAAAGGTTGGCAGAGTACACGTTGTAGGCCTGACACACAGACGCTTGCAGATAACTAACTGCTATTCAATCTATAACAGTGAAAAAAGTTTTTGGGTTTTTAAATGCACGCTATTGTGACACCAGATAAGAGTGGCACTTTGATCTGGCAAAGGTTGGCAGAGTACACGTTGTAGGCCTGACACACACCCGCTTGGAGACAACTAACTGCTATTCAATCTATAACGGTGAAAAAAGGTTTTGGGTTTTAAATGCACGCTATTGTGACACCAGATATGAGTGGTACTGTGAACTGGCAAAGGTTGGCAGAGTACACGCTTTAGGCCTGACACACAGACGCTTGGAGACAACTAACTGCTATTCAATCTATAACAGTGAAAAAAAGTTTTTTGGTTTTTAAATGCATGCAATTGTGAAACCAGTGAGTGAGTGGTGGCACTGGGCAAGTGGGTACAGTATACGCTGCGAGCCTGACACACACGCTTGCAGAAAACTAACTGCTATTCAATCTATTACAGTGAAAAACGTTTTTTGGTTTTTAAATGCATGCTACTGTGACACCAGATAAGAGTGGCACTTTGAACTGGCAAAGATTGACAGAGTACACGTTGTAGGCCTGACACACAGACGCTTGGAGACAACTAACTGCTATTCAATCTATAACAGTGAAAAAAGTTTTTTGTTTTAATTGCACGCTATTGTGACACCAGATATGAGTGGCAATGTGCACTGGCAGAGGTTGGCAGAGTACACGCTGTAGGCCTGACACCCACTTAAAGACAACTAACTGCTATTCAATCTATAACAGTGAAAAAAGTTTTGGGTTTTTAAATGCACGCTATTGTGACACCAGATATGAGTGGCACTGTGCACTGGCAGAGGTTGGCAGAGTAGACGCTGTAGGCCTGACACACCCGCTTGAAGACAACTAACTGCTATTTAATCTATAACAGTAAAAAAAGTTTTTTGGTTTTAAATGCATGCTATTGTGAAACCAGTGAGTGAGTGGTGGCACTGGGCAAGTGGGCACAGTATATGCTGCAAGCCTGACACACACACTTGCAGACAACTAACTGCTATTCAATCTATTACAGTGAAAAAAGTTTTTTTGTTTTTAAATGCACGCTACTGTGACACCAGATAAGAGTGGCACTTTGAACTGGCAAAGGTTGACAGAGTACACGTTGTAGGCCTGACACACAGACGCTTGGAGACAACTAACTGCTATTCAATCTATAACAGTGAAAAAAGTTTTTTGGTTTTAATTGCACGCTATTGTGACACCAGATATGAGTGGCAATGTGCACTGGCAGAGGTTGGCAGAGTACACGCTGTAGGCCTGACACCCACTTAAAGACAACTAACTGCTATTCAATCTATAACAGTGAAAAAAGTTTTGGGGTTTTTAAATGCACGCTATTGTGACACCAGATATGAGTAGCACTGTGCACTGGCAGAGGTTGGCAGAGTAGATGCTGTAGGCCTGACACACCCGCTTGAAGACAACTAACTGCTATTTAATCAATAACAGTGAAAAAAGTTTTTGGGTTTTTAAATGCACGCTATTGTGACTCCAGATATGAGTGGCAATGTGCACTGGCAAAGGTTGGCAGAATAGACGCTGTATGCCTGACACACACTTATGAAGGACACTGACTGCTATTATATTACAGTCAAAAAAGTTTTTGGGTTTTTAAATGCATGCTATTGTGACACCAGATAAGAGTGGCAATGTGCACTAGCAGAGGTTGGCAGAGTAGACTCTGTAGGCCTGACACACCCGCTTGAAGACAACTAACTGCTATTCAATCTATAACAGTGAAAAAAGTTTTTGGGTTTTTAAATGCAATCTACTGCGACACCAGATAAGTGTGGCACTGTGCACTGGCAGAGGTTGGCAGAGTACACGCTGTAGGCCTGACACACACTTATGAAGGACACTGACTGCTATTATATTACAGTCAAAAAACGTTTTGGGGTTTTTAAATGCATGCTATTGTGACACCAGATAAGAGTGGCAATGTGCACTCGAAGAGGTTGGCAGAGTAGACGCTGTAGGCCTGACACACCCGCTTGAAGACAACTAACTGCTCTTCAATCTATAATAGTGAAAAAAGTTTTTTGGTTTTTAAATGCAATCTATTGCGACACCAGATAAGAGTGGCACTGGCAGAGGTTGGCAGAGTACACGCTGTAGGCCTGACACACACTTATGAAAGACACTGACTGCTATTATGTTACAGTCAAAATAGTTTTTTGGTTTTTAAATGCATGCTATTGTGACACCAGATAAGAGTGGCAATGTGCACTAGCAGAGGTTGGCAGAGTAGACGCTCTAGGCCTGACACCCACTTAAAGACAACTAACTGCTATTCAATCTATAACAGTGAAAAAAGTTTTTGGGTTTTTAAATGCACGCTATTGTGACACCAGATATGAGTAGCACTGTGCACTGGCAAAGGTTGGCAGAGTACACGTTTTAGGCCTGACACACAGACGCTTGGAGACAACTAACTGCTATTCAATCTATTACAGTGAAAAAAGTGTTTTGGTTTTTAAATGCACGCTATTGTGAAACCAGTGAGTGAGTGGTGGCACTGGGCAAGTGGGTACAGTATATGCTGCGAGCCTGACACACACGCTTGCAGACAACCAACTGCTATTCAAACTATTACAGTGAAAAAAGTTTTTTTTTTTTAAATGCATGCTATTGTGACACCAGATATGAGTGGCACTGTGCACTGGCAGAGGTTGGCAGAGTACACGTGGTAGGCCTTACACACCCACTTGAAGACAACTAACTGCTATTCAATCTATAACAGTGAAAAAAGTTTTTTGGTTTTTAAATGCACGCTATTGTGAAACCAGTGAGTGAGTGGTGGCACTGGGCGAGTGGGTACAGTGTACGCTGCGAGCCTGACACACAAGCTTGCAGACAACTAACTGCTAATCAATCTATTACAGTGAAAAAAGTTTTTTTTTTTAAATGCACGCTATTGTGACACCAGATATGAGTGGCACTGTGCACTGGCAGAGGTTGGCAGAGTACACGTTGTAGGCCTGACACACAGACGCTTGGAGACAACTAACTGCTATTCAATCTATAACACGGAAAAAAGTTTTTTGGTTTTAAATGCACGCTATTGTGACACCAGATATGAGTTGCAATGTGCACTGGCAAAGGTTGGCAGAGTACACGTTGTAGGCCTGACACACAGACGCTTGCAGACAACTAACTGCTATTCAATCAATAACAGTGAAAAAAGTTTTTGGGTTTTTAAATGCACGCTATTGTGACACCAGATAAGAGTGGCACTTTGATCTGGCAAAGGTTGGCAGAGTACACATTGTAGGCCTGACACACACCCGCTTGGAGACAACTAACTGTTTTTGGGTTTTAAATGCACGCTATTGTGACACCAGATATGAGTGGCACTGTGAACTGGCAAATGTTGGCAGAGTACACGTTTTAGGCCTGACACACAGACGCTTGGAGACAACTAACTGCTATTCAATCTATAACAGTGAAAAAAGTGTTTTGGTTTTTAAATGCACGCTATTGTGAAACCAGTGAGTGAGTGGTGGCAATGGGCAAGTGGGTACAGTATACGCTGCGAGCCTGACACACACGCTTGCAGACAACTATCTGCTATTCAATCTATTACAGTGAAAAAAGTTTTTTTTTTAAATGCACGCTATTGTGACACCAGATAAGATTGGCACTTTGAACTGGCAAAGGTTGGCAGAGTACACGTTGTAGGCCTGACACACACACGCTTGGAGACAACTAACTGCTATTCAATCTATAACAGAGAAAAAAGTTTTTGGTTTTTAAATGCACGCTATTGTGACACCAGATATGAGTGGCACTGTGCACTGGCAGAGGTTGGCAGAGTAGACGCTGTAGGCCTGACACACCCGCTTGAAGACAACTAACTGCTATTTAATCTATAACAGTAAAAAAAGTTTTTTGGTTTTAAATGCATGCTATTGTGAAACCAGTGAGTGAGTGGTGGCACTGGGCAAGTGGGCACAGTATATGCTGCAAGCCTGACACACACACTTGCAGACAACTAACTGCTATTCAATCTATTACAGTGAAAAAAGTTTTTTTGTTTTTAAATGCACGCTACTGTGACACCAGATAAGAGTGGCACTTTGAACTGGCAAAGGTTGACAGAGTACACGTTGTAGGCCTGACACACAGACGCTTGGAGACAACTAACTGCTATTCAATCTATAACAGTGAAAAAAGTTTTTTGGTTTTAATTGCACGCTATTGTGACACCAGATATGAGTGGCAATGTGCACTGGCAGAGGTTGGCAGAGTACACGCTGTAGGCCTGACACCCACTTAAAGACAACTAACTGCTATTCAATCTATAACAGTGAAAAAAGTTTTGGGGTTTTTAAATGCACGCTATTGTGACACCAGATATGAGTAGCACTGTGCACTGGCAGAGGTTGGCAGAGTAGATGCTGTAGGCCTGACACACCCGCTTGAAGACAACTAACTGCTATTTAATCAATAACAGTGAAAAAAGTTTTTGGGTTTTTAAATGCACGCTATTGTGACTCCAGATATGAGTGGCAATGTGCACTGGCAAAGGTTGGCAGAATAGACGCTGTATGCCTGACACACACTTATGAAGGACACTGACTGCTATTATATTACAGTCAAAAAAGTTTTTGGGTTTTTAAATGCATGCTATTGTGACACCAGATAAGAGTGGCAATGTGCACTAGCAGAGGTTGGCAGAGTAGACTCTGTAGGCCTGACACACCCGCTTGAAGACAACTAACTGCTATTCAATCTATAACAGTGAAAAAAGTTTTTGGGTTTTTAAATGCAATCTACTGCGACACCAGATATGAGTTGCAATGTGCACTGGCAAAGGTTGGCAGAGTACACGTTGTAGGCCTGACACACAGACGCTTGCAGACAACTAACTGCTATTCAATCAATAACAGTGAAAAAAGTTTTTGGGTTTTTAAATGCACGCTATTGTGACACCAGATAAGAGTGGCACTTTGATCTGGCAAAGGTTGGCAGAGTACACATTGTAGGCCTGACACACACCCGCTTGGAGACAACTAACTGTTTTTGGGTTTTAAATGCACGCTATTGTGACACCAGATATGAGTGGCACTGTGAACTGGCAAATGTTGGCAGAGTACACGTTTTAGGCCTGACACACAGACGCTTGGAGACAACTAACTGCTATTCAATCTATAACAGTGAAAAAAGTGTTTTGGTTTTTAAATGCACGCTATTGTGAAACCAGTGAGTGAGTGGTGGCAATGGGCAAGTGGGTACAGTATACGCTGCGAGCCTGACACACACGCTTGCAGACAACTATCTGCTATTCAATCTATTACAGTGAAAAAAGTTTTTTTTTTAAATGCACGCTATTGTGACACCAGATAAGATTGGCACTTTGAACTGGCAAAGGTTGGCAGAGTACACGTTGTAGGCCTGACACACACACGCTTGGAGACAACTAACTGCTATTCAATCTATAACAGAGAAAAAAGTTTTTGGTTTTTAAATGCACGCTATTGTGACACCAGATATGAGTGGCACTGTGCACTGGCAGAGGTTGGCAGAGTAGACGCTGTAGGCCTGACACACCCGCTTGAAGACAACTAACTGCTATTTAATCTATAACAGTAAAAAAAGTTTTTTGGTTTTAAATGCATGCTATTGTGAAACCAGTGAGTGAGTGGTGGCACTGGGCAAGTGGGCACAGTATATGCTGCAAGCCTGACACACACACTTGCAGACAACTAACTGCTATTCAATCTATTACAGTGAAAAAAGTTTTTTTGTTTTTAAATGCACGCTACTGTGACACCAGATAAGAGTGGCACTTTGAACTGGCAAAGGTTGACAGAGTACACGTTGTAGGCCTGACACACAGACGCTTGGAGACAACTAACTGCTATTCAATCTATAACAGTGAAAAAAGTTTTTTGGTTTTAATTGCACGCTATTGTGACACCAGATATGAGTGGCAATGTGCACTGGCAGAGGTTGGCAGAGTACACGCTGTAGGCCTGACACCCATTTAAAGACAACTAACTGCTATTCAATCTATAACAGTGAAAAAAGTTTTGGGGTTTTTAAATGCACGCTATTGTGACACCAGATATGAGTAGCACTGTGCACTGGCAGAGGTTGGCAGAGTAGATGCTGTAGGCCTGACACACCCGCTTGAAGACAACTAACTGCTATTTAATCAATAACAGTGAAAAAAGTTTTTGGGTTTTTAAATGCACGCTATTGTGACTCCAGATATGAGTGGCAATGTGCACTGGCAAAGGTTGGCAGAATAGACGCTGTATGCCTGACACACACTTATGAAGGACACTGACTGCTATTATATTACAGTCAAAAAAGTTTTTGGGTTTTTAAATGCATGCTATTGTGACACCAGATAAGAGTGGCAATGTGCACTAGCAGAGGTTGGCAGAGTAGACTCTGTAGGCCTGACACACCCGCTTGAAGACAACTAACTGCTATTCAATCTATAACAGTGAAAAAAGTTTTTGGGTTTTTAAATGCAATCTACTGCGACACCAGATAAGTGTGGCACTGTGCACTGGCAGAGGTTGGCAGAGTACACGCTGTAGGCCTGACACACGCTTATGAAGGACACTGACTGCTATTATATTACAGTCAAAAACGTTTTGGGGTTTTTAAATGCATGCTATTGTGACACCAGATAAGAGTGGCAATGTGCACTCGAAGAGGTTGGCAGAGTAGACGCTGTAGGCCTGACACACCCGCTTGAAGACAACTAACTGCTCTTCAATCTATAATAGTGAAAAAAGTTTTTTGGTTTTTAAATGCAATCTATTGCGACACCAGATAAGAGTGGCACTGGCAGAGGTTGGCAGAGTACACGCTGTAGGCCTGACACACACTTATGAAAGACACTGACTGCTATTATGTTACAGTCAAAATAGTTTTTTGGTTTTTAAATGCATGCTATTGTGACACCAGATAAGAGTGGCAATGTGCACTAGCAGAGGTTGGCAGAGTAGACGCTCTAGGCCTGACACCCACTTAAAGACAACTAACTGCTATTCAATCTATAACAGTGAAAAAAGTTTTTGGGTTTTTAAATGCACGCTATTGTGACACCAGATATGAGTAGCACTGTGCACTGGCAGAGGTTGGCAGAGTAGATGCTGTAGGCCTGACACACCCGCTTGAAGACAACTAACTGCTATTTAATCTATCACAGTGAAAAAAGTTTTTGGGTTTTTAAATGCAATCTACTGCGACACCAGATAAGAGTGGCACTGTGCACTGGCAGAGGTTGGCAGAGTACATGCTGTAGGCCTGACACACACTTATGAAGGACACTGGCTGCTATTATATTACAGTCAAAAAAGTTTTTGGGTTTTTAAATGCATGCTATTGTGACACCAGATAAGAGTGGCAATGTGCACTGGAAGAGGTTGGCAGAGTAGACGCTGTAGGCCTGACACACCCGCTTGAAGACAACTAACTGCTATTCAATCTATAACAGTGAAAAAAGTTTTTGGGTTTTTAAATGCAATCTACTGCGACACCAGATAAGAGTGGCACTGTGCACTGGCAGAGGTTTGCAGAGTACACGCTGTAGGCCTGACACACACTTATGAAGGACACTGACTGCTATTATATTACAGTCAAAAAAGTTTTTGGGTTTTTAAATGCATGCTATTGTGACACCAGATAAGAGTGGCAATGTGCACTGGAAGAGGTTGGCAGAGTAGACGCTGTAGGCCTGACACACCCGCTTGAAGACAACTAACTGTTCTTCAATCTATAACAGTGAAAAAAGTTTTTGGGTTTTTAAATGCAATCTACTGCGACACCAGATAAGAGTGGCACTGTGCACTGGCAGAGGTTTGCAGAGTACACGCTGTAGGCCTGACACACACTTATGAAAGACACTGACTGCTATTATATTACAGTCAAAATAGTTTTTGGGTTTTTAAATGCATGCTATTGTGACACCAGATAAGAGTGGCAATGTGCACTAGCAGAGGTTGGCAGAGTAGACGCTGTAGGACTGACACACCCGCTCGAAGACAACTAACTGCTATTTAATCTATAACAGTAAAAAAAATGTTTGGTTTTAAATGCACGCAATTGTGACACCAGATATGAGTGGCAATATGCACTGGCAGAGGTTGGCAGAGTAGACGCTGTAGGCCTGACACACCCGCTTGAAGACAACTAACTGCTATTTAATCTATAACAGTAAAAAAAGTTTTGGGATTTTAAATGCACGCTATTGTGAAACCAGTGAGTGAGTAGTGGCACTGGGCAAGTGGGCACAGTATACGCTGCAAGCCTGACACACACACTTGCAGACAACTAACTGCTATTCAATCTATAACAGTGAAAAAAGTTTTTGGGTTTTTAAATGCACGCTATTGTGACACCAGATAAGAGTGGCACTGTGCACTGGCAGAGGTTTGCAGAGTACACGCTGTAGGCCTGACACACCTGCTTGAAGACAACTAACTGCTATTTAATCTATAACAGTAAAAAAAGTTTTTTGGTTTTAAATGCACGCTATTGTGACACCAGATATGAGTGGCAATGTGCACTGGCAAAAGTTGGCAGAATAGACGCTGTAGGCCTGACACACACTTATGAAGGACACTGACTGCTATTATATTACAGTCAAAAAAGTTTTGGGGTTTTTAAATGCATGCTATTGTGACACCAGATAAGAGTGGCAATGTGCACTAGCAGAGGTTGGCAGAGTAGACGCTGTAGGCCTGACACACCCGCTTGAAGACAACTAACTGTTATTCAATCTATAACAGTGAAAAAAGTTTTTGGGTTTTTAAATGCAATCTACTGCGACACCAGATAAGAGTGGCACTGTGCACTGGCAGAGGTTGGCAGAGTACACGCTGTAGGCCTGACACACACTTATGAAGGACACTGACTGCTATTATATTACAGTCAAAAAAGTTTTTGGGTTTTTAAATGCATGCTATTGTGACACCAGATAAGAGTGGCAATGTGCACTGGAAGAGGTTGGCAGAGTAGACGCTGTAGGCCTGACGCACCTGCTTGAAGACAACTAACTGCTCTTCAATCTATAACAGTGAAAAAAGTTTTTGGGTTTTTAAAAGCAATCTACTGCGACACCAGATAAGAGTGGCAATGTGCACTGGAAGAGGTTGGCCGAGTAGACGCTGTAGGCCTGACGCACCTGCTTGAAGACAACTAACTGCTCTTCAATCTATGACAGTGAAAAATGTTTTTTGGTTTTTAAATGCAATCTATTGCGACACCAGATAAGAGTGGCACTGGCAGAGGTTGGCAGAGTACACGCTGTAGGCCTGACACACACTTATGAAGGACACTGACTGCTATTATATTACAGTCAAAAAAGTTTTTGGGTTTTTAAATGCATGCTATTGTGACACAGAATAAGAGTGGCAATGTGCACTAGCAGAGGATGGCAGAGTAGACGCTGTAGGCCTGACACACCCGCTTGAAGACAACTAACTGCTATTCAATCTATAACAGTGAAAAAAGTTTTTGGTTTTTAAATGCACGCTATTGTGACACCAGATATGAGTGGCACTGTGCACTGGCAGAGGTTGGCAGAGTACACGCTGTAGGCCTAACACACACTTATGAAGGACACTGACTGCTATTTTATTACGGTCAAAAAAGTGTTTTGGTTTTAAAATGCAAGCTATTGTGACACCAGATATGAGTGGCACTGTGCACTGGCAGAGGTTGGAAGAGTACACACTGTTGGCCTGACACACAGACGCTTGCAGACAACTAACTGCTATTCAATCTATTACAGTGAAAAAAATATTTTTGCTTTTAAATGCATGCTATTGTGACACCAGATATGAGTGGCACTGTGCACTGGCAGAGGTTGGCAGAGTAGTCGCTGTAGGCCTGACACACATGCTTGAAGACAACTAACTGCTATTCAATCTATAACAGTGAAAACACTTTTTTTGTTTTTAAATGCACCAGATATGAGTGGTGGCACTGGGCAAGGGGGCACAGTATCCACTGTGAGCCTGACACAGAAGCTGGCAGGCAGGCAACTGCAATTAGATTACACAGATAAAAAAAGCAGACTGATGTTCTAGCCCTAAAAAGGGCTTTTTGGGGGTGCTGATCTTACAGCAGAGATCAGATGAGTCCGTCAGGACTGTAGTGGACACTGAATACACTAGCCTAGCTATCCATTTCCCTATCAAATCAACAGCAGCTACACTTTCCCCACTCTCACTAAGAATGCAGCTTCAGAATGAATCTAAAATGGATGCTGTCCAGTAGGTTGGAGGGTCTGCTAGGGAGGGTGTGCTGCTGGCTGGAATGTGTCTGCTGACTGTGAGGCACAGGGTCAAAGTTTACTCAATGATGACGAATAGGGGGTGGATAGAACCGCGCATATGTTCGACCGCCGTGGTGAACGCGAACACGCTATGTTCGCCGGGAACTATTCGCCAGCGAACCGTTCGGTACATCACTATTGCTGAGAGTTTAGTCTGCAAACAGGTTTTTTTCCTTAAAAAAAAATAAAAATAAATCCTTCACTGCTTTTAAATCAAGGAGGAACCTGAATTAACCATCTGGCTTCGGCACTAAAAACAGGCTTTAATAAGTTCATGAAAGTCTTTTTGGAAGATAGCTCTATTAAGTTTTCTTTCAAAGTGTCTGGACTTCTGTAAAAAGATCCGAAGCTGTTCGGGTTGGCTGTACTGCGAAACAAAGGAATGTTCTTAGAGGAAGTTCTGTTTGCTATTTGTAAAGGACCCAGTTGCCTGTAGTGGCATTTTACCCACTGGGAAGTAAAAGTCAGATGTCTTCATCCTATAGGTCTAGTGCCATAATCTACAATCTTTTGTCTTTTCAGAGAATTTTCCTTCAGAGATTTCTTTTAGTCAGATATTTCTTTTATTCCAATGGAATTTCGCCAGAAACATTGGACTTTTACTACCAATGTTTCTGCAATCAGGGATTTGCTTTGTATTGCCGTAGCAGAGAGTTTGCATATCTGCCCTTTTCCTGGCTAATCATGGCAGCATCACTTAGCAGTCACAGGACAGGAATTAATTAGATGAATTAGACTGATAGGTATAAAGAGTCCCTCCTCCCCTTACACCGCACTCCTCTTGGAAGACTAAGCGCTTCAAGGATCGGTCCTTTCGGGACAGCAGAAGCTATAGACCAGGAAGAGAGTATTCCAGAAATTTTTCTTGGAAAATCTTCTCACATTATTGACCAATAAGGCTTCCAGAGGAAGAGGAGCTAGAACCTCTGGGAAGAACTGCCCATTCGGGGACTGTGGGAGGAAGACTGAAGTTATTTTATCCGCTGTGGACGTGTGGGGCAATTCCATCATAAGAGAGGGTTACAGGATAAAATTTGCCTCTTACGCAAAATCTTCTTTCTTCAAGAAATCAAAGGTGTTGGCAGGCATCAAACGAAGGGCCATGAGGGCCTGCATTTCTACTCTTCTGGAACAAAAAGTTATAGAAGAAGTTCCAAAACAGGAAAGGTTCCAAGGGGTTTACTCCACAGTGTTCTTGGCTCCAAAACCCCAGGGAAAGTGGCGTCTCATCCTGAACTTGAAAGGAGTTAACTCCATGCTCGACGTAAGAACATTTAAGATGGAATCTTTACAGACCATCTTAAAAAGTATCAAAAGAGGGGATTGGATGACATCTATAGACTTGAGGGACGCCTACTACCAAATCTCTACAAACCATGATCATATGCGGTTTCTCAGATTCTGGGCTCTAGGAAGGCATTTTCAATTCCGGGGACTGACATTTGGCCTCAGCTTGGCACCAAGAACGCTCTCAAAAGTTCTTGTCACCTTGATTGCCTTAATAAGAGTGAGAGGTATCGCAATCTTCCATTACTTGGACAATATCCTTATCATAGGACTATCTCAAAGGATAGTGGCTCATCATACTTGGGTTACGATGAACATTCTTTGAGACCACGGTTGGCTTCTGAACATAGAGAAAAGTTTCCTAATTCCTTCACAAAAGTTTATATTCCTCAGAGCAGTAATAAACACTATCTCCGCCCATGTGTTCCTGTTTCCAGAGAGGGCTGTGAGGATCTGAGACAAAATAATAAAACTACAAGGTTTTGAGACTGGCTCAGCCAGAGAAGTCATGAGCCTCCTTGTTTCTTTCACTTCAACGATTGGGCTGGTAAAATGGGCCCAATGGAAGTTTCACACTGTTCAGAATTGCTTCCTTCTTCAATTCGACAAAGTAGAAACAGATTGGGAGCAAATAATAGGTCTGCCCCTGCCAGTAAGAAAAGGGTTGGACTGGTGGATGGGTAAGAAGAATTTGGCAAAAGGCTTCCCGTTGGAGGAACCTCCTTGGAACGCTATTACAACAAATGCCAGTTTCTCTGGATGGGGTGCCCACTTCAATTCCACAGGGACACAAGGGAAGTGGACCCGAGAAGAGAGTCGCCTACACTCAAATCTAAGAGAACTAAGAGCTATTTCCAAAGCCGTCTTGGTATTCCTCCCGATGATCGAAAAAATCTTGGGTACTAGTCAAAACAGACAACCAAGCAGTTGCTTCGTATGTGAACAACCAAGGAGGCACAAGAAGCAGCTTGCTCTTGAAGGAACTAGTTTCCTTGATGAAGGTGGACATGAAAAATCTCC
Source organism: Pelobates fuscus (assembly GCF_036172605.1). Classification (NCBI taxonomy): domain Eukaryota; kingdom Metazoa; phylum Chordata; class Amphibia; order Anura; family Pelobatidae; genus Pelobates; species Pelobates fuscus. The sequence goes on from NC_086326.1 coordinate 118,187,579, forward strand.
AAGGTCTGAAGGTTTCTGTAACGGAGCTCCGTGTACTCCGACCGAGTACCCTCCATTGATGGATGCTCCTAGCGCTTACAGAGGACTCCAAGCACTGCAGACGACACCACAACCACCGCAGGCTCCACAACCTCCGTAGCTTAACTGGAGCCTCGCCGTCTTCCTTCCACCCTGGATCGGATTCTGTCCTCCAGGACCGTGTGGAGAAGACCTCTCCTCCAGGAGAGCGTATCCGGAACAGGCTCTTAAAAGAGCTAAGTGATTAAGCTCAGGGGAATATGCAGAGCATAGCAATCCCCAATGTGATATAGCAGTTCCCTCCAATAACGAGACGAGGCTACGTATTGAGGGTCAGAAGAGGTCTGAGGTGCTGGAACACCCAGTCTGGTTTTTATTACAAGTGTACACATACAGGCCACACCCAGGGGGAGGCATAAAATAACCAATAGTATCATGGGTGCAACCCACACATCCCCTCCCCTTAGTGTGACACATAATCCCATTATACATACAGTTAAAATATACTTTTTACACAACTTTCATAACTCTAAAACCATACATCACATTCACATAAAAATACATATCCACAATCAATCCATTCAGGGGAACAACATATTAAAAATTGTCATGAATCCGACCAGGGTTTCAAAAGTTACTAAAAGTATCTTTTGTCCCTTACTAGCCGCATGGCAAACCAGTTTAGACAGGTTTTACATAGGCCTCTATCCTGGAGACAAAGAGGAAAGTAATCCAATTATCCAGGGCTAGAAGCAGACTCCATTAACCACATGGTTACAGAAAGACATAAAACACTTTAAAATACAGAAAGTAACTTTTTATCCATAACACACCGACATTTCACATATCCCCAGATAGCTGGGATCTGAGCGCACAAAACTACCGAATAGCGCGCAGATCCTATTCACACAGTACAATTGCCATGGAGCTAAAGTCTTTCCCATAGTCTTTCATTATATGAATAGGCTCCATGGTATAGCTATCTGGGGTATCACATTCCCATAAAGTCTGGTCCATAGTCCAAAGGCAAGAGGTGGGCAATCAGCCCCCTCCAAGGACACGTGGCGAGGTCGGTTTCGCCACCCCCAAATGTAAGTTTTACAGGGCAATATAGTCCAGGGCCATAGTCGCAGGGGAGGAGGCAGGCAAGCAGGCCTCTCCAGGACAAAGTGGCGAAGGGCACTTTGTCACACATCTCCCCTTTGGGGGGAAGACTAACCAGGCACCTGACCTTCTGTCGGTCAGTGCCTCCGTTAGTCGATCCGCCAACCCACAATATATAGATGCCAGAGTAGCCCCCCCACAACAACAAAGTACAAGAGCAGCCCACCCACAACAAACAGTTACTGCACCTGGGTATTTTGCTGTGGTGATGGGGTAACACGCTGAGGGGACTTGAAGGGCAGAGGCCAGCGGCGCTCTGCCCTGATGCCAGCTCTTCTGCTGAGATAGCCTGCCGGACATCAGGCTCTGGACCAGGGAGAAAGGTAGGGCAGAGGCCGACTGCACTCTGCCCAGCTGCCAGCTCTTCTGCTGGGATGCTTGGAACATAGTCTGGCTTAGTAGCCAGCGGAACATGGGAGTCAGTGGGGGTTAACATCTCCTCTGTTAACCCTGGTGCCACGCTAGGAGTTAGCTGGGGAGGGGAATTTGTACTTACCCCCTCCTCCTGTTGTCCCAATGAGGGTAGTTGGGGATCTGGACAGGCTGGCCAGCATCCCTGTAGGTCAGGCACAGAGACCACGGTCCCATCTGCGCCGTATGGGAGATTGGTGTCTCCCCTTGTTAGGGTAAGCTGCCGCTGGGGAGAGGGGGTGCTGTGCTCCTCTCCCTGAAACACAGGCTGCCGCTGGAGAGGGAGACCGCCTGTCTCCACTCCCGTAACATTGTCCTGCTGCTGAAGAGAGGGACCAACTGTCTCTGCTCTCTGTAGGACACACTGCTGCTGGGGGGGAAGGACGGCACCTTCGGCCCCCTGTAACTCAATCTGCCGCTGGGGAGGAAGGACGGCACCTTTAGCTCCCTGGGACTTACTCTGCCGCTGGGGAGGAAGGACAGAACCTTTAGCTCCCTGGGTTACACACTGCCGCCTCAGGGGAAGACGGCTAACCTCCTCGGATGCAGCCTCTACTCTGCTGCTGTAACACTCTTTCCGCTGAGTATACTCTCCGTCCATCCTTGATTTTCGCTTAGCCATGACCTGGTTCCAGATCCCCTGGAATATCTCCATGGATACATAACCCCCATACTGGGCCACTCGCTGCCTCACCTCGGCCAGCCCATAATCCTCAGTGTCAGAGCCTTCCAGACTTGTCTGCTCCAAGTCGCTGGATACCTCTGCTGCCAGGGGCGCTGCACGAGTGCTAACGTTGCCCTCAATTTGTAACTCCAAGGAATTGGTGTTGTCTGTAGCTGTCTTTCTGGCTGTAGGAACGATCCCACCGCTGCCACCACTGTAACGGAGCTCCGTGTACTCCGACCGAGTACCCTCCGTTGATGGATGCTCCTAGCGCTTACAGAGGACTCCAAGCACTGCAGACGACACCACAACCACCGCAGGCTCCACAACCGCCGTAGCTTAACTGGAGCCTCGCCGTCTTCCTTCCACCCTGGATCGGATTCTGTCCTCCAGGACCGTGTGGAGAAGACCTCTCCTCCAGGAGAGCGTATCCGGAACAGGCTCTTAAAAGAGCTAAGTGATTAAGCTCAGGGGAATATGCAGAGCATAGCAATCCCCAGTGTGATATAGCAGTTCCCTCCAATAACGAGACGAGGCTACGTATTGAGGGTCAGAAGAGGTCTGAGGTGCTGGAACACCCAGCCTGGTTTTTATTACAAGTGTACACATACAGGCCACACCCAGGGGGAGGCATAAAATAACCAATAGTATCATGGGTGCAACCCACACATCCCCTCCCCTTAGTGTGACACATAATCCCATTATACATACAGTTAAAATATACTTTTTACACAACTTTCATAACTCTAAAACCATACATCACATTCACATAAAAATACATATCCACAATCAATCCATTCAGGGGAACAACATATTAAAAAATGTCATGAATCCGACCAGGGTTTCAAAAGTTACTAAAAGTATCTTTTGTCCCTTACTAGCCGCATGGCAAACCGGTTTAGACAGGTTTTACATAGGCCTCTATCCTGGAGACAAAGAGGAAAGTAATCCAATTATACAGGGCTAGAAGCAGACTCCATTAACCACATGGTTACAGAAAGACATAAAACACTTTAAAATACAGAAAGTAACTTTTTATCCATAACACACCGACATTTCACATATCCCCAGATAGCTGGGATCTGACCCCGCAGATCCTATTCACACAGTACAATTGCCATGGAGCTAAAGTCTTTCCCATAGTCTTTCATTATATGAATAGGCTCCATGGTATAGCTATCTGGGGTATCACATTCCCATAAAGTCTGGTCCATAGTCCAAAGGCAAGAGGCGGGCAATCAGCCCCCTCCAAGGACACGTGGCGAGGTCGGTTTCGCCACCCCCAAATGTAAGTTTTACAGGGCAATATAGTCCAGGGCCATAGTCGCAGGGGAGGAGGCAGGCAAGCAGGCCTCTCCAGGACAAAGTGGCGAAGATCACTTTGTCACAGTTTCTTCCTTCCTTTATTTCTCAGTTTCATCTCTCTCAAGAAGTGGTCCTTCCATCATTCTACCCCAATCTTACTTCTCAAGAGGAAGTTAGGTGGCAACGTTTGGATGTCATGAACTGAAGCTAGTTCATTCTGAATCATACAGAAAGACTGACTAACTCTTCATTTTACCTTCAGGAGTTAGGAAAGGTGAGGCGGCCTCTTTATCTACATTGAAACGTTAGATTTCGCTAATGATCAGGATAAGAACACATTCTACCAGAGCATTGTCAACTTCATGGGCTAATATATAGTAATGTGACAGCATATCACATTACTATATAGATTCACACAAGAAAACCAGATACAGGACTACAGAGAACACCAAGTTAATGTAACTTTAAATATTATGGATTGATACAAAGTTCCATTGTAAGGAAAGGCGAACAAGGGTTCAGTGGTGTCAAAATTCTAATTTTATGGACAAAAAGGAGACATCTAAAGAAAGTCTCTGAAGTCTCACAGGTCTTTGACGGATAGGCATAAAGATAGCCAAAAATGACATCAATTGCATCACAAAATCCAGTTAACCCCTTACACAAAGGATAATTGGAACTCCTGACAAATTTCTGGTGGTGTTATGCCATTTACTGACCAAACTCTTGATAGCCTGTAGGGAAGACACACCCACCTTACTCTATTGGGAAGATAAACCAGAGGTTCCCATCCCTCAAGTACCCCCTACCAGTCCAGGATTTAGGGATTACCCTGTTGTGTCTAAAGTGTTTATTTTTTTCCCCCTTTTTCTAAAAAACACCTTAGACACCACAGGGTAATCCCTAAATCCTGGACTGTTAGGGGGTACTTGAGGACTGGGTTGGGAACCACTGACGTAAAGGAAGATTCTCCTTTCAAAATTAAGGACAAAAAAGCGAAAGGCAGAGATCTTAGATCTAACATCTGGTGTAGGAATGAGGACACCTAACTTTCGCACTTCCCAAAAATTTAAAAAAAAAATGAAAATTTGTCTCTCCAACTGAAAACTTTCCTATTTCCCCACAATTCTCATTTATACCTGCATTCACAATTCCTAGGATATATCTCCAAGTCTAAAAGAAATTCTACACAAAGAAGCTGGTTTTATTTAATTTGAATTAATTTTACTAAAAACATCTGGATAAAAAGGCTGGTCAGATGTCAACTATTATGAAATCTGATTTAGTGATATCTAGTTATATAAATTCCTTACTGCAGGAGGAATATTTACTGGTAATTTGTAAAAAAACAAAAACAAAAAAAAACCTACCTGAAATTAGGGATAATAGTCTAATTAGGAAAGTTAAAATCCGGTTAGAATTATTCATATTGGATGAGAACGAATGGTTAACTGGTCTGAGAACTATTGTATTTGTCCTTCCGTTGATGGACGCTTCCTAGCTTGCGTCGAGGACCACAAGCACCGCACTGGACACCACAACCACCGCAGATTCCACAACCGCCGTAGCTTAACTGGAGCCGCGCCGTCTTCCGTCCACCCTGGAATGAACCTCCAGCATTCAGGACCGTGTGGGGAAGACCTCTCCTCCAGGAGAGGGTATCAGGAACAAGAACTAAGTGATAAAAGCTCAAGGGAGTATGCAGAGCATAGCAATCCCCAGTGTGATATAGCAGTTCCCTCCAATAACGAGACAAGGCTACGTATTGAGGGTCAAGAAGAACTCTGGTTTAATTACACACACTCTGCTTTTATGCAATTCTCCCCTGCAAGGGAGACGCCCACATCCAATTAAACATTACCCACTCACACAATGGTTACCTCCCACAGATTCCCTCCCCTTAGCCTGAGAGGTAACCCAATTATAACGTACAATTTAAACATACATTTTTATAACTTTAAAACTATACATTCAATCTTCATAAAACAAGAGTTAGCTGGAAGTCCTTCATGCCCATAACGGTTCCACAGATTCAGGCTGTGCGGTCAGTCTATTTCTGGGGGAGATGGGGAGATGGGGAGATGGGGAGATGGGGAGATGGGGAGATGGGGAGATGGGGAGATGGGGAGATGGGGAGATGGGGAGATGGGGAGATGGGGAGATGGGGAGATGGGGAGATGGGGAGATGGGGAGATGGGGAGATGGGGAGATGGGGAGATGGGGAGATGGGGAGATGGGGAGATGGGGAGATGGGGAGATTTAGTAGGCCGAGATTGCCACGTGGTATGTGCACGTGCATATACTGATGTATCGGTCGGTTGGTTGCACGTGGCAACGATACAATCAGTAGTGTACGGAGCATGTGCAGGAATAGAGGATATAGAGAATTCCCCTCCTCCATTGTGCTGGGCAAGCCATGTGGTCAAACAGGAAGTTAAAGGATCTTAACATGTATAGCATGCTATAACATGTTAAAGGATTTTAACATGTATATACCAGGAAAGGTTAAAGGATCTTAACATGCTTAGCTTGGAGGAAAGACGAGACAGGGGGGATATGATAGAAACATTTAAATACATAAGGGAATCAACACAGTAAAGGAGGAGACTATATTTAAAAGAAGAAAAACTACCACAACCAGAGGACATAGTCTTAAATTAGAGGGACAAAGGTTTAAAAATAATATCAGGAAGTATCAGGAAGTATTACTTTACTGAGAGGGTAGTGGATGCATGGAAAAGCCTTCCAGCTGAAGTGGTAGAGGTTAACACAGTAAAGGAGTTTAAGCATGCGTGGGATAGGCATAAGGCTATCCTAACTATAAGATAATGCCAGGGACTAATGAAAGTATTTAGAAAACTGGGCAGACTAGATGGGCCGAATGGTTCTTATCTGCCGTCACATTCTATGTTTCTATGTTTCTATAAGTTAGTCTTTGTTCTGTTGATTGGGTAAGAGTACGTGTGAGTGGAGCTGATTATGGGAGGAGCTATATACCTATATAAGGGACCTACACTGTATGATCAGGGCTCAGACTTTGCTGTTTTTGGTGACATTAGTCCCTCTGAGTCCAGGTCGGTGAATCAAATAAAGATCTCTTCCTTCCTGAAGAAACCTGTGTCCATCTCTCTGTGCTCGGCTTCCGTCAGTTTCTCCGGTATCATTTGGTGCATTGGCCGGGAAGCTCATCGTTCAACGGTAGCTGAGAAGCAGAGGCGTGAGACGGTCTATCTTTGCCCACGCTCCCTACGGCTGCACCCCTGAACTTTTGCGTTGACCTCCTTTCGTCTCGGCGCCACTGGTCTGTTGTCCAGGAGATCATCGGCCTCTACGTAGTAAGTGCTGGGGTGTCCCCGTCGATGAATGTGAACTCAGGTTCAGGAACGAGGAGGTAAGACGACTACTGTTTTAGACGGTGGACCCACTAAGGGTATTGGATACCGATTGTGCGGTAGGCCCATAAGGGGTTTGTATTGTGTATGGAATTCGCCCCCACCAGTGGAGGGAAGGAGCGAAGGCGCACCGCTCGTAATTAAACGCCCTGTAGTCAGCCCGTTTAATTTTGGTTTGGGGTCAGGCTGGGTCCTGTGTAAATAGCCCAAGCCGGACACCGGTGTCTTGTCTAGACTAGCGTATATAGGGTGTATATTTTGTTCGCTAGGTCGGAGGGACCGGGAGACTAAGCGGCGCCTGGTGTAAATTCAGTCCGCTAGATCTCAACCTATCTTGGCTAAGTGGGAAGGCGTGTAAATTTGGAACTGAAAGAATATTAGATAGTTGAATTCTCTTTTTTCATTTTATAAGATTTATTATCATTATTGCTGACTGAAAGGATATGAAACAGTTAAACTACTTTTTGCTTTGTATGCTTTAAATTTAATGTACGTCATAGAAATGCTGACTGTGAAAGACTTGAACAATAACATGCTTCCTTCTATAGGATATGATAATATGTTGACTGTGACAGACTTATACAATTCTATAGGAAATACGACATTTCAGGATGTCTTGCCCAGGATATTCATTCCAGACATATTCAAAAAAGTCTTATCTTTCCATTGTCAGTATAACATGTGATATTTAAGGAAGTAATCAATCTTATACTCTGTATGGCATATCTCATGACTCAAGTAACTTAATTTGTATAAATATTCAATACACAGTAAAGAAATTGAGAACTTGTCAAGCACCTTTTCGTGTCTGTCTGTTATTTGCTGAGCAAGTTTCTCCCGTCAATTGATGTGGTGAACAGAGGATCGAGAATTGAGGGAAATTGAGTCCAGGACAGCATTAACCCTTTCAGCTTGGTGTCTAGAAGTGGGATCAGCAAAACCATTGGGTAAGTAGCCTTTTTTGTGTCTTATTTTGACACTGATTGTCTATCACCCCCTTTTGTTTTGTAAGACTGTATTCAGTAGATAAGGAAAGGTGTAAGGACTCTAGTTATATTGAGACTGTAAATAGGTCTCTGGGTTTTACTGGATAGTTGGTCTAGTATAGGGTTCTTGGTAACCCAGGTTAGTATCTAAGATAGATACAGGGTATCTCAGGTAGATACAGGTTTTGAGACTATAAAGGAGTCTCCGGTTTATTAAGACTATAGGTGTTCTAGGGAACAAGCTTTATAGAGCAAGAATAACCCAAACTTCTCGTTTCTCTGGTCACCTTGTGTCTGTTTTGTGTTTATTTTGCTTGTTAAGTAGAGACACACTATTGGTAAGTAGGTAGTGTTTCTACCCTGAGCCAGAAATATAGGAAATAAACAGTCTATTTCTTACACTTTACCTCACCCAGGGGAGTCATGTCTAAATTATGTTACTAGAGTTGGAGCACAAAGAGGATTTCTTACTATCCCCTTTGTGTCAAATTTAGCAGGATGGACAGAGACTATGAAGTCATCTGATCGTTTTCCCAGGTGTGGGGGCTAATGATGATTTCCATATGAATATGATTCGAGGTTTGTGTTTGGGAGATAGGAAGTCATGGCCGTGGTATGGTCCTGATCCAGATTGGGATAAGGAATATATGAAAGCAGGAGGTGAAAATTGGTTGCAGATAGCCCCTCATTGGTTTCCTTGTAGTGTAACAGGAAAGGTTTTAAAGGGAGCTAAGAAAAACCTGGCTAAGAGAAAGGGAACTGTTGACAGTAATACCATCTGCTTTCCCATAGAAGCCCCTCCTGAGAATCTATATCCACCACCAATTGTGCCCCCTACCCAGTCAGCCTACAGCCATGCCCAACCACAACCCCCACCTCCCTATAAAGCAATGTATCCTGCTTTACCTAATGCCCCCTCAGAGGATGACATAGAAGATATTTGTATTGCTGCAGCTGTTAATTCACAATCACAGCAATTACAGGAATCATCATCTACACCAGATTCTGATATAGAATATCCACCGTCACCTCCCGGTCCAATTAAATTAACAGTACAAACGGGAATTAAACTTAAAAGTGGCAAGATGTTAAAAACATATGTACATAAGTAAGATGATGATGATATAGAGATGCCAGAATTAGAAGGTGCTGATCTTACTGCTCCATTCATGACTGTTGGTAATCAGTTAATAATGAAACCCATTAATCCTGGGGTACTTAAGGACATTATTCAAGGTGCCCCAAACCCTCATACTAATCTCTCTGCATGCCTAATGTATCTGAAAAGAATGTGCTTAGGACAGAACATGACACAGATAGACATACAGTTAATTATAAATGGAATATGACTCAGATTCTGGTTGGGATTGGTCTAAGGTACCCTCTATCAGTGAGACAGACAATGGTACTGGAGTTGGAGAGGCTGGTAGTGATGGTGTTTATGAGCTTAGTACTGCAGCAGGATGTGCTAAAATGTGGAATGAGGTTGAAGTTGAAATGTTGAGATTATGGAAGAATAAGCAGTCTATATCCACTGCTTTGGCATGTAAGCAAGATGCAAAGGAAGAGATTGGTATTTTTGTAAAGAGGTTTTACAAATGTTGGAAGGATGAGGCAGGTTTGAAGTCTGGAGATGATATGGATCTCCTTAAAATACAGTCATGCCTTGGTAATATGTTGCCACAGTATTCTCTGCTTGTGAAACAATTGATTTCAGACTGGGCCAATTTGGATGGCTCAGATTTTCTTACCAAGGTTATAGAAAAGGAAAATGCAGGTTGTTTTGACTTGAGAAAAGATTCAGGAAGTAAGGTTGCTTATTATGCTCAGGGATTGCAACATTGTCCACCTACACAGGCCCGAGAGAGAGGATGGGATGGAGCACATAGAGCCCATGGAAGGGGTGGTCAAAGAGGGGCAAGGGGATGGAGACAGGGAAATCAGGGTTATAGGGGCAGGGGTAACCAAGGAGGAATAGACAGGAACACTTGTTTCAACTGTGGGCAGAATGGCCACTGGAGGAATGAGTGTCCACACCCCAGGAAACCCCAGCAGCCCCAACAACCCCACAATTCTCAAAATATGCCCTGTAGGCAAGAACAACACCAGGCCCACTCCCAACACCACTGGCCAGCACTTCCCCCTCCTCCCTCTCTCCAGCAAGCCCAAACTGCACCAGGGCCATTCACAGGTACCACTGACCAGCACACCCATCACATCCCATGGCCCCAATAGGGATGCCTTGAAGGTGACACTCTAACGTTTCCACTTTTGTCCTCTACTAATGATGATCAGCCTTTTTGCATTCTGGTCATAGAAGGTAGATCCTTGCCATTTTTGGTAGATACTGGAGCTACGTGTTCCAGTCTCTGTGACACCTATTATCAGGGGACAAGGAAAAAGTCTACACCTTCATTGGGTATTAATGGAGTGTCAACACCCACTTTTGTCACACCACCACTGTCTGTTTTCTGTCCTCTTAATGGTTCTTCTACTGTGCACCCTTTTCGTCTAATACCTAAATGTCCTGTTAATTTGCTGGGAAGGGATCTTCTTGGTATTCTGGGAGGTACCATTACTTGCACGCCCTCTGGTGGTATTGATGTGTCTATGCTGTGTTCTGAAACTATTGATTTGTCTGCTGTTCCTTCCTCTGTGTGGGCTTCATCTAAGTTAGATGTAGGATTTGTCAACTGCACCCCTTACAAAGCCAAACTAAAATCAGATGTAACTCCTATCTACCTTAAACAGTACCCTTTGACAGAAGCCAAGGTTGAGGGAGTTCGCCCCATGATCCAATCTTTTCTAGAACAGGGAATACTAAAGCCAGTAGTTTCCCCATATAACACACCTATTAATCCAGTTCCTAAAGGTAATGGTTATCGCTTAGTTCAGGACTTTAGAGCCCTAAATAGTTTAATTGTTCCCATTGCACCCATGTCCCTGATGTGACATCCCTCATTACAGCCATTCCACATGATGCCACTTGCTTCACTGTCATTGATTTAAGTAATGCATTTTTTTCTATACCTATTGATCAAGAGACACAGCTACTTATGGCTTTTACTTTTGAAGGCTGTCAGTATACCTGGACACGTTTACCCCAAGGCTATGTGGATTCCCCAGCTGTTTATTCGCTGGTACTCCAACATACTCTAAAAACATGGACCCCCGGTCATGGTTCCGTCCTTTTGCAATATGTTGATGATTTGTTGTTATGTAGCCCTAGCTATGAGGCAAGCACTGTAGATACTGTCAGTTTGCTCAAACACTTAGCAACTGTGGGTCACAAGGTTGCAAAACACAAAATGCAATTGTGTAAATCAAAGGTTGATTACTTAGGTTTTGTTCTGGCTTCAGGCACCAGACAATTGAGTCCAAAACGTATTGAGGTCATTCAGAGGATTCCTAAACCCACTACTCGGAAGGAGTTGCTCACCTTCCTCGGCATGATTAATTACTGCCGCCAGTGGATCCCTGAATGCTCCCATTATGACTCAATCCTAAGGGAGGCTGTACGTTCTGACAGCCCTGAAAATGTCTGTTGGTCACCAGACATGCTAGCTGCATATATTGCCCTCAAGGTTGCTATTGTACAAGCCCCGGCTTTAGGACTACCTGTCTATTGTAAATCATTTCATTTGTATGCTCGGGACAACTGTAAAACCATGGCCGCGGTCTGTGCACAAGAGCACGGAGGCGGTATGCATCCCATAGCATTCTTTTCCAAAACGTTTCCAGCACCGGTACAAGGTATGCCGGCTTGTCTCAGAGCATTGGCAGCATGTGCAGTGGCTGTTGAGAATGCTACTACTATCACACTAGGGCATCCTACAATACTCCATACCAGTCACCAGGTCACTCAGCTTATAAAAAATATCACCACACAACACATGACAGCCCAGCGCTTAAGTGGTTATGAGATTATTCTCCTTAATACCCAGAATCTGTCTATTGTTTATAGTCCTGTTAATTCTGGTCCTATGTCTGTTTTGCATGCTATTCTTACTTCTGCATCTGACTCTGTTTCTATACCATCTGAGCCTCATAATTGTATTGAACAAATACATATTGCCACATCTCCCAGAGCAGACCTCTCCTCCACAGCACTCAGTGGCCCGGATGGGACCACTGTCTTTGTGGATGGCTCTTGCTCCAGACCAAATTACGGTACGTACCTCACAGGCTATGCCGTGGTACAGCTGCCTGATAAAATCATTGAAGCTGACACTATTTTCCAGCCGTCTGCACAAGCTGCAGAGCTCATTGCTCTCACATGTGCCTGTCAGCTTTTCTCAGGACAGCGAGTGAACATTTACACAGACTCATGATATGCTCATGGGGTAGTCCACGATTTTGGTATGATCTGGAGACAAAGAGGTTTTGTAGGAGCCGATGGAAAAGCCATTTCACACACAAATCTCATCCAATCACTCCTAGATGCTATACTACTTCCATCTGCAGTAGCTGTTATTCACTGCAAGGCACACACTCTGGGTAGTGATGACATTTCCAGAGGAAATGCCTTGGCTGACAAAGTGGCAAAAGAAGCTGCAGCCAAGATTGTTTACTAGTAAATGTTTCCTGCTATGCTCAAACCACCGACATGTTACACTGATAGTTTGCTGTTGCAACTTCAAGCCTTTGCAACGCAATCTGACTTTGATTTTTGGATTACACAAGGTTTAGAGAAAGATCAGAATGATCTTTTCTCTAAAGAGGGGAAAATAGGCATACCTGAAGCCAGTTGCTTTATTTTCATCAGTCAGGCACATGGTCCCGGTCACAAAAGCATAGCAAGCACCATCCAATTTCTCATGAATTCATTTTATATTAGGAATCTCAGGCAGCATGTACAGTCTTTTGTAAGAACATGTGAACCATGTATGAGAACACATCCTAATATTCCACACAAATCACAGCACGAACATTTGCCCCCTCCAGCTGCTCCTTTTACACACTTACAGATGGATTTTACTCATGTACCCAAAATTGGTAAGAAACAGCAATACTTACTGGTCATAGTTGATCAGTTTAGTAGATGGCCCGAAGCCTTTGTGACATCTAGGGAAGATGCTAGGGCTGTAGTGAAGATTCTTGCTACTGAAATTATTCCCAGGTATGGCTGCCCTCTGCAGATTAACTCTGATAATGGCCCGGCTTTTGCCAGTAAGGTTACCCAGGAACTTGCTAAATTCTTTCAAATTACCTGGAAGTTTCACTTACCTTATCATCCACAGAGCTCAGGGGTAGTTGAAAGGATGATTAGGACCATTAAGGAGAAGCTTATGAAAGCTACTGCAGGAACATGGGTAAATTGGACAAAATATCTACCAGCTATTTTAGCTGAGATAAGAATGACTCCCCACAAGGTGACTAAATTATCTCCATTTGAGATTCTGATGGGACGACCTTTTCCCACACCCTGGGCCAGGGAACCGCTTGTTATAATGTCTGGGGATTTACAGCTAATACAAGAACAATATGTACAGGAATTGTTGATGAAACTGAATGGTATATATGGCAATTTTTCTTCGCAGTTTCCCTTACCTTCACAGGAACCTACTCATCCATGCCAGCCCGGTGACAAGGTGTATATCCGTCAGCTGAACAGGACCAAGAAAGGAGGATACTCTTTTGGACCACCTGCTACTGTGATTGCTGCAACCAGAACCGCTGTCCTCACAGATTCCCATGACATCTGGATTCACGCATCCCGAGTGAAGCTGTGTCCAAAGAGGGGAGCCAAGGAAGACAACACCACTCCTCGCTCGGAAACAGAAGAAGTTCCCCTTAGCGAAGCATCATGGTTTTCACACCATATCGTAGATTGAGAGGATCATACGAATCTGAGACCAAGATTATGTTGTGCGCTATGCTTTCTGGAGTTGTTATACTCCCTCTGATATTGTTCCTTAAATGCCATTATGAGTACAAATCAATGGCAAGTTTGAAACCTGTTTGTTTCTGGAAAAAGGACTCTGACACGATGAACAATTCTTCAATACCCCCAGCCCAATTAGGCCTTAGCCCCTCATCTTGCATTCGTCACACACGCTCCCGCAAGAACTTTTCTCCACCACCTTTGTATCAGCATGTAATATGCAATCATTCATTCACTGAACACATTTGGATGAATTGGACAAATAATAACCCTTATAAGTACCAGTTACCCATATGGAATGTGTCCATAGCTAATGAAACCGATGCATTATGTTTGTTTGACGGTTCACGGAAAATTGTTAGATCTTATAACGTAGAAATGTGCACAGTTAAGGTTGCTAATTACATTAGTATCTGTGCCACCTTATCTAATATAAGTTCTGATGGTAAGAAAAAAACACCTAAACATGTTTGGGATATATATTAGAAGAAAATTAGCAAGGTTGCATATCAATGTAAACAGACAGGCCTTATTACTTTTAATAGTGATTATACAAGTGGTACCATTAATTGGAAAAGGGGACAAATGTTAGTCATTATGAATGACACTGCAATTGAGAACTATACACTACCTTATATTTTTACACCTTATTACTGTCCTTTATCCTCTACCATAGAACCAAAAGTCAACAACGACACACACACACCTATTCCATCCACATGTGTTAATACAACTGTCTTCTTACAAGCTGTACATGTGTCATTAAAAATCACTACTCCTGTTGTAACATTATGTAACACAGCAAACAAAAGACAGAAAATGGAATGGTATGACACACTGTTAGGAGGTGCTGGAACCACTATGGGTATACTAAATAGTATAGACATGGAGACCCTCAAGAATAAGTTAAACACAGCCAGTATGCATATAGGGACTGGTTTCCATGCTACTGCAAACTGGGCTCCAACTGTTGTTAAATCACAGGTTACAGGATTGGATTTAGATAAATCAATGTAGAATTATTTAGATAATTTAACTGTTGCAACTATGAAATTCACTACAGGTCTAAGTAACTGGAGTACTTGTGCCATCAGGTATTTATGGATGCAACAACAAAGATCGGCATTAGAAGACACACTAATGATTCCTAAATTAGAGAAGATTAGAGGAATGCTTAATCTCACAGATAATGAATGGTTACTCCTAAAACCCCAATCAACTAAATGCAAAGAATGGTTAACTGGTACTGTTTCACATTTTTCATGCTCTTGCTATTTTACATTATATCATACATCATCAAAGGATGTTAAATGAGCTTGTCAATTTAACACACTACCAGTACCAGTTTATGATCTCTTTGCCAAGAATTGAACCTGGTGGGCACCCACATACACAGGGGACTATATTTTTCCCAAAGATAATATGACCTATTCCCTCAAACATTGTGTTCTCACTGACAAAGGATATGCATGTAGACACTCGTCCCCTATTTACGAACCATGCTTACTCCAGAATGAACTTAACAAGTGCGTATGGCACATATATCCTGAAAATTATTTTACCATGACAGAAATAAATACACGACATATCTGTTTAGCTACTAATCTCCCTACAAAGATAATTACTAGCACTACAAGTATTACTCTACCTCTCCCTTTTTCAGGATGTTTGAGTAATATTACCTGGTTAGATCTTAATGGCACCCAATATTATTTCAGCGACACAATTACTTTAGACAAACATATTAACGCCCTATTAGGCTCGCTGCCTTTTGAAGATTACCATTTACCTCTTGAGACTATTGTCTCCTTAATGAAAGGAAAACAAAATATGTTTAAACATCTTGTTACACATAATGATGCTCTAGTACATACACAGGTAGCCACACATATCTTAAAAGGAGAACTCTTTAAGGTGAGTTCACAAATTCAGAATAAATTAAACCCATCATTGGTATGATGCTTTCACTGGTTGGTCTCCTACTGGATCCCAGATAATGAAATCATTCTTCTATCCTCTTGTTATTGTAGTCCTGATTTTATTGTGTATGATTTTATATAACTGCCACCCCACTTGTACATTGAGGAAGAGAATACAGAAATTAATTCATAATGCAGAACAGAAACAATTGGAAATTCTCCTCTCTGCCACTGGAGGGTATCAACCCATCTTTAAAACTGGGCCTTAGGAATTACCACATGGGAATCGAGGTGAAGAAATTAATGAAAGTCCCGCAGGGAGTGACTAGCACCCCTGAAAATACCATGTGGAGGTTTCTCTGTCCTGGTAAGATTTTATCGATAAGATGAGCAAATGTTATTTTTGCTCAAAGAGGGGGTTGAAAGAATATTAGATAGTTAATTTCTCTTATATAATTTTATACGATTTATTATCATTATTGCTGACTGAAAGGATATGAAACAGTTAAACTACTTTTTGCTTTGTATGCTTTAAATTTAATGTACGTCATAGAAATGCTGACTGTGAAAGACTTGAACATTAACATGCTTCCTTCTATAGGATATGATAATATGTTGACTGTGACAGACTTATACAATTCTATAGGAAATACGACATTTCAGGATGTCTTGCCCAAGATATTAATTCCAGACATATTCAAAAAAGTCTTATCTTTCCATTGTCAGTATAACATGTGATATTTAAGGAAGTAATCAATCTTATACTCTGTATGGCATATCTCATGACTCAAGTAACTTAATTTGTATAAATATTCAATACACAGTAAAGAAATTGAGAACTTGTCAAGCACCTTTTCGTGTCTGTCTGTTATTTGCTGAGCAAGTTTCTCCCGTCAATTGATGTGGTGAACAGAGGATCGAGAATTGAGGGAAATTGAGTCCAGGACAGCATTAACTCTTTCAGGAACCCAGTAGACTATTGATAAAGTAGATAGACTAAGAGGGTTTTGTTGTAAATTCCGCCCTCTAGTTCGCTATATGTGGTGCTTGGGCAGCGACGGCTAACCAAAACGGATGTAAATAGTTTTAGGTAGTCCATCGAGGTACTGGCCAATAGATTAGTTGGGAAATTGTAAATGTGTTAAAGATTATTGTAGTAGAGTGTATATCTTGCTAGATAGCGTGAGCTCTGCCGTCTAGCGAGAGTGTGAATAGTGTGTAACTGTATCATAGCGCACGGTACCATAACCATGTATTCTAATTACTGATACTGTAAATAACTACTAATAACTGTCGTTTATGTTGTATGTTAACTCAATAACCACTACTAATTGAACTGTGACTTTCAAATTGTACTCTAACCAATGCTAACCGTACTATAACTACTGTTTGTAAAGACGATGTTACTAGGGTGTGTTATAGACGGGTGTTACGGTTGCCTCCAGGCTGGCTGGAAGTTGGACCGTAGAAAAGGATGCTCCTAGCGCTCACCAAAGGACCATCAGTACCGTAGCCACCATAAGCACTGCGAACTCCACGAACCACCGCTGCTGGGCTGGTATCTCGCCGTCTGCTCTGCGCCCTGGACCTACGACCAGGATCAGGAACCAGAGCTCTTACAAGAGCTCAGTAGCTAAGGGAGTATGAAGAGCATAGCAATCCCTGTAGTGATTATAGCTGTCCCCTACAAACATGAGTCAAGGCTGCAAGTTAGAGGGTCAGAATAGGTCTGAGGTGCTGGCACACCCAGCCTGGCTTTTATTGAGGTTACATGCAAACAGGACACTCCCAGGGGGAGGCATAAAATCACCAATCACACATCTGGTGCAACCCACACATCCCCTCCCCTCAGATAAACAGTTAAACCAATTATTACATACAGTAAAAATACATTTTTTACACACACACTGTAACTTTAAAACCATACATTCAATTTCCATAAAAGTTACATATTTGAACTCAGCATACATCAAACATAAACACTTCCAAAAATCAGCCAAATCCCTCCAGTGGATCAAAAGTTAGCTGGAGGTCCCTTTATGACCGACCGCAAGCACAATTTCCTGCCCAAAACAGTTCCATAGATTTGGGCTGTGCGGTCGGTCAATTTCTGGCATAAAAACGGCTAAGTCCCATTCGAAGTGTGGCCGGTATTCGAAGTGTAGAAGTGGAGTTGATGTTAAGGGTTGGCGGCGTTCGAAGTTAAAATGGCCGCCGCCACGTGGTCCTTTGTCCGATGCCGGCCACTTCGACGACTTCGACAACTTCGGTAACTCTGGTATACCGGGCGTCATGACGTGTGGGCGTGAGTGCGTGCGTTCGCCGCGATGACGGAGTAGGAGGGGAGCCCGCCATGCCTTGCCGAGGTAGCCGCGCCTGAAGGTCTCCCTCGCTCCCCCGTTCTGCAAGAGACCGACCGCACAAACTGCTTATTTTCTCCTTATTGAGTGTCCCCAGGCAGGCCTTCGGCGTTGAAACAGAAGCAAACAACAGTGCTAACGATAACCGCCGAAAACTGTGTGTCATCAGCCTCAGCTTGAGACTCGGAGTGCTGTCCTTTGAAAACATACTTTTTTCCACTCGGTGAACGTTTCGAAGTCCTGCTGGAAATGAACCATGTATCACCTTCTTACATACGCCGGGAATAATATGGTGAAGTAGAACTTTATCTATTTGAAATCTTCACATTTTGGCTGCTCTCCGTAGCAGTGAGTATAAACGTATGCCTTAATTGGCTGATATTGAGTCTAAATTCAAAAGTGCTGACATTTATACCCTGTACTCTCTATAATCTCAGCCTAATCCAGGTCAATAAGTAAAAGAAGGAAAGGGAAAGATACGGAAGGAAAGAAAAAGAAAGAGAAAAATATATAAAAAGTGGAAAAAAAGGAGAAAATATATATATAAGGAAAAAAAAAACGAGAAAGTCATGGTATCGTTATAAACACACAGGTTTTTTTTTGTTTTTTTTTCCTTCTCTCTTTTTTTTTTTTTTTGGTCCTAGCTGAGGTACCAATAACTGTGCAATAAGGAGCAAAGGCTGAAAGTAAACAATCCCTGATTACAGCATAGATACCAGGCAAAGCCGATACTACATTTAAAAGAACCCTAAAGGAAAGGACGAGAGGAGGGGAGGAGTGCTGGAAAAGTGGGAAAAGGGGGGAAAAAAAATATATACAGAAGGCAGTAGGAAGCAGGGAGAAAGAGAAAGTAAAAGAAAAACTAAAAGTAAACGGAAAAGAGTTAAAGAAGAAATAAGCAAGTCGGAACAAAGATTGATTGATTGGTGGGCTTGTCCTCTCCACAAGCTGTAAATTGCTATAACATGGCTACGAAAAAAACACACGAAACTAAACTCTCTTCAAGGAAAGACAAAAAAGACCTCGCCCAAGATAAATCTCATGATAAATCACTAACAACATATTTTTCCCCCCAGCAACATAAGAACTCTAAACATAGATTAAATGACATGGACTTGACTTCGGAAACTTTGGATTCAGAATCAATAAGTAATCCTGATAAAGAGTTAATAACTATTTCCTTGCTCCAAACTAGTCTTAAGATCAACCTGGATGAGTTCAAAGCGGAATTGGCTTCTACTGCCACGGAAATCAAACTGGATATTAAAACGGAAATAAAAGTTCTCGCTGCAAAAATGGAAATTTTTGAAGTCCATCTCAAACAACTAGACTCTCAAGTAAATAATTTAACAGAAGATTATGATAAAACTCATCAGGACATTGTAAATCTACAAAACAAATTATCTGACCTAGAAGACCGCACTAGGCGGAAAAATCTACGCTTTAGAGACATTCCAGAAAAAGGCAGACAAGAGGATGTAAAGCAATCCGTGATGGAGTACCTAGCTATATTGGGTGTCCCCTTTAAATCTTCAGAATTGATAATAGAAAGATGTCACAGGACATTCAAACCACAAGCTATTCAAAATGATTCTCCTTGAGATATTATAGCATGTTTCTTTTCATTTGATTTCAAAGAAACCATTCTGAAATTTGCAAGAACCAACCCAGCCTCTGAAGGACCTTTTCAGAAAGTCAAAGTATTTCAGGACCTATCCTTTGAAACCAGAACAAAACGAAAAACATTCAGCCTTGCTACTCGATCTTTGAGAAGCCACAATATAAAATACAAGTGGCTGTTTCCTCTAAAACTCAGCCTTTCCTTCGAAGGCAAAAGAGAAATATTTGAGACCAATGCATCTCTAACAGATTGGCTCAAAAACAATAAATTATTGCTGTAGATTCATAACCGTATACTATAGAGGGAAAAACGTAATTAAGGGAGGTCAGAAAGTGGAATAAGAGAAAAGTGATGAGAGAGAAAGAGGGAAGGGAGGGAATTTGAAATGTATATTAATTAAGGCAAATTTTGTTTTTTTTTTTAACAAATTAACAAAGGAAAAAGCAATATTCATTTGTTTTCACTGGGTATCTACAAATGCATTAATTATTTTACTCTTCGTTAATATAGACACTGTCCGGGTGTCGTCCCACTAGATGGATATCCATGTTTAAATAATCCCAATATTATTCTACATGTACTAAAGCAAATCTTATTTGATTTAACTAATATGCCAAAAAAGTGGGAAAGAAAAAGTATAAAAAGAGAGGCAATGTTGTTCTCAATGCCCTAGGCGGTTCTATATATTATATATCTGTGAATTATTATACAAATTTAATATATCACATAGCAATTGCTAGAACAAAATAGACATATATAATTGGCATTAACATTAAGGTATTGATAGATAAAAGAATGCTTTTCCTTTTTTTTTTTTTTTTTAGGACAATTTGTTCTTACTCTATATTGGTGGGTAAAATACCTGGAAAAAAAAAACAACATATAATACCACTTTTTGTGCTCACATATTATAAAATGCACTAAATATATAAATTAGTCACTATAGGTATCCTATAGGTATTGTGTTATAAGAAGGATACCCATGTCTAAGTAAATTCACTTTTACTCTATAGGTTTTATGTAAAACTGTTGCTAATTAATTAATACTTTAAAAGCTAACACTTAGGAGTTGACCCAAATGTAATAATACACTACAAATTTACTAATTTCTCCACAAGCTTAAGCCACGAGCTATTAGCGTTTACACACAATATATTTTCATTGTGCGCACCATGTACAGATAACGATAGACTAATGAAGATATTTATAAATTAAATAAAAACTTGGTGAATTTTTCTTTTTTTTTTTTTTTCTCTCTCCTTCTCCCCTTCTTTCTTTCCCTCTTTTAGTCTCTCTCCCCCTTCTATATAATGGGAGAGAGACAATACGATAGAGGGAGGGCATTTCAGGGGCGGGTTTCTAACTCAGGCATGGTTCAGGGTTTCCACTCTTGTGTAGGTATGCTACTCGATTTTCATTGTGCCTTTATGGCTTTCAATGACTACTATAGCATTAGGTTTTTACCTAAATGGTTGACTGTGGATGGGGGTCTTACTCAGCGCCCGCCATCAGATGGTATACATGTTGTGTGTTGTTTTTCCTTTTTTTTTTTAAATGTTAGTGTGACAAGTTATTTTTGGTTTTGTTTTTTTCAGGAAGTCAAAAGATACTGTCTATATGTTTTTCTATGTTGAATTTTTTATCCCTGAATGTTCAGGGGCTTAATACAAATAAGAAAAGGCACAGACTGTATGATTCGTTGATGAAATTAAACACACAGGTAGCGTTTCTACAAGAAACGCACTGGCTTAAAGACACCAAACAAACTTGGGGTGGAGAAAATTTTGCAACGGTGATTCAGGCCTCACTAACAGAAAAAAATAAAGAGGTGTGGCAATTATATTCAGAAAAGATATTAACTTGGATATTCTCCATATTGAATTGGACTTAGAAGCGAGGTTCATTATTCTATTATGTAAGATTGAAGATAGAGTCTTTACCCTGGTTAATGTATATTTACCTAATGTTGATCCAATGACCAAATTTTCCCTGATAATGGATAAAGTCGATAAAATTTGCAGGGGACATTTGATCATTGCCGGGGACTTTAACTGTGTTAGTGATCCAGTTATGGATAGAACTTTTTTGTCTCCCTTATCAAATAACAAAGGAGCTATTAAACAAGCAAAAAAATTGAATAATATCTGTAAACAATATAATCTATACGATACGTGGAGACTATTACACCCTTCTGAAAAAGATTTTTCCCATCTATCCGGGGTGTGTGGTACTTACTCCCGGATAGACTTTTGCTTAACAAGTGCCAACACGATTCCGCTCTTTAATCATATTAATCTAATGGAAAACACTTGGTCAGACCATAGTTTCGTCCTATTTGATCTTGGGGATTCCCCCCCTTTACATCGTAATACTTGGAGACTAAATGATAACATTTTAAAAGACCCTAGAAATAGGGAAGACCTTACCAAATTATTTAAATATTTTTGGGCAGAAAATGATCCGGGTGATACCTCTCCGTTAATAAATTGGTGCACTCATAAATCGGTAATGAGGGGCTATCTAATCAAAATAGACCACTTTTTTAAGAAAAAGAACGGTACAATACTGCCTGACTTATATACCGAATTCTACTCATGTTCTAAAAAGAATAAATTACAATCCTCTCCGGAGTTGAGAACCCAATTAAAAGTTTTACAAACTCAAATTAACCTAAAAGAAGAGGAAAAAATTAAGCAAAATATATATAAATTAAAATTGAACCATTATGTCTCGGGTAATAGAGCGAGTAAAGGTTTAACTAGGAGATTACGCAATCAACAAGCAAAAAACAGGGTAGAAAAGCTGGTGGTTGACCATATTGTATATTCCACTCCATCTGAGATTGGACAAAAGTTTAACCAGTTTTATCAAGACCTTTATAATCTAAGGCTATCCCCAGAAACCAAAGACATCAAGGAATATTTATTAAATTCCCAAATGCCGAGAATTTCTTCCCAGGATCTGACCAATTTAAATAGAAAGATTTCATCTGAAGAAGTACAATTTCAAATTGAGAGATTAGCTATAAATAAAACCCCTGGTCCCGATGGTTTTTCAAACTTATATTACAAATATATGAAATCCCATCTTTTAAAACCTCTTATGGAAATGTTTAATCAACTCGCAGAAAATGAGGCCATACCTAAGGAATTATTACAATCAAATATCGTCCCAATTTTAAAACCTGGGAAAGACAGTAGGGACCCAAGAAATTACAGACCGATCGCATTAATCAATGTAGATATGAAAATATATTCCGCCATTATTGCTGAGAGATTGAAAACGATCATTACAAAATTGATCCACCCAGATCAAATAGGGTTCATTCCCGGAAGGTGGGCATCAAATACCGTATATACTCGAGTATAAGCCGACCCGAATATAAGCCGAGGCCCCTAATTTTACCCCAAAAAACTGGGAAAACGTATTGACTCGAGTATAAGACTAGGGTGGGAAATGCAGCAGCTACTGGTAAATTTCTAAATAAAATTAGATCCTAAAAAAATTATATTAATTGAATATTTATTTACAGTGTGTGTATATAATGAATGCAGTGTGTGCGTATGAGTGCAGTGCGTGTATGAGTGCAGTGCGTGTATGAGTGCAGTGCGTGTGTGTATGAGTGCAGTGTGTGTGCGGATATATTAATTGAATATTTATTTCCAGTGTGTGTATATAATGAATGCAGTGTGTGTGTATGAGTGCAGTGTGTGTGAGTGCAGTGTGTATGAGTGCAGTGTGTGTGTGAGTGCAGTGTGTGTATGAATGCAGTGTGTGTATGAATGCAGTGTGTGTGAGTGCAGTGTGTATGAGTGCAGTGTGTGTGAGTGCAGTGTGTATGAATGCAGTGTGTGTGAGTGCAGTGTGTGTGAATGCAGTGTGTGTATGAATGCAGTGTGTGTATGAATGCAGTGTGTGTGAGTGCAGTGTGTGTGAGTGCAGTGTGTGTATATGAATGAAGTGTGAGTGTGTGTGATGCAGTGTGTGTTTGTGTATGTGTTGGTGGGGGTGGGCATTTAATATATTATTAATTATTATTTTTTGTAATTTTTTTATATTATTTTTTTTTATATTATTATTTATTATTTAATTATTATTTGTTTAATTTTTTTTATATTATTATTTTTTTTTGTATTATTATTATTATTTTTTTTAATTATATATTTTTTTTCATCCCCCCTCCCTGCTTGATACATAGCAGGGAGGGGGGCTCCTTCCCTGGTGGTCCAGTGTCATTGGTAGTTCAGTGGGGGGGAGAGGGGGGCTGGCAGAGCTGTACTTACCTTTCCTGCAGCTCCTGTCAGCTCCCTCCTCCTCCGCGCGGTCTGTGCAGCTCCCTCTGTCAGCTCCCAGTGTAAGTCTCGCGAGAGCCGCGGCTCTCGCGAGACTTACACTGGGAGCTGACCGAGGTGCTGAACGGACGGCGCGGAGGAGGAGGGAGCTGACAGGAGCTGCAGGAAAGGTAAGTACAGCTCTGCCAGCCCCCCTCTCCCCCCTGTCTGTATTATGGCAATGCAAATTGCCATAATACAGACTATGACTCGAGTATAAGCCGAGTTGGGGTTTTTCAGCACAAAAAATGTGCTGAAAAACTCGGCTTACACTCGAGTATATACGGTAATACTCGAAAGCTTATAGATATTATTGGCTTAGCTAAAGACCATAAGGAGCCCCTCCTGGCCCTGTCTCTGGACGCAGAAAAAGCGTTCGACAGGGTCGGGTGGGACTACCTTAGAGAACTCCTTAAGGCATACGGCTTTAAAGGATGGATATATACTGCAATTATGGCACTGTATTCTTCCCCTTCTGCTAGAACTGTAGGTCCCAATATTACTTCGTCCTGGTTCGATCTTAAAAACGGAACAAGACAGGGGTGTCCCCTGTCACCGATTCTGTATTTTCTTTCTCTTGAACCTTTTGCGGTTAACATTAGAAACAACCATTTGATTAAGGGGGTCCCCATTAAAACTCAAGAGATAAAGATTGCACTATATGCTGACGATGCCTTGGTTATTCTCACATCTCCGGAGGAATCATTAGCCGCACTAATGAAAGAAATAGATAAATTTTCCAATATTTCTAATTTCAAGTTAAATGTATCAAAATCCACAGCTTTAACCATCAATTTATCTCCGACACAGGTTGAAAGATTATCCCAAAAATATCAATTTATTTGGACTGACATAGAAATTAATTATCTGGGTCTTAGCTTTCCAGCAAATGCCTCCCATATAATGGAGAGGAATGTAATGCACTTAATGAAAGATATGAATCAAAATTTAAAATAATGGAAAAACCTTGAGACCTTATGGACAGGTAGAATTAATATTATTAATTCCTATATTTTACCGAAATGGCTGTATCTGTTTTCAATGGTCCCTCTCAAAATGCTTTTAATGATCCAATCGGCTATTAATAAATTCATCTGGAATAATAAAAAGCCTAGAATAAGTCAAAAAAATATCTCAAGAAAACTGTCCCAGGGAGGGCTAAATTTCCCAAATATCATAAATCTTTATTATGCGAACATTATACGTCATATTTACATTTTACAAGTACCACAATTTTTTTCCGAACCCTGGTATAAAATGGAATCCGAAGCTATACACGCTTCTAGCCTCTATTCCTATATTTGGTCAGATCCTGGTAAGCTCTCGAGAGTTCTACCGTACTTCTCAATATCGCTGGCCCACACTTTGGAAATATGGACGGAAATTAAGAAAATCTTGGGTTTAACCAATCGAATTCTTAGAACCTGCAAATTAAATATATTAGAAGCTAATGTAGAAGATTTATCATTGAGACACTGGCCTAATAAGGACACTTTAACCTTAGCGGATATTATGCAGGGTGATAATATTTTACCCTTTCAACAGTTAGTAGATAATTTGCATATTCCATCTAAAGAAATATTTACTTATTTCCGTATTAAGCACTATATTCAGAAACATGTTGTTCAATCTACATTCCCATGTGTTAAAGAGTTGCAAACTCTATTTTCTTTTCAAACTGTACCCAAGATTATCTCGGTTGCCAACTCGTTACTTAAAGGTCTAGATCCCTTCCCGTATAGACTGGTTAAAATATGGGAAAACTAACTTAATCTAGTGATCTCCCCAAACGACTGGTTTTCCTCCTTAATTTGGGTAAACAAATATATTCATGGATTGAACCTGACTGAGTGCCACTTTAAGCTTCTGTATAGGTGGTACTATACTCCAACAAGGTTGGCTAAAATGTATACTTCTCAAGATTCAACTTGCTGGAGATGTGGCACCTATTCAGGCACATATATCCATATTTGGTGGTATTGCCCAGCACATAAGCCATTATGGGCCTGGACCTTTAATATCTTTTCGGAAATATCATTGAATGAGGCATCGTTTAAAGATACAAATAAAAATCCAGCCTCGGCCCTCCTTCATCTGAATTGGCCTTTTAAATCAAGTAAATATAGATGTTTAGCTACTCACTGCTTTATTGCAGCCAAAGTTACTATTGCAAGACAATGGGAATCTTCCGAGCCTTTCCAGAAGGCTTCCCTAATCAAACAAGTTAAATTTCAATTAACAATGGAAAATGATATTCTTAATACCTGGTCACTGGCCTCAATAAAAAGAGACTGGTATTTACTTTGGTTAAACACCTGTTCCTTACTATATGGCAATTTATAAATTTTTCAAGTGACGGGGGAGGGGACGGGGGCCTGAACGAGGTAGCCCTAATCATTCAGTAGAAATACCTGTATGGACAACAGCTTTCTTAGTTTGTGTTTATCTTTTAGGGATTTACTCCCTAACAGATTTTCACAGACTTTTGGTTTATAATATAATAACGACTTCCTCAACTAATTTTTTTTTTTTCTTTTTTTTTCCTTATTGGCTTGTTCTTTTTCTGTGTCTGTTTGGAGGATGGCTTGTCGCATCCTAATGAATGCATTCTCTTTATATAGTAGGATCTACTTATATTATTCGCTGTATTATGCAATATGTATGTTTGTAATGTATGTATTTCTCGAATTGTAATGTAATATAAAATATAAAAAAATCTTTTGAATAAAGAAGTATTAAAAAAAAAAGATAGTTAATTTCTCTTATATCATTTTATACGATTTATTATCATTATTGCTGACTGAAAGGATATGAAACAGTTAAACTACTTTTTGCTTTGTATGCTTTAAATTTAATGTACGTCATAGAAATGCTGACTGTGAAAGACTTGAACATTAACATGCTTCCTTCTATAGGATATGATAATATGTTGACTGTGACAGACTTATACAATTCTATAGGAAATACGACATTTCAGGATGTCTTGCCCAAGATATTAATTCCAGACATATTCAAAAAAGTCTTATCTTTCCATTGTCAGTATAACATGTGATATTTAAGGAAGTAATCAATCTTATACTCTGTATGGCATATCTCATGACTCAAGTAACTTAATTTGTATAAATATTCAATACACAGTAAAGAAATTGAGAACTTGTCAAGCACCTTTTCGTGTCTGTCTGTTATTTGCTGAGCAAGTTTCTCCCGTCAATTGATGTGGTGAACAGAGGATCGAGAATTGAGGGAAATTGAGTCCAGGACAGCATTAACTCTTTCAGGAACCCACTAGACTATTGATAAAGTAGATAGACTAAGAGGGTTTTGTTGTAAATTCCGCCCTCTAGTTCGCTATATGTGGTGCTTGGGCAGCGACGGCTAACCAAAACGGATGTAAATAGTTTTAGGTAGTCCATCGAGGTACTGGCCAATAGATTAGTTGGGAAATTGTAAATGTGTTAAAGATTATTGTAGTAGAGTGTATATCTTGCTAGATAGCGTGAGCTCTGCCGTCTAGCGAGAGTGTGAATAGTGTATAACTGTATCATAGCGCACGGTACCATAACCATGTATTCTAATTACTGATACTGTAAATAACTACTAATAACTGTCGTTTATGTTGTATGTTAACACAATAACCACTACTAATTGAACTGTGACTTTCAAATTGTACTCTAACCAATGCTAACCGTACTATAACTACTGTTTGTAAAGACGATGTTACTAGGGTGTGTTATAGACGGGTGTTACGGTTGCCTCCAGGCTGGCTGGAAGTTGGACCGTAGAAAAGGATGCTCCTAGCGCTCACCAAAGGACCATCAGTACCGTAGCCACCATAAGCACTGCGAACTCCACGAACCACCGCTGCTGGGCTGGTATCTCGCCGTCTGCTCTGCGCCCTGGACCTACGACCAGGATCAGGAACCAGAGCTCTTACAAGAGCTCAGTAGCTAAGGGAGTATGAAGAGCATAGCAATCCCTGTAGTGATTATAGCTGTCCCCTACAAACATGAGTCAAGGCTGCAAGTTAGAGGGTCAGAATAGGTCTGAGGTGCTGGCACACCCAGCCTGGCTTTTATTGAGGTTACATGCAAACAGGACACTCCCAGGGGGAGGCATAAAATCACCAATCACACATCTGGTGCAACCCACACATCCCCTCCCCTCAGATAAACAGTTAAACCAATTATTACATACAGTAAAAATAATTTTTTTACACACACACTGTAACTTTAAAACCATACATTCAATTTCCATAAAAGTTACATATTTGAACTCAGCATACATCAAACATAAACACTTCCAAAAATCAGCCAAATCCCTCCAGTGGATCAAAAGTTAGCTGGAGGTCCCTTTATGACCGACCGCAAGCACAATTTCCTGCCCAAAACAGTTCCATAGATTTGGGCTGTGCGGTCGGTCAATTTCTGGCATAAAAACGGCTAAGTCCCATTCGAAGTGTGGCCGGTATTCGAAGTGTAGAAGTGGAGTTGATGTTAAGGGTTGGCGGCGTTCAAAGTTAAAATGGCCGCCGCCACGTGGTCCTTTGTCCGATGCCGGCCACTTCGACGACTTCGACAACTTCGGTAACTCTGGTATACCGGGCGTCATGACGTGTGGGCGTGAGTGCGTGCGTTCGCCGCGATGACGGAGTAGGAGGGGAGCCCGCCATGCCTTGCCGAGGTAGCCGCTCCTGAAGGTCTCCCTCGCTCCCCCGTTCTGCAAGAGACCGACCGCACAAACTGCTTATTTTCTCCTTATTGAGTGTCCCCAGGCAGGCCTTCGGCGTTGAAACAGAAGCAAACAACAGTGCTAACGATAACCGCCGAAAACTGTGTGTCATCAGCCTCAGCTTGAGACTCGGAGTGCTGTCCTTTGAAAACATACTTTTTTCCACTCGGTGAACGTTTCGAAGTCCTGCTGGAAATGAACCATGTATCACCTTCTTACATACGCCGGGAATAATATGGTGAAGTAGAACTTTATCTATTTGAAATCTTCACATTTTGGCTGCTCTCCGTAGCAGTGAGTATAAACGTATGCCTTAATTGGCTGATATTGAGTCTAAATTCAAAAGTGCTGACATTTATACCCTGTACTCTCTATAATCTCAGCCTAATCCAGGTCAATAAGTAAAAGAAGGAAAGGGAAAGATACGGAAGGAAAGAAAAAGAAAGAGAAAAATATATAAAAAGTGGAAAAAAAGGAGAAAATATATATATAAGGAAAAAAAAAACGAGAAAGTCATGGTATCGTTATAAACACACAGGTTTTTTTTTGTTTTTTTTTCCTTCTCTCTTTTTTTTTTTTTTGGTCCTAGCTGAGGTACCAATAACTGTGCAATAAGGAGCAAAGGCTGAAAGTAAACAATCCCTGATTACAGCATAGATACCAGGCAAAGCCGATACTACATTTAAAAGAACCCTAAAGGAAAGGACGAGAGGAGGGGAGGAGTGCTGGAAAAGTGGGAAAAGGGGGGAAAAAAAAATATATACAGAAGGCAGTAGGCAGCAGGGAGAAAGAGAAAGTAAAAGAAAAACTAAAAGTAAACGGAAAAGAGTTAAAGAAGAAATAAGCAAGTCGGAACAAAGATTGATTGATTGGTGGGCTTGTCCTCTCCACAAGCTGTAAATTGCTATAACATGGCTACGAAAAAAACACACGAAACCAAACTCTCTTCAAGGAAAGACAAAAAAGACCTCGCCCAAGATAAATCTCATGATAAATCACTAACAACATATTTTTCCCCCCAGCAACATAAGAACTCTAAACATAGATTAAATGACATGGACTTGACTTCGGAAACTTTGGATTCAGAATCAATAAGTAATCCTGATAAAGAGTTAATAACTATTTCCTTGCTCCAAACTAGTCTTAAGATCAACCTGGATGAGTTCAAAGCGGAATTGGCTTCTACTGCCACGGAAATCAAACTGGATATTAAAACGGAAATAAAAGTTCTCGCTGCAAAAATGGAAATTTTTGAAGTCCATCTCAAACAACTAGACTCTCAAGTAAATAATTTAACAGAAGATTATGATAAAACTCATCGGGACATTGTAAATCTACAAAACAAATTATCTGACCTAGAAGACCGCACTAGGCGGAAAAATCTACGCTTTAGAGACATTCCAGAAAAAGGCAGACAAAAGGATGTAAAGCAATCCGTGATGGAGTACCTAGCTATATTGGGTGTCCCCTTTAAATCTTCAGAATTGATAATAGAAAGATGTCACAGGACATTCAAACCACAAGCTATTCAAAATGATTCTCCTTGAGATATTATAGCATGTTTCTTTTCATTTGATTTCAAAGAAACCATTCTGAAATTTGCAAGAACCAACCCAGCCTCTGAAGGACCTTTTCAGAAAGTCAAAGTATTTCAGGACCTATCCTTTGAAACCAGAACAAAACGAAAAACATTCAGCCTTGCTACTCGATCTTTGAGAAGCCACAATATAAAATACAAGTGGCTGTTTCCTCTAAAACTCAGCCTTTCCTTCGAAGGCAAAAGAGAAATATTTGAGACCAATGCATCTCTAACAGATTGGCTCAAAAACAATAAATTATTGCTGTAGATTCATAACCGTATACTATAGAGGGAAAAACGTAATTAAGGGAGGTCAGAAAGTGGAATAAGAGAAAAGTGATGAGAGAGAAAGAGGGAAGGGAGGGAATTTGAAATGTATATTAATTAAGGCAAATTTTGTTTTTTTTTTAACAAATTAACAAAGGAAAAAGCAATATTCATTTGTTTTCACTGGGTATCTACAAATGCATTAATTATTTTACTCTTCGTTAATATAGACACTGTCCGGGTGTCGTCCCACTAGATGGATATCCATGTTTAAATAATCCCAATATTATTCTACATGTACTAAAGCAAATCTTATTTGATTTAACTAATATGCCAAAAAAGTGGGAAAGAAAAAGTATAAAAAGAGAGGCAATGTTGTTCTCAATGCCCTAGGCGGTTCTATATATTATATATCTGTGAATTATTATACAAATTTAATATATCACATAGCAATTGCTAGAACAAAATAGACATATATAATTGGCATTAACATTAAGGTATTGATAGATAAAAGAATGCTTTTCCTTTTTTTTTTTTTTTTTAGGACAATTTGTTCTTACTCTATATTGGTGGGTAAAATACCTGGAAAAAAACAACAACATATAATACCACTTTTTGTGCTCACATATTATAAAATGCACTAAATATATAAATTAGTCACTATAGGTATCCTATAGGTATTGTGTTATAAGAAGGATACCCATGTCTAAGTAAATTCACTTTTACTCTATAGGTTTTATGTAAAACTGTTGCTAATTAATTAATACTTTAAAAGCTAACACTTAGGAGTTGACCCAAATGTAATAATACACTACAAATTTACTAATTTCTCCACAAGCTTAAGCCACGAGCTATTAGCGTTTACACACAATATATTTTCATTGTGCGCACCATGTACAGATAACGATAGACTAATGAAGATATTTATAAATTAAATAAAAACTTGGTGAATTTTTCTTTTTTTTTTTTTTTCTCTCTCCTTCTCCCCTTCTTTCTTTCCCTCTTTTAGTCTCTCTCCCCCTTCTATATAATGGGAGAGAGACAATACGATAGAGGGAGGGCATTTCAGGGGCGGGTTTCTAACTCAGGCATGGTTCAGGGTTTCCACTCTTGTGTAGGTATGCTACTCGATTTTCATTGTGCCTTTATGGCTTTCAATGACTACTATAGCATTAGGTTTTTACCTAAATGGTTGACTGTGGATGGGGGTCTTACTCAGCGCCCGCCATCAGATGGTATACATGTTGTGTGTTGTTTTTCCTTTTTTTTTTAAATGTTAGTGTGACAAGTTATTTTTGGTTTTGTTTTTTTCAGGAAGTCAAAAGATACTGTCTATATGTTTTTCTATGTTGAATTTTTTATCCCTGAATGTTCAGGGGCTTAATACAAATAAGAAAAGGCACAGACTGTATGATTCGTTGATGAAATTAAACACACAGGTAGCGTTTCTACAAGAAACGCACTGGCTTAAAGACACCAAACAAACTTGGGGTGGAGAAAATTTTGCAACGGTGATTCAGGCCTCACTAACAGAAAAAAATAAAGAGGTGTGGCAATTATATTCAGAAAAGATATTAACTTGGATATTCTCCATATTGAATTGGACTTAGAAGCGAGGTTCATTATTCTATTATGTAAGATTGAAGATAGAGTCTTTACCCTGGTTAATGTATATTTACCTAATGTTGATCCAATGACCAAATTTTCCCTGATAATGGATAAAGTCGATAAAATTTGCAGGGGACATTTGATCATTGCCGGGGACTTTAACTGTGTTAGTGATCCAGTTATGGATAGAACTTTTTTGTCTCCCTTATCAAATAACAAAGGAGCTATTAAACAAGCAAAAAAATTGAATAATATCTGTAAACAATATAATCTATACGATACGTGGAGACTATTACACCCTTCTGAAAAAGATTTTTCCCATCTATCCGGGGTGTATGGTACTTACTCCCGGATAGACTTTTGCTTAACAAGTGCCAACACGATTCCGCTCTTTAATCATATTAATCTAATGGAAAACACTTGGTCAGACCATAGTTTCGTCCTATTTGATCTTGGGGATTCCCCCCCTTTACATCGTAATACTTGGAGACTAAATGATAACATTTTAAAAGACCCTAGAAATAGGGAAGACCTTACCAAATTATTTAAATATTTTTGGGCAGAAAATGATCCGGGTGATACCTCTCCGTTAATAAATTGGTGCACTCATAAATCGGTAATGAGGGGCTATCTAATCAAAATAGACCACTTTTTTAAGAAAAAGAACGGTACAATACTGCCTGACTTATATACCGAATTCTACTCATGTTCTAAAAAGAATAAATTACAATCCTCTCCGGAGTTGAGAACCCAATTAAAAGTTTTACAAACTCAAATTAACCTAAAAGAAGAGGAAAAAATTAAGCAAAATATATATAAATTAAAATTGAACCATTATGTCTCGGGTAATAGAGCGAGTAAAGGTTTAACTAGGAGATTACGCAATCAACAAGCAAAAAACAGGGTAGAAAAGCTGGTGGTTGACCATATTGTATATTCCACTCCATCTGAGATTGGACAAAAGTTTAACCAGTTTTATCAAGACCTTTATAATCTAAGGCTATCCCCAGAAACCAAAGACATCAAGGAATATTTATTAAATTCCCAAATGCCGAGAATTTCTTCCCAGGATCTGACCAATTTAAATAGAAAGATTTCATCTGAAGAAGTACAATTTCAAATTGAGAGATTAGCTATAAATAAAACCCCTGGTCCCGATGGTTTTTCAAACTTATATTACAAATATATGAAATCCCATCTTTTAAAACCTCTTATGGAAATGTTTAATCAACTCGCAGAAAATGAGGCCATACCTAAGGAATTATTACAATCAAATATCGTCCCAATTTTAAAACCTGGGAAAGACAGTAGGGACCCAAGAAATTACAGACCGATCGCATTAATCAATGTAGATATGAAAATATATTCCGCCATTATTGCTGAGAGATTGAAAACGATCATTACAAAATTGATCCACCCAGATCAAATAGGGTTCATTCCCGGAAGGTGGGCATCAAATACCGTATATACTCGAGTATAAGCCGACCCGAATATAAGCCGAGGCCCCTAATTTTACCCCAAAAAACTGGGAAAACGTATTGACTCGAGTATAAGACTAGGGTGGGAAATGCAGCAGCTACTGGTAAATTTCTAAATAAAATTAGATCCTAAAAAAATTATATTAATTGAATATTTATTTACAGTGTGTGTATATAATGAATGCAGTGTGTGCGTATGAGTGCAGTGCGTGTATGAGTGCAGTGCGTGTATGAGTGCAGTGCGTGTGTGTATGAGTGCAGTGTGTGTGCGGATATATTAATTGAATATTTATTTCCAGTGTGTGTATATAATGAATGCAGTGTGTGTGTATGAGTGCAGTGTGTGTGAGTGCAGTGTGTATGAGTGCAGTGTGTGTGTGAGTGCAGTGTGTGTATGAATGCAGTGTGTGTATGAATGCAGTGTGTGTGAGTGCAGTGTGTATGAGTGCAGTGTGTGTGAGTGCAGTGTGTATGAATGCAGTGTGTGTGAGTGCAGTGTGTGTGAATGCAGTGTGTGTATGAATGCAGTGTGTGTATGAATGCAGTGTGTGTGAGTGCAGTGTGTGTGAGTGCAGTGTGTGTATATGAATGAAGTGTGAGTGTGTGTGATGCAGTGTGTGTTTGTGTATGTGTTGGTGGGGGTGGGCATTTAATATATTATTAATTATTATTTTTTGTAATTTTTTTATATTATTTTTTTTTATATTATTATTTATTATTTAATTATTATTTGTTTAATTTTTTTTATATTATTATTTTTTTTTGTATTATTATTATTATTTTTTTTAATTATATATTTTTTTTCATCCCCCCTCCCTGCTTGATACATAGCAGGGAGGGGGGCTCCTTCCCTGGTGGTCCAGTGTCATTGGTAGTTCAGTGGGGGGGAGAGGGGGGCTGGCAGAGCTGTACTTACCTTTCCTGCAGCTCCTGTCAGCTCCCTCCTCCTCCGCGCGGTCTGTGCAGCTCCCTCTGTCAGCTCCCAGTGTAAGTCTCGCGAGAGCCGCGGCTCTCGCGAGACTTACACTGGGAGCTGACCGAGGTGCTGAACGGACGGCGCGGAGGAGGAGGGAGCTGACAGGAGCTGCAGGAAAGGTAAGTACAGCTCTGCCAGCCCCCCTCTCCCCCCTGTCTGTATTATGGCAATGCAAATTGCCATAATACAGACTATGACTCGAGTATAAGCCGAGTTGGGGTTTTTCAGCACAAAAAATGTGCTGAAAAACTCGGCTTACACTCGAGTATATACGGTAATACTCGAAAGCTTATAGATATTATTGGCTTAGCTAAAGACCATAAGGAGCCCCTCCTGGCCCTGTCTCTGGACGCAGAAAAAGCGTTCGACAGGGTCGGGTGGGACTACCTTAGAGAACTCCTTAAGGCATACGGCTTTAAAGGATGGATATATACTGCAATTATGGCACTGTATTCTTCCCCTTCTGCTAGAACTGTAGGTCCCAATATTACTTCGTCCTGGTTCGATCTTAAAAACGGAACAAGACAGGGGTGTCCCCTGTCACCGATTCTGTATTTTCTTTCTCTTGAACCTTTTGCGGTTAACATTAGAAACAACCATTTGATTAAGGGGGTCCCCATTAAAACTCAAGAGATAAAGATTGCACTATATGCTGACGATGCCTTGGTTATTCTCACATCTCCGGAGGAATCATTAGCCGCACTAATGAAAGAAATAGATAAATTTTCCAATATTTCTAATTTCAAGTTAAATGTATCAAAATCCACAGCTTTAACCATCAATTTATCTCCGACACAGGTTGAAAGATTATCCCAAAAATATCAATTTATTTGGACTGACATAGAAATTAATTATCTGGGTCTTAGCTTTCCAGCAAATGCCTCCCATATAATGGAGAGGAATGTAATGCACTTAATGAAAGATATGAATCAAAATTTAAAATAATGGAAAAACCTTGAGACCTTATGGACAGGTAGAATTAATATTATTAATTCCTATATTTTACCGAAATGGCTGTATCTGTTTTCAATGGTCCCTCTCAAAATGCTTTTAATGATCCAATCGGCTATTAATAAATTCATCTGGAATAATAAAAAGCCTAGAATAAGTCAAAAAAATATCTCAAGAAAACTGTCCCAGGGAGGGCTAAATTTCCCAAATATCATAAATCTTTATTATGCGAACATTATACGTCATATTTACATTTTACAAGTACCACAATTTTTTTCCGAACCCTGGTATAAAATGGAATCCGAAGCTATACACGCTTCTAGCCTCTATTCCTATATTTGGTCAGATCCTGGTAAGCTCTCGAGAGTTCTACCGTACTTCTCAATATCGCTGGCCCACACTTTGGAAATATGGACGGAAATTAAGAAAATCTTGGGTTTAACCAATCGAATTCTTAGAACCTGCAAATTAAATATATTAGAAGCTAATGTAGAAGATTTATCATTGAGACACTGGCCTAATAAGGACACTTTAACCTTAGCGGATATTATGCAGGGTGATAATATTTTACCCTTTCAACAGTTAGTAGATAATTTGCATATTCCATCTAAAGAAATATTTACTTATTTCCGTATTAAGCACTATATTCAGAAACATGTTGTTCAATCTACATTCCCATGTGTTAAAGAGTTGCAAACTCTATTTTCTTTTCAAACTGTACCCAAGATTATCTCGGTTGCCAACTCGTTACTTAAAGGTCTAGATCCCTTCCCGTATAGACTGGTTAAAATATGGGAAAACTAACTTAATCTAGTGATCTCCCCAAACGACTGGTTTTCCTCCTTAATTTGGGTAAACAAATATATTCATGGATTGAACCTGACTGAGTGCCACTTTAAGCTTCTGTATAGGTGGTACTATACTCCAACAAGGTTGGCTAAAATGTATACTTCTCAAGATTCAACTTGCTGGAGATGTGGCACCTATTCAGGCACATATATCCATATTTGGTGGTATTGCCCAGCACATAAGCCATTATGGGCCTGGACCTTTAATATCTTTTCGGAAATATCATTGAATGAGGCATCGTTTAAAGATACAAATAAAAATCCAGCCTCGGCCCTCCTTCATCTGAATTGGCCTTTTAAATCAAGTAAATATAGATGTTTAGCTACTCACTGCTTTATTGCAGCCAAAGTTACTATTGCAAGACAATGGGAATCTTCCGAGCCTTTCCAGAAGGCTTCCCTAATCAAACAAGTTAAATTTCAATTAACAATGGAAAATGATATTCTTAATACCTGGTCACTGGCCTCAATAAAAAGAGACTGGTATTTACTTTGGTTAAACACCTGTTCCTTACTATATGGCAATTTATACATTTTTCAAGTGACGGGGGAGGGGACTGGGGCCTGAACGAGGTAGCCCTAATCATTCAGTAGAAATACCTGTATGGACAACAGCTTTCTTAGTTTGTGTTTATCTTTTAGGGATTTACTCCCTAACAGATTTTCACAGACTTTTGGTTTATAATATAATAACGACTTCCTCAACTAATTTTTTTCTTTTCTTTTTTTTTCCTTATTGGCTTGTTCTTTTTCTGTGTCTGTTTGGAGGATGGCTTGCCGCATCCTAATGAATGCATTCTCTTTATATAGTAGGATCTACTTATATTATTCGCTGTATTATGCAATATGTATGTTTGTAATGTATGTATTTCTCGAATTGTAATGTAATATAAAA
Organism: Pelobates fuscus; assembly: GCF_036172605.1. Taxonomy (NCBI): domain Eukaryota; kingdom Metazoa; phylum Chordata; class Amphibia; order Anura; family Pelobatidae; genus Pelobates; species Pelobates fuscus. Next base: position 118,224,964 of record NC_086326.1, read on the forward strand.
TATAAAAAAATCTTTTGAATAAAGAAGTATTAAAAAAAAAAGATAGTTAATTTCTCTTATATCATTTTATACGATTTATTATCATTATTGCTGACTGAAAGGATATGAAACAGTTAAACTACTTTTTGCTTTGTATGCTTTAAATTTAATGTACGTCATAGAAATGCTGACTGTGAAAGACTTGAACATTAACATGCTTCCTTCTATAGGATATGATAATATGTTGACTGTGACAGACTTATACAATTCTATAGGAAATACGACATTTCAGGATGTCTTGCCCAAGATATTAATTCCAGACATATTCAAAAAAGTCTTATCTTTCCATTGTCAGTATAACATGTGATATTTAAGGAAGTAATCAATCTTATACTCTGTATGGCATATCTCATGACTCAAGTAACTTAATTTGTATAAATATTCAATACACAGTAAAGAAATTGAGAACTTGTCAAGCACCTTTTCGTGTCTGTCTGTTATTTGCTGAGCAAGTTTCTCCCGTCAATTGATGTGGTGAACAGAGGATCGAGAATTGAGGGAAATTGAGTCCAGGACAGCATTAACTCTTTCAGGAACCCACTAGACTATTGATAAAGTAGATAGACTAAGAGGGTTTTGTTGTAAATTCCGCCCTCTAGTTCGCTATATGTGGTGCTTGGGCAGCGACGGCTAACCAAAACGTATGCAAATAGTTTTAGGTAGTCCATCGAGGTACTGGCCAATAGATTAGTTGGGAAATTGTAAATGTGTTAAAGATTATTGTAGTAGAGTGTATATCTTGCTAGATAGCGTGAGCTCTGCCGTCTAGCGAGAGTGTGAATAGTGTGTAACTGTATCATAGCGCACGGTACCATAACCATGTATTCTAATTACTGATACTGTAAATAACTACTAATAACTGTCGTTTATGTTGTATGTTAACACCATAACCACTACTAATTGAACTGTGACTTTCAAATTGTACTCTAACCAATGCTAACCGTACTATAACTACTGTTTGTAAAGACGATGTTACTAGGGTGTGTTATAGACGGGTGTTACGGTTGCCTCCAGGCTGGCTGGAAGTTGGACCGTAGAAAAGGATGCTCCTAGCGCTCACCAAAGGACCATCAGCACCGTAGCCACCATAAGCACTGCAAACTCCACGAACCACCGCTGCTGGGCTGGTATCTCGCCGTCTGCTCTGCGCCCTGGACCTACGACCAGGATCAGGAACCAAAGCTCTTACAAGAGCTCAGTATCTAAGGGAGTATGAAGAGCATAGCAATCCCTGTAGTGATTATAGCTGTCCCCTACAAACATGAGTCAAGGCTGCAAGTTAGAGGGTCAGAATAGGTCTGAGGTGCTGGCACACCCAGCCTGGCTTTTATTGAGGTTACATGCAAACAGGACACTCCCAGGGGGAGGCATAAAATCACCAATCACACATCTGGTGCAACCCACACATCCCCTCCCCTCAGATAAACAGTTAAACCAATTATTACATACAGTAAAAATACATTTTTTACACACACACTGTAACTTTAAAACCATACATTCAATTTCCATAAAAGTTACATATTTGAACTCAGCATACATCAAACATAAACACTTCCAAAAATCAGCCAAATCCCTCCAGTGGATCAAAAGTTAGCTGGAGGTCCCTTTATGACCGACCGCAAGCACAATTTCCTGCCCAAAACAGTTCCATAGATTTGGGCTGTGCGGTCGGTCAATTTCTGGCATAAAAACGGCTAAGTCCCATTCGAAGTGTGGCCGGTATTCGAAGTGTAGAAGTGGAGTTGATGTTAAGGGTTGGCGGTGTTCGAAGTTAAAATGGCCGCCGCCACGTTGTCCTTTGTCCGATGCCGGCCACTTCGACGACTTCGACAACTTCGGTAACTTCGGCACTTCGACAGCTTCGACAGCTTCGACAGCTTCGACTGTGTCCGAAGTGTCATATACAAAAGTACCAATCCTTTCCCAAAGTATTTAGAGAGCTAGGGACAGTATAATACAATCCACCTGCCCAAAAGTAGTTCTTAAAGGGTCAGTACATTATGGTAGCAGTCCATAAGCCCCAATTCAGTCCCTTAAAGGGCAATATCTCCCAGGGGCCATAGTCATAAGGAAGGAGGCTGTCAAATAGGCTTCTCCACAATCCAGGGAAGCAGGGCAATTTTCCATTTAAAGGGCCAGTTACAAATAGCAGTTTGTAACATATCTCCCCTTTTGGAGGGAGACTACCCAGGCACCTGACCTTCTGTCGGTCAGTGCCTAAGTTAGTCTCGCAGCCCACCCACAAATAAACATTAGCAACAAAGTAGCCCCCCCACAATAAGTAGTACTGGCCTGTAGGTTCCAGGTTGTAGGATGAAAGTGTAGCATCCTTGGCCTTCCTGGTGCAGCTGGGCAAATAGCTGGTGGTACTTGGGGGCAGAGGCTAGCGGCACTCTGCCCTGGTGCCACCGCTTCTGCTGGGGGAATTGGGGCATAGTCCTGCCCGGTGGCAAAGGGAACATGGGGGTCAGTGGGGGTTAACATCTCCGCTGTTAACCCTGGGCCCAAGTTAGGAGTTAGCTGGGGAGGGGGAGATTGGCTTACCTCCTCCTCTTGATACTCCTGCGGCCGTTGGGAAGGGAGGTCGATGCTCTCTGCTCCCTGTGGAACATGCTGCGGCTGGGCAGAGAGACCGGTTGTCTCCTCTCCCTGGAAGGCACACTCCGGCTGGGGAGGGAGGTCGATGCTCTCCCCTCCCTGTAGCTGGGTCTGTCGCTGGGGATCTGGGCCGCCTGCCCAGCATCCCTGTAGGGCCGGTAGAGAGACTGCGGTCCCATCTCCACCTGCCTGCTGGGGGTCCTCCCAGGATCAGTCTATGAGGCCTGCTGCCTCGGGTATCTCTGGTTGGGGTTGGGGAAGGAGACCGGTTGTCTCTTCCCTCTGCACGGTATACTGCCGCTGGGGAGGGAGGTCGCTGCTCTCCTCTCCCTGTAACTCAGGCTGCCGCTGGGGAGGGAGGTCGTTGCTCTCCGCTCCCTGTAACTCACCCTGGGGTTGGGGATCTGGGCCGCCTGCCCAGCATCCCTGTAGGGCCGGTAGAGAGACTGCGGTCCCATCTCCACCTGCCTGCTGGGGGTCCTCCAAGGACCAGTCTATGAGACCCGCTGCCTCGGGTACCTCTGGCTGCTGTTGGAGAAGGAGACTGGTTGTCTCTTCCCTCTGCACGGTGCACTGCCGCTGGGGAGGGAGGTTTCTGCTCTCCTCTCCCTGTAACTCAGGCTGCCGCTGGGGAGGGAGGTCGCTGCTCTCCGCTCCCTGTAACTCACTTTCTCGCTGGAGACGGGGTGTCCATACCCTCAAACCCCACAGTAGGCGCTCAAAGGCTCGTGCCGCTTCGTTCTCCGCCCTCAACTGGCGCATCACTTGATGGACCACCTCGTTTGAAGGGTTTGGGCCATACAAGATCAGCCGCTGCTTTACCTCTGGAATGTAATCAGCGCCCTCATAGCAACGGATCAGGCTGAGGTGCTCTTCACAGGGTTCTAACCAGTGTCTTGTCAGCTCCATGCTGCTGTAGGTAGGGACACTGCTCAGTGGCTAGCGTTGCCCTCAATACTCTCATACGATACCAGTGCTGTTGGGGTGCTGCTCCTTGCGCTAGGACGCCATCCCACCGCTGCCACCAAATTTTACGGTTGCCTCCAGGCTGGCTGGAAGTTGGACCGTAGAAAAGGATGCTCCTAGCGCTCACCAAAGGACCATCAGCACCGTATCCACCATAAGCACTGCGAACTCCACGAACCACCGCTGCTGGGCTGGTATCTCGCCGTCTGCTCTGCGCCCTGGACCTACGACCAGGCTCCAGGTTCCAATAGGCGAACCTCTTCCTTCTGTAGAGCGAAGCAGGATCAGGAACCAGAGCTCTTACAAGAGCTCAGTAGCTAAGGGAGTATGAAGAGCATAACAATCCCTGTAGTGATTATAGCTGTCCCCTACAAACATGAGTCAAGGCTGCAAGTTAGAGGGTCAGAATAGGTCTGAGGTGCTGGCACACCCAGCCTGGCTTTTATTGAGGTTACATGCAAACAGGACACTCCCAGGGGGAGGCATAAAATCACCAATCACACATCTGGTGCAACCCACACATCCCCTCCCCTCAGATAAACAGTTAAACCAATTATTACATACAGTAAAAATACATTTTTTACACACACACTGTAACTTTAAAACCATACATTCAATTTCCAATTTACATATTTGAACTCAGCATACATCAAACATAAACACTTCCAAAAATCAGCCAAATCCCTCCAGTGGATCAAAAGTTAGCTGGAGGTCCCTTTATGACCGACCGCAAGCACAATTTCCTGCCCAAAACAGTTCCATAGATTTGGGCTGTGCGGTCGGTCAATTTCTGGCATAAAAACGGCTAAGTCCCATTCGAAGTGTGGCCGGTATTCGAAGTGTAGAAGTGGAGTTGATGTTAAGGGTTGGCGGTGTTCGAAGTTAAAATGGCCGCCGCCACGTTGTCCTTTGTCCGATGCCGGCCACTTCGACGACTTCGACAACTTCGGTAACTTCGGCACTTCGACAGCTTCGACAGCTTCGACAGCTTCGACTGTGTCCGAAGTGTCATATACAAAAGTACCAATCCTTTCCCAAAGTATTTAGAGAGCTAGGGACAGTATAATACAATCCACCTGCCCAAAAGTAGTTCTTAAAGGGTCAGTACATTATGGTAGCAGTCCATAAGCCCCAATTCAGTCCCTTAAAGGGCAATATCTCCCAGGGGCCATAGTCATAAGGAAGGAGGCTGTCAAATAGGCTTCTCCACAATCCAGGGAAGCAGGGCAATTTTCCATTTAAAGGGCCAGTTACAAATAGCAGTTTGTAACATATCTCCCCTTTTGGAGGGAGACTAACCAGGCACCTGACCTTCTGTCGGTCAGTGCCTAAGTTAGTCTCGCAGCCCACCCACAAATAAACATTAGCAACAAAGTAGCCCCCCCACAATAAGTAGTACTGGCCTGTAGGTTCCAGGTTGTAGGATGAAAGTGTAGCATCCTTGGCCTTCCTGGTGCAGCTGGGCAAATAGCTGGTGGTACTTGGGGGCAGAGGCTAGCGGCACTCTGCCCTGGTGCCACCGCTTCTGCTGGGGGAATTGGGGCATAGTCCTGCCCGGTGGCAAAGGGAACATGGGGGTCAGTGGGGGTTAACATCTCCGCTGTTAACCCTGGGCCCAAGTTAGGAGTTAGCTGGGGAGGGGGAGATTGGCTTACCTCCTCCTCTTGATACTCCTGCGGCCGTTGGGAAGGGAGGTCGATGCTCTCTGCTCCCTGTGGAACATGCTGCGGCTGGGCAGAGAGACCGGCTGTCTCCTCTCCCTGGAAGGCACACTCCGGCTGGGGAGGGAGGTCGATGCTCTCCCCTCCCTGTAGCTGGGTCTGTCGCTGGGGATCTGGGCCGCCTGCCCAGCATCCCTGTAGGGCCGGTAGAGAGACTGCGGTCCCATCTCCACCTGCCTGCTGGGGGTCCTCCCAGGACCAGTCTATGAGGCCTGCTGCCTCGGGTATTTCTGGTTGGGGTTGGGGAAGGAGACCGGTTGTCTCTTCCCTCTGCACGGTATACTGCCGCTGGGGAGGGAGGTCGCTGCTCTCCTCTCCCTGTAACTCAGGCTGCCGCTGGGGAGGGAGGTCGTTGCTCTCCGCTCCCTGTAACTCACCCTGGGGTTGGGGATCTGGGCCGCCTGCCCAGCATCCCTGTAGGGCCGGTAGAGAGACTGCGGTCCCATCTCCACCTGCCTGCTGGGGGTCCTCCAAGGACCAGTCTATGAGGCCCGCTGCCTCGGGTACCTCTGGCTGCTGTTGGAGAAGGAGACTGGTTGTCTCTTCCCTCTGCACGGTGCACTGCCGCTGGGGAGGGAGGTTGCTGCTCTCCTCTCCCTGTAACTCAGGCTGCCGCTGGGGAGGGAGGTCGCTGCTCTCCGCTCCCTGTAACTCACTTTCTCGCTGGAGACGGGGTGTCCATACCCTCAAACCCCACAGTAGGCGCTCAAAGGCTCGTGCCGCTTCGTTCTCCGCCCTCAACTGGCGCATCACTTGATGGACCACCTCGTTTGAAGGGTTTGGGCCATACAAGACCAGCCGCTGCTTTACCTCTGGAATGTAATCAGCGCCCTCATAGCAACGGATCAGGCTGAGGTGCTCTTCACAGGGTTCTAACCAGTGTCTTGTCAGCTCCATGCTGCTGTAGGTAGGGACACTGCTCAGTGGCTAGCGTTGCCCTCAATACTCTCATACGATACCAGTGCTGTTGGGGTGCTGCTCCTTGCGCTAGGACGCCATCCCACCGCTGCCACCAAATTTTACGGTTGCCTCCAGGCTGGCTGGAAGTTGGACCGTAGAAAAGGATGCTCCTAGCGCTCACCAAAGGACCATCAGCACCGTATCCACCATAAGCACTGCGAACTCCACGAACCACCGCTGCTGGGCTGGTATCTCGCCGTCTGCTCTGCGCCCTGGACCTACGACCAGGCTCCAGGTTCCAATAGGCGAACCTCTTCCTTCTGTAGAGCGAAGCAGGATCAGGAACCAGAGCTCTTACAAGAGCTCAGTAGCTAAGGGAGTATGAAGAGCATAACAATCCCTGTAGTGATTATAGCTGTCCCCTACAAACATGAGTCAAGGCTGCAAGTTAGAGGGTCAGAATAGGTCTGAGGTGCTGGCACACCCAGCCTGGCTTTTATTGAGGTTACATGCAAACAGGACACTCCCAGGGGGAGGCATAAAATCACCAATCACACATCTGGTGCAACCCACACATCCCCTCCCCTCAGATAAACAGTTAAACCAATTATTACATACAGTAAAAATACATTTTTTACACACACACTGTAACTTTAAAACCATACATTCAATTTCCAATTTACATATTTGAACTCAGCATACATCAAACATAAACACTTCCAAAAATCAGCCAAATCCCTCCAGTGGATCAAAAGTTAGCTGGAGGTCCCTTTATGACCGACCGCAAGCACAATTTCCTGCCCAAAACAGTTCCATAGATTTGGGCTGTGCGGTCGGTCAATTTCTGGCATAAAAACGGCTAAGTCCCATTCGAAGTGTGGCCGGTATTCGAAGTGTAGAAGTGGAGTTGATGTTAAGGGTTGGCGGTGTTCGAAGTTAAAATGGCCGCCGCCACGTTGTCCTTTGTCCGATGCCGGCCACTTCGACGACTTCGACAACTTCGGTAACTTCGGCACTTCGACAGCTTCGACAGCTTCGACAGCTTCGACTGTGTCCGAAGTGTCATATACAAAAGTACCAATCCTTTCCCAAAGTATTTAGAGAGCTAGGGACAGTATAATACAATCCACCTGCCCAAAAGTAGTTCTTAAAGGGTCAGTACATTATGGTAGCAGTCCATAAGCCCCAATTCAGTCCCTTAAAGGGCAATATCTCCCAGGGGCCATAGTCATAAGGAAGGAGGCTGTCAAATAGGCTTCTCCACAATCCAGGGAAGCAGGGCAATTTTCCATTTAAAGGGCCAGTTACAAATAGCAGTTTGTAACATATCTCCCCTTTTGGAGGGAGACTAACCAGGCACCTGACCTTCTGTCGGTCAGTGCCTAAGTTAGTCTCGCAGCCCACCCACAAATAAACATTAGCAACAAAGTAGCCCCCCCACAATAAGTAGTACTGGCCTGTAGGTTCCAGGTTGTAGGATGAAAGTGTAGCATCCTTGGCCTTCCTGGTGCAGCTGGGCAAATAGCTGGTGGTACTTGGGGGCAGAGGCTTGCGGCACTCTGCCCTGGTGCCACCGCTTCTGCTGGGGGAATTGGGGCATAGTCCTGCCCGGTGGCAAAGGGAACATGGGGGTCAGTGGGGGTTAACATCTCCGCTGTTAACCCTGGGCCCAAGTTAGGAGTTAGCTGGGGAGGGGGAGATTGGCTTACCTCCTCCTCTTGATACTCCTGCGGCCGTTGGGAAGGGAGGTCGATGCTCTCTGCTCCCTGTGGAACATGCTGCGGCTGGGCAGAGAGACCGGCTGTCTCCTCTCCCTGGAAGGCACACTCCGGCTGGGGAGGGAGGTCGATGCTCTCCCCTCCCTGTAGCTGGGTCTGTCGCTGGGGATCTGGGCCGCCTGCCTAGCATCCCTGTAGGGCCGGTAGAGAGACTGCGGTCCCATCTCCACCTGCCTGCTGGGGGTCCTCCCAGGACCAGTCTATGAGGCCTGCTGCCTCGGGTATTTCTGGTTGGGGTTGGGGAAGGAGACCGGTTGTCTCTTCCCTCTGCACGGTATACTGCCGCTGGGGAGGGAGGTCGCTGCTCTCCTCTCCCTGTAACTCAGGCTGCCGCTGGGGAGGGAGGTCGTTGCTCTCCGCTCCCTGTAACTCACCCTGGGGTTGGGGATCTGGGCCGCCTGCCCAGCATCCCTGTAGGGCCGGTAGAGAGACTGCGGTCCCATCTCCACCTGCCTGCTGGGGGTCCTCCAAGGACCAGTCTATGAGGCCCGCTGCCTCGGGTACCTCTGGCTGCTGTTGGAGAAGGAGACTGGTTGTCTCTTCCCTCTGCACGGTGCACTGCCGCTGGGGAGGGAGGTTGCTGCTCTCCTCTCCCTGTAACTCAGGCTGCCGCTGGGGAGGGAGGTCGCTGCTCTCCGCTCCCTGTGACTCACTTTCTCGCTGGAGACGGGGTGTCCATACCCTCAAACCCCACAGTAGGCGCTCAAAGGCTCGTGCCGCTTCGTTCTCCGCCCTCAACTGGCGCATCACTTGATGGACCACCTCGTTTGAAGGGTTTGGGCCATACAAGACCAGCCGCTGCTTTACCTCTGGAATGTAATCAGCGCCCTCATAGCAACGGATCAGGCTGAGGTGCTCTTCACAGGGTTCTAACCAGTGTCTTGTCAGCTCCATGCTGCTGTAGGTAGGGACACTGCTCAGTGGCTAGCGTTGCCCTCAATACTCTCATACGATACCAGTGCTGTTGGGGTGCTGCTCCTTGCGCTAGGACGCCATCCCACCGCTGCCACCAAATTTTACGGTTGCCTCCAGGCTGGCTGGAAGTTGGACCGTAGAAAAGGATGCTCCTAGCGCTCACCAAAGGACCATCAGCACCGTATCCACCATAAGCACTGCGAACTCCACGAACCACCGCTGCTGGGCTGGTATCTCGCCGTCTGCTCTGCGCCCTGGACCTACGACCAGGCTCCAGGTTCCAATAGGCGAACCTCTTCCTTCTGTAGAGCGAAGCAGGATCAGGAACCAGAGCTCTTACAAGAGCTCAGTAGCTAAGGGAGTATGAAGAGCATAACAATCCCTGTAGTGATTATAGCTGTCCCCTACAAACATGAGTCAAGGCTGCAAGTTAGAGGGTCAGAATAGGTCTGAGGTGCTGGCACACCCAGCCTGGCTTTTATTGAGGTAACATGCAAACAGGACACTCCCAGGGGGAGGCATAAAATCACCAATCACACATCTGGTGCAACCCACACATCCCCTCCCCTCAGATAAACAGTTAAACCAATTATTACATACAGTAAAAATACATTTTTTACACACACACTGTAACTTTAAAACCATACATTCAATTCAACCATACATTCAATTTCCATAAAAGTTACATATTTGAACTCAGCATACATCAAACATAAACACTTCCAAAAATCAGCCAAATCCCTCCAGTGGATCAAAAGTTAGCTGGAGGTCCCTTTATGACCGACCGCAAGCACAATTTCCTGCCCAAAACAGTTCCATAGATTTGGGCTGTGCGGTCGGTCAATTTCTGGCATAAAAACGGCTAAGTCCCATTCGAAGTGTGGCCGGTATTCGAAGTGTAGAAGTGGAGTTGATGTTAAGGGTTGGCGGCGTTCGAAGTTAAAATGGCCGCCGCCACGTGGTCCTTTGTCCGATGCCGGCCACTTCGACGACTTCGACAACTTCGGTAACTTCGGCACTTCGACAGCTTCGACAGCTTCGACAGCTTCGACTGTGTCCGAAGTGTCATATACAAAAGTACCAATCCTTCCCCAAAGTATTTAGAGAGCTAGGGACAGTATAATACAATCCACCTGCCCAAAAGTAGTTCTTAAAGGGTCAGTACATTATGGTAGCAGTCCATAAGCCCCAATTCAGTCCCTTAAAGGGCAATATCTCCCAGGGGCCATAGTAATAAGGAAGGAGGCTGGAAAATAGGCTTCTCCACAATCCAGGGAAGCAGGGCAATTTTCCATTTAAAGGGCCAGTTACAAATAGCAGTTTGTAACAACGGGTAATTTAAATATTGAGAATTATAACGTGGGTGATTGTATAGTTTCGCCAAAAGGTACAGTATTAGTTATTTAGTGACTAGTGTAACAGCTGTGTGTGTACGGGAATTCCCTGTATGTTTTGTTGTGTGCGTTTGGCCTAGTAACTGTACCACGTGGTGCTGTTGCCAAGGGGAACGAGTGTGACTGTTGGAAGTGTGTTTGTTTGCTTCTGTTGGAGACGACGCTCCATTGTTAAGTATGGGTGCGTCGGATTCAAAGATTATTGATCCCTTAGAATGTATGTTAATAAACTTTAAGAAGGGATATAATGTATACGATTTTGGAGTAAAGATGTCTCCAACACGCCTGACTACTTTATGTAGTAGGGAATGGCCCTCTTTGGTGGCTGCATGGCCACCACGTGGTAGCTTTGATCCTAATCTGGTGCAGCACGTACACATGGCTGTATCGGGTAGGCCTGAACTTTACGGCCAGTTTCCGTATATTGATTGTTGGAAGCAGGCCGTAAATGACTTGCCAAAATGGATCAGGGTATGCCACGAGGAGCAATGTCGCCTCATGGTGGCCAGAACTCGGTTGTCCACTCTGGACGTGATTACGCCCATTCCGGACACGCCCCCTGAGTCAGAGATCCCCATGCCGCCCCCTTACTCCTCCTCTACAGGAAGAGGAAGAGGAGGTGCCCCGTTGTCTCCACCTACCCCCTCCTCTAGCTCAGAGTCTAGCCCACTTGTTTTAAATCCTCCCCTTCCGGTACCTACCCCTATTAACCCCACCTATCCAGATTTGGCGTCATTTCTAGTTCCTGGTCAGGCTCCTCCCAGCCCTGCCCGGAATATTCTACTTACTGATCTTCCCTTCAGTAAAGAAAAAGTGTCCCCTTCCCCTCGTCTTACTACCCCTCGACCGGAACCCATAACTGACATCCCTCAACGAAGCCCCATACTAACCCGACAACTGACCGGTACCCTCCAACCCTGACATTATCAAATGCCTCTCCGACTGACACCGGGATCGACACATATTAACGGTGAGGGCCAGTTACAACATGCTGACCCCGTCTTTGTTTACGTTCCCTTTACCACAACTGATTTATTCAACTGGAAGACCCATAACTCCTCCTACACCGTTAACCTCAAGCCATGACAGATTTGATTACCTCCACAATCCAGACACATAATCCCACTTGGGCTGATTGCCAGCAATTGCTTATGACATTGTTCAATAACGAGGAAAGAACCCGGATAAATCAGGCGGCAATTAAAGCGCTTGAAGAAGTGGCCCATACTCAAAATCAGGCCAACCCGGCAGCATGGGCCGCAGCCCATTATCCAAATGCAGATCCGAATTGGAATGTCAATGGCGCAGACATGGCCCATTTAAAAGCTTACTGGGATGCCATTATTGCTGGCATGAAAGCCGGAGGGAAAAAGGCGATCAATATGTCAAAGACGGCTGAGGTATTGCAGAAATGTGATGAGTCGCCCAGTGCCTTTTATGATCGATTATTGGAGGCATACCGGTTGTATACCCCCTTTCATCCAGAGGCTCCTGAGAATTCCCGGATGGTTAACTCTGCCTTTGTCAGACAGGAATACGGAGATATAAAGAGAAAGTTACAAAAGTTAGAAGGGTTTGTAGGGATGTCTATAACTCAATTAATGGAGATAGCGAATAAGGTATATATGAATAGGGAGACAGAGACGAAAAAGGAAGAAGAGCGAAAGATGAGAAGGAAAGCAGATATGTTAGCAGTAGCTATCGCGGGTGTAGATAGAAGGGAAAAGGAAGTATATAGGGGAACTGAGAAAAGCGAAAATAAGTGGAATAGGGAGCCTTTAAGTAGGAACCAATGCGCTTATTGTAGGGAAGAAGGGCATTGGAGAAGTGAGTGTCCACAGAGGGAACAACATGAGAGAGAGATAGAACAAGGGCAGGATATAGCAATAATTATAGAGGCAGAGCGAGAGGAAGAGGAGGCCCTGGAGGAAATGGTGGGAATAATATAGGAAGCATTAATGGGGATAGGTATTACCCAGCAGCGCAGAAACCCAGAGAGAGAGAAGATAGGGACTTTGGCTGACACTGTCATGGAGGACTATTGATACCGACCGGGCTCCATCCCCCTTGGCCGAGCGGAGAATATGGTCGATGTAGCAATAGGGGGAAAAAGGAGTTCTTTCATGATCGACACTGGTGCTGAACATTCTGTGGTGACTGACCTAGTCGCTCCTCCTTCAGGAAGAACTATCACCGTAATAGGAGCAACTGGAAAGAGTGCTGCTAAACCGGTTCTTAAAAGTCGACTCTGTACACTGGGAGGCCACGTAGTAAAACAGCAGTTCCTTTACATGCCTGAATGTCCAGTCCAACTGCTAGGGTGAGATTTGTTATCGAAATTACAAGCACAGATAAAATTTCTGCCTAACGGAACGACATCCTTGAAGTTTAATGGACCCTCAGGTATAATGACAATATCAGTACTGTAACGGAGCTCCGTGTACTCCGACCGAGTACCCTCCGTTGATGGATGCTCCTAGCGCTCTCAGAGGACTCCAAGCACTGCAGACGACACCACAACCACCGCAGGCTCCACAACCGCCGTAGCTTAACTGGAGCCGCGCCGTCTTCCTTCCACCCTGGATCGGCTTCTGTCCTCCAGGACCGTGTGGGGAAGACCTCTCCTCCAGGAGAGCGTATCCGGAACAAGCTCTTACAAGAGCTAAGTGATTAAGAGCTCAGGGGAATATGCAGCGCATAGCAATCCCCAGTGTTATATAGCAGTTCCCTCCAATAACGAGACAAGGCTACGTATTGAGGGTCAGAAGAGGTCTGAGGACTGGAACACCCAGCCTGCTTTTTATTAGGATAAGGTACACACAGGACACTCCCAGGGGGAGGATGAAATTAACCAATAACAGCATAGTACAGCCCACAGGTTCCCTCCCCTCAGATAAACAGTTAAACCAATTATTACATACAATAAAAAATACAGTTTTTACACACACACTGTAACTTTAAAACCATACATCCTTTATGACCGACCGCAAGCACAATTTCCTGCCCAAAACAGTTCCATAGATTTGGGCTGTGCGGTCGGTCAATTTCATGCGAAAAAACGACTAAGTCCCATTTCGAACGGGACTTAGTCTCTGGAGCTGCAAGTTCAGTATGGAAGAAGGTAAGGGTCAGCGGTGTTCGGCAAAATGTGTAGCCGATTTTAGATCCACAGAATCTTTAGCATACACCGCTGACCGCATTCGAATGACCAAAATGGCCGCCGCCACGTGTTCGGCTGCCGAATGGCGGCCACCCAGCGCTCGGCAATTAACCGGCAGTAACCTCACAGCCTGGGAGGTAAATTGCCTGCACACTTTAACTTCTGGGTGGTCCGCCTGTGTGGTACTTGGTTCAGTAAGCCCTATTTACTGAACCAAGTGGGAGAGAGCCAGGGGCAAGTTATTTTACAGGTCTGGGGACATAGTCTTAAAGGGGTATTGTTCAGCAAAGTCACAATATGTCCCCAGACGGTTCTTAAAGGGCCATACACACCCAATAAATGTTAATAAGTTTTCAGGGGCACAATCTTCCAGGGGCCATAGTCATGAGGCAGGAGGCTGGCAAACATGCTTCTCCACAATCCAGGGAAGCAGGGCAATTTCTCATTTAAAGGGCCAGTTACAAATAGCGATTTGTAACAAGTACCAAAGGAAGAAGAGTGGCGACTTTATACAGTGTTGACCAGCCAAAACCCTAAGAGTGATGAATCCTTGTTTAATGTACCAGGAGTGTGGGCAGAGAGTAACCCACCAGGACTTGCTCGCAATATCCCACCTATACGGATTGAACTAAAGCTTGGGGTTTATCCAGTGAGCCTAAGACAATACCATATTCCACAAAAGGCAAATAAGAACATACAGTCTTATTTGGATAAGTTCATAAGGTATGGTATCCTACAATTCTGTACTTCCCCCTGGAACACCCCATTGTTGCCTGTTCAAAAGCCCGGGACAGATGAGTATCGCCCGGTGCAGGACTTGAGAGCAGTCAATGATGCGGTAGTAAGTATACATCCAGTTGTGCCCAATCCCTATAACCTGCTTGCTTTAATTCCGGGCGGGGCTACTTACTTCACAGTTTTGGACCTCAAAGATGCCTTATTTTGCCTACGAATTGCTACAGAAAGCCAGTGTATCTTTGCATTCCAATGGGAAAATGCTGTAACGGGCTTGAAACGCCAGATGACTTGGACAAGACTGCCCCAAGGGTTTAAGAATTCACCTACCCTATTTGGATCAGCATTAAGTCAGGACTTACTAGATTTCAAGTCCATCCCAGGAGAATGTGTACTACTACAATACGTAGATGATTTGTTGATAGCGGCAGTTACAAGAGAGATTTGTCAGCAAGCAACATATGATTTACTGCACATTCTTTGGAAGGCAGGATACAAGGTGTCCAGGAAGAAAGCCCAGTTGTGTCAGCCAACTGTCAAGTATCTGGGATTCCATATCTCTGAAGGTCAAAGGATAATGGGGCCAGAGAGAAAAGAAGCTGTATGCCAAATACCAACACCTAAGAATAGAAGACAAGTGCGAGAATTCTTGGGGGCAGCAGGCTTCTGCAGGATATGGATTCCCAGTTATGCGATATTGGCGAAACCCCTTTATGCAGCTATAAAAGGCACAGAACACGATCCCTTCCTGTGGACTATCGAACAGCAGAAGGCATTTGAGGATGTTAAGAAGGCATTGATGAGTGCCCCTGCATTAGGTCTACCTGATCATACACGTCCATTCTACTTATATGTACACGAGCAAAGAAGGATGGCTGTGGGAGTACTGACACAGTACTTGGGATCATGGCAACGACCTGTTGCATATATGTCCAAACAACTGGATGCAGTGGCCAGTGGCCTTCCACCTCGTCTAAGAGCCGTAGCTGCCGCCGCCCTGCTGGTAGCTGAAGCTGATAAGCTCACTCTGGGTCAGGAACTCTACGTGCGAGTCCCGCACGCAGTACAGACGTTGCTAGACTATAAAGGCAATCATTGGTTTAGTAATAGCCGTATGACTAAGTATCAAGCTATGTTATGTGAGAACCCGAGAGTGTATCTTGAGACTGTCAATACCTTGAATCCAGCTACCCTTTTGCCACAACCTACTGAGAGTCAACATGATTGCCTGGAGGTGATGGATGAAGTGTTCTCAAGCAGACCGGACCTTCGTGATTTTCCCATCCAGAACCCCGATGTCCAGTACTATACGGACGGCAGTAGTTACGTGAAAGAAGGGATTCGCTACGCAGGATATGCAGTGACAACCATAGACAAGGTGATAGAAGCAGAATTAATCGCACTCACACGAGCGTTACAATTGGCTGAAGGATTTAGGGTGAACATCTATACGGACTCAAAGTATGCGTTTTTAACCACTCATGCCCATGGAGCTTTGTATAAAGAAAGAGGACTACTGAACTCAGAGGGTAAAGAAATCAAGTACGCAGCTGAGATATTACAACTCTTGGAAGCCGTGTGGGAACCGAAAGAAGTTGGTATCATACATTGTCGAGCACATTTGAAAGGTGATGGTGATGTGGTGAAAGGAGATCGGATGGCAGATAATGCAGCCAAGCGTGCCGCTGAATCGGGACAACAGGAATATGTGGAGTGTATAGCTGCTCTCATACCGACCCCTCTGTCTCAATGGACTCCAATTTATACAGCTCAAGAAGAAGAGTGGTTAAAGACTGAAGCTGGAAAATACTTGGAGAATAAGTGTTATCAGTTAGAATATGGAAGGATATTCCAGCATCGCTAGCCGTAGAAATTGTCCAGAATTATCACAATGGGACACATTCCGGGAGAGATAGTATGGAAGAATCTCTTAGGAAGCATTTCTACATACCAAGATTGTCCAATTTGACTCGAGCCATTGTACGAAGATGTGTGTTATGTGCCAAAAACAGCGCAAGGCAAGGTCCAGTGAAACCACCGGGAGTCCAGTATATGGGAGGACTCCCTATGTCCGATCTCCAAATAGACTACACGGTAATGCCTAAATCTGGTGGACATCGTTACCTACTAGTAGGTAGAAGCATGTCCTACTCGTACAGAGAAAGCAGGAGAAGTTGTGCGATTTTTGTTGCGGGAAATAATACCCCGATATGGACTACCATGTTCTATAGGATCGGATAATGGTCCAGCCTTTGTTCACCAGTGCCTACAACAACTGACTCATATGCTCGGTATTAAGTGGAAACTTCATACGGCATATATGCCTCAGAGTTCTGGGAAAGTGGAAAGGATGAACAGAACTATTAAGAACCAATTGGCAAAGATGTGTCAAGAAACCCAACTTAAATGGAATGTTCTTTTGCCAATAGCTCTGTTGCGCATTCGTTGTACACCTACCAGAAGGATGGGTCTCTCACCTTTTGAAAATATGTATGGGCGTCCACTTCCCGTACTTGGTAACTTAAGGGGGGATTTAAGTCAGTTGGGAGAAGGAATTACCCGGCAGCAGGTTGTAGAGTTGAGTAAAACTATGGAGGAGGTACAGAAAATGGTACAAGATAGGTTACCTGTGAATATTTATCCACCTGTCCATTCTTATCATCCAGGAGATCAAGTTTGCAAGTTTGAGATCAAGTTTGCAAGGAGTGGAACAGTGTACCGTTGGGGCCAAAGTGGAGGGTTCCTTATGTTGTTCTTTTGTCTACCCCAAAAGCTATAAAGGTGGCCGAAGTGACTCAGTGGATTCATCACTCCAGGGTTAAATCAGCAGCAGTAGATTCTTGGCAAGTTACACCAGATCCTGAGAATGCCTGCAAGATCCGGTTGAAGCGTGCAACTCAGTCGGAGTGACAAGGAAATATTGGGACTTCTAGAGTAATCATAGAGATCAGCAAGTAGGTGTTTTGATGGCCATAATAAAGCCTGACCACCTGTCTACGTTACATAGTCAGAGTGTCTTGAAGGGATCTCTGTGAAGAAAAGTGAGGATCAGGAGGACTCCATTACCTGCAGCCCTCACATCCTGGAAGCTGAAGTGCCATCGCACGGTCGAAGAGTCAGGACAAAGATGTCAGGAGTGATGTGTTTGATAATGTATATATGTGTGTTTTTAATTATTCAGGAAGGTAGAGGTACCGACACACCAGGCTGTGAGGTTTGCATTAAGACTACGAAAAAAGGCAATCACATTTCCCAGACCCTTATTTGGCATTCACAATATGAGTGTAAAGGACATGTATCTAAGTGTAGATACTTAGGTATAGATTATAGTGTATGCCATTTAGGAGCAGGGGAACCTAAGTGTTTTAGTCCAGAGTATCAACCCTGTACAATTTGGTTGACTATTCGGAATGGAGACTCACAGGGGACCCTGATAAATAAGACCATACTAGAAACCGTACATTCTTCAGGTGTTCTGCTATTTGATGCATGTAAGGCGATATCAGGTGGTAGAAAACCGTGGAATGTATGTGGTGATCTTAAATGGGAAAGAACGTATTGGGTCTAATGATAAGTATATTTGCCCCAGTAGTAAGTACAAATATATGGATCCAAAATGCCCAAATAAAGATTATAATTATTGTCCATATTGGTCCTGTGTAGGGTGGGCAACCTGGGGACAGACAGTAGATAAGGATATGATTGTCACCAA
Organism: Pelobates fuscus; assembly: GCF_036172605.1. Taxonomy (NCBI): domain Eukaryota; kingdom Metazoa; phylum Chordata; class Amphibia; order Anura; family Pelobatidae; genus Pelobates; species Pelobates fuscus. Next base: position 118,242,882 of record NC_086326.1, read on the forward strand.
GTTGCCTACCAAACCATATTGTAAGTCTATGGAGCGTAACCCAGTCCATATACTTATAAATGACTCAGAACTATTTATAGATAGGTTTGGGAACTTATTTGGGTTCCAGATATATGGAACAGGTTTGGATTCTGGGACAATATTATTTATAGGGATAGAGACCGATACTGTGGCAACCCAGACTCATCAGGTCTTCCATTCCTTCTATGAGGAGATGAGTGTGGAAAATAAGATCCCCCATAACGCGAAGAACTTATTTATTGATTTAGCCGAGAGTATTGTTGGTAGTCTTAATGTAACCAACTGCTATGTGTGTGGAGGTACTAATATGGGAGACCAATGGCCATGGGAAGCAAAGGAGGTAATGTATTCCGGTTCTGAGACAGTTGAACAGTTAATATCTTCTCAAACTGATTATCAAATGAGTGTTAGAGGTAAATCTGAGTGGCGATTAAAGACCTCCATTATAGGTTATGTTTGCATAGCAAGGAAAGGAATAATGTTTAATACATCTGTAGGAGAATTGACTTGTCTAGGGCAAAAAGCTTACAATGATGATACAAAAGATACAACTTGGTGGTCAGCTTCAAATGTCTCCGAACCACCTAATCCGTTTGCAATTTATACCAATTTAAACGATGTGTGGTCTGACTTATCTGCTACATCTAGTTGGAAAGCTCCAGCAAATTTGTACTGGATCTGTGGTAAGAAAGCCTATTCAGAGTTACCACAGGACTGGGAAGGGGCATGTGTATTAGGTATGCTCAAACCATCCTTCTTCTTGTTGCCAATTGAAACAGGAGAGACTTTGGGAGTTAAAGTATATGATGTGAATCATAGAAAGAAAAGGGGACCCCTAGAGATAGGTACCTGGGAAGATAATGAGTGGCCTCCCCAGCGTATTATAGATTATTATGGGTCAGCTACGTGGGCAGAAGATGGTACTTTTGGATATAGAACCCCAATATACATGCTCAACTGTATCATAAGGTTACAGGCAGATAATTACCAATGAAACATCGCAAGCGCTTAATCTCCTAGCAAAGCATAACACTAGGATGAGGACAGCCGTCTACCAAAATAGATTAGCCTTTGATTACCTATTGGCAGTAGAGGGAGGTGTATGTGGGAAGTTTAATCTAAGCAATTGTTGTCTTCAAATAGATGATGAAGGGCAAGCAATAGCTGAGCTTACTAGCCATATGGTTAAACTAGCACATGTGCCTACTCAAGTATGGAAAGGGTATAATCCGAGTAGTTGGTTTTTTAATTGGTATGAGCAGCTTGGAGGACAGAGAGGCGCAAAGTCCATTGGTAGGTGGAGTCATGCTAATCTTGATGTTGTGTCTTCTCCTGCCATGTCTGATTCCTTTGGTAGTTAGGTCTGTGCAGAGCATTATAGAGAATATAGCAGAGAGAAAGGCCGCTGCACAGATAATGGCTGTTTATAGGTATGAGGCTCTAAATCAAGGAGAACATGTACAGGAAGAGGAATGCTGAGGGATTCGTATCTTTAGAGAGGCGCAAAGTCTAGTCTGGTTTATGGCAACTTGAGGTGTAAGCAAACTCTGATTAAGTGATGCATCTGGAATTATGAAATATCAGAAGCATCAAAGGGGGGAATGTGGTGGAATCTCGGTAAAAATAAATTTAGTAGGCCGAGATTGCCACGTGGTATGTGCACGTGCATATACTGATGTATCGGTCGGTTGGTTGCACGTGGCAACGATATAATCAGTAGTGTACGGAGCATGTGCAGGAATACAGGATATAGAGAATTCCCCTCCTCCATTGTGCTGGGCAAGCCATGTGGTCAAACAGGAAGTTAGTCTTTGTTCTGTTGATTGGGTAAGAGTACGTGTGGGTGGAGCTGATTATGGGAGGAGCTATATACCTATATAAGGGACCTACACTGTATGATCAGGGCTCAGACTTTGCAGTTTTTGGTGACATTAGTCCCTCTGAGTCCCGGTCGGTGAATCGAATAAAGATCTCTTCCTTCCTGAAGAAACCTGTGTTTATCTCTCTGTGCTCGGCTTCCGTCAGTTTCTCCCGTATCAATCCCTCTACACCACCTGCCACTGGACTAGATCCCCACCCTGACGGAGAACATCCACCGCAAAGGAGGTCCTCACCCTCACCACGGGGCGTGGAGCAGCCAGACACCTGAAACGCCACGCCGGTGCCACCCCAGAGCTTATACGGGGCGCCAGCCTCCCACCCAAGGTTGCTGACAACGGACAATGATTACCTGGTAGTATAATCTACGTTACACCACAGTTGAAAATTGTTTAGTTACACCTGTTAAATTTGTTCACAAAATGATTTAATTGTACGGGCTGTAGAGCCCAGGGCACCAGTCGCCCCGGGCGCGCAGAGGGGGTCATACAGAGAGGACCTATAGATAGGGGCCGAAGACCCCTCTGTGCATGCCGGGGGATCAGAATGTAGCCTCACGAGGCCTCACTGCAGTTAGTTGAAAATTAGCATAAGCCACTGCCCTCCCGACAAGACCATTCGGCCCGGGGCCCCAGCCGCCCCGAAAAGCAGGAAGTCCAATATCAATAGACCATGGCTGAATACCACAAAACAGAAATGTAGAGGACAGATCATAGCTCACAGTCCTCCCACGGCTCCGCCAAGCCCTGATACGCCCATTATAACCGGTATACCTACCGACAGGGACCGTAACGTCCTGGTTTCTAGGCCCCTAGAGAGCAGAGTGCTTAAGACATAAGGACAGCAACCATAAGAGGCTAGGCAAGCACCGGAGGAAGTGACCCTATCCCCACACTACCACACAACCCCTCGTAATCAGAGACCAACCGCTAAAGCGTTTAGTACGGGTCAGCTGAAACCTGGCCCGCAAGCACAATAGGCACCCAGATCTAGCCACTAAGGGACCAAGACCAGAGGCCGCACCCGCAAATACAAGGAGGACAGGTGACATGGCAACACCATAACTCGTAGCACCCAAAGGCAGGCGGGCTACACCACCTGTCTACGCTACATAAGATATAAACATGCCCCCAGGTCTGAACCACACAGCCCGACATAAAGCCCATCCCGAGCACAGGGAGAACAGATGGTATTGCAAGGTCCCACACTATGTACCCACAGGCCAACCACACCTGTTACCCCGGTCATCAAAGTTGCAAACGCAGGCCTAGAGGTCAGAACCACTTTCTCCGATTAAACACCTACCCTGCATATAGGGAGGACAGATAGCATAGCATGGCTATATGACAAATTTAGATGCGGCAGCTAAACTGGTTGTTTATACTACCAATGTTATAACCGTATACTCCCAGGTCAGAACCGCATTCCAGCACTCAAAACCTACCCTAAACATAGGGAGAACTGGGAGCATAACACAGGTTTCTAGCAGACCCAGGCACGCTGGCTAAATCTGAGATCCATGTACCAAATGTGACAAATGTGATAAATGTATGAAATAAATGTATGTCTCCAGGTTAACACCGCATATTCCAGGTCAACGCCTCCCCTACGCACAGAGAACATATATCATACTGACAGCGGCACAAATAGACAGGGGACTGACGGTAACACCTCACCATACGATACCTAACCACAGCCAAAGGGCACAGGTCACAAAAACAGGCCCTCCGGTTGGATATGCAAAGCCCTGACTCACAACCACCCCAAGTACAGGTACCCGAATCACCACAGCCGAATCTGGCCCAGATACACAGCCTGACCCCTAAACCACCCCTTAACCGGGGATACAACAAACCAAGGACAACGGCCACCAGCCGCGAGTCCCACAAACGAGGGACCAACAGCACCTCAACAACTAGCTACAGTCAAGCACAGTTAATTCACGAGGGCGACATACACCCCCCCTAAGAATCAGCAGGACCAGGCCCACCCACTCCCCCTGATACCGGAGAAACTGACGGAAGCCAAGCACAGAGAGATGGACACAGGTTTCTTCAGGAAGGAAGAGATTCTTTATTGGATCACCGATCGGGACTCAGAGGGACTAGCGTCACCAAAATACAGCAAAGTCTGAGTCCTGAATACATAGAGTACATTCCTTATATAGCACTGTAGCTCCTCCCACAATTAACTACACCCACACATACCCTTAACCTATTTAATGAATAGAGTCTAAACTCATCCATCCGGTCTAACCACGTGGCTCATCTGATACAAAGGAGAGGGACGCGTAATTCCAGTTCTTACATTCCTGCACCTGGTCAGTACAGTGATGACAGTATCTTAGCTACGTGTAATTAACTAACTGATACTACAAACACATATACATACATATGCCTTGTGGCAATCTTAGCCTGCTAAACTTGTATTTTACTGGAATTACATCACATTCCCCCCTTTGATGCCTCTGATATTTCACAATTACTTGAGGCATCACTTAACCTTGGTTTGCATATACCTCAGGTTACCATGAACCAGACCAGACTTATCTTATGATGTGAATCTTCAACATTCATCTTCTTGCATTGGTTCTCCCTGATCTAGAGCCTTATACTTATATATCGCCATTATCTGTGCAGCAGCCTTCCTCTCTGCTATACTTCCTATCAGGCTTTGCACAGACCTAACTACTAAGGGTATAAGACACGGTAGGAGTAGACACAACAGTAAAATCAGTAGGACTCCACCTACCACTGCCTTAAGCCCTCCAAACCACTCATACCAGCTACCAAACCAACTACTTGGATTGTACCCTTTCCATACCTGAGTAGGCACATGCGCTAGTTTAACCATATGGCTAGTAAGCTCAGCTATTGCTTGCCCTTCGTCATCTATTTGAAGACAGCAATTACTTAGGTTAAACTTCCCACATACACCTCCCTCTACTGCCAAAAGGTAATCCAAGGCTAATCTATTTTGGTAGACTGCTGTCCTCATCCTGGTGTTATGCTTCGCTAGAAGATTGAGCGCTTGTGATGTCTCATTTGTGATAATCTCAACCACCGCCTGTAATCTTATAATACGGTTGAGCATATAAATAGGGGTTCTATAACCAAAGGTACCATCCTCAGCCCACGTGGCTGGCCCATAGTAATCTATAATACGCTGGGGAGGCCATTCATCATCTTCCCAGGCGCCTATCTCTATGGGTCCCCTTTTCTTCCTATGATTCACATCATACACTTTAACACCTAAAGTCTCACCTGTTTCAATCGGTAACAAGAAGAAGGATGGTTTGAGCATACCCAACACACATGCCCCTTCCCAGTCCTGTGGCAGCTCCGAATAGGCTTTCTTACCACAGATCCAGTACAAATTTGCTGGGGCTCTCCAAGTAGATGTGATGGATAGATCAAACCACACATCCTTTAAATTGGCATATCTAGCAAACGGGTTAGATGGTTCTGAGACATTTGAAGCCGACCACCAAGTTGTATTCTTTGTATCATCATCATAATCTTTTTGCCCTAGACAAGTTAATTCTCCTACAGAAGTATTATACATTATTCCTTTCCTTGCTATGCAAACATAACCTATGATGGAGGTCTTTAATCTCCACTCAGATTTACCTCTAACACTCATATGATAATCGGCTTGTGTAGATATTAATTGGTCAACTGCCTCAGAACCGGACATTACCTCCTTTGCTTCCCAAGGCCATTGGTCTCCCATGTTAGTACCTCCACACACATAGCAGTTGGTAACATTAAGACTACCGGCAATACTTTCAGCTAAATCGATGAACAGGTTTTTAGCATTATGGGGGATCTTATTATCTATACTCATCTCTTCGTAAAAGGAATGGTATACTTGATGAGTCTGGGAGGATACCGTATCAGTCTCTATTCCTATAAACAATAATGTCCCAGGATCTAAACCCGTCCCGTATATTTGAAACCCAAATAAATTTCCATACTTATCTAAGAACTTGTCGGGGTTATTAATGAGTATATGGACTGGGTTGCATTCCATAGACTTACAATAAGGGCTAGTCGGCAACTTAGTCACTATCATGTCTTTGTCTACTGTCTGTCCCCAAGTTGCCCACCCCACACAAGACCAATATGGGCAAAAGTTATAATCTCTATTTGGGCATCTAGGACTTACATATTTATTTTTGCTACTGGGACAAATATATTTATCGTTAGACCCATACGTCCTCTCCCATCTAAGATCCCCACATACATTCCACGGCTTTCTACCACTCGATATCGCTTTACACGCATCAAATAGCAGAACACCCGAAGAATGTACGGATTCTAACACCGTTTTATTAATTAGGGTCCCCTGAGGATCTCCATTCCTGAGAGTCAACCAAATTGTACGAGGCTGATACTCCGGACTGAAGCACTTAGGTTCTCCTACTCCTAAATGGCACACACTATAATCTATATTTAAGTATCTACATCTCGATACATCTCCTTTACATTCGTATTGTGAATGCCAAATTAGGGTTTGGGAAATATGGTTACCTGTTCTCGTAGTCTTAATGCATACCTCACAGCTAGGAGTGTCGGTACCTCTACCTTCCTGAATATAAAAACACATATAAATAAACACAATCAAAAGCACATCTTTCGCCGTCATCCTCAGTCTTCGTCCGTGCGATGGCGCCTCAGCTTCCAGGATGTGAGGGGCTGCAGGGAATGGAGTTCTGCTCATCTTCACAGGTGTCCCTTCGAGACTTTCCTGGCTTATACACTATGTGATGGTAAGCGGACAGGCTTTATTATGGCCTTCTCACTCACACCTGTAACAATAAAATTTGTAATCCACAATAATTCCTCGTTACTCCGACTGAGTAGTGCGTTTTAACCGGATCTTGCAGGGATTCTCTGGATCTGCTGTAACTTGCCAAGAATCGACTGCTGCTGGTTTAACCCTGGAGTGATGTATCCACGGAGTCACTTCTGCTACTTTTATTGCTGTAGGGGTAGACAAAAGAACAACATAAGGACCTCTCCACTTGGGCCCTAACGGTACATTATTCCACTCTTTAATCCACACTTGATCTCCTGGATGATAACTATGAACAGGGGGATAAATATTCACAGGTAATCTATCTTGTACCCATTTCTGTACCTCCTCCATAGTCTTACCCAACTCTACAACCTGCTGCCGGGTAATTCCTTCTCCCAACTGACTCAAGTCCCCCCTTAAGTTACCAAGTACGGGAGGTGGTCGCCCATACATGATTTCAAAAGGAGAGAGGCCCATCCTTCTGGTAGGGGTACTGCGGATTCGCAATAAAGCTATGGGTAAGAGAACGTTCCACTTAAGTTGGGTTTCCTGACACATTTTAGCCAACTGGTTCTTTATAGTTCTATTCATTCTCTCTACCTTACCAGAACTCTGGGGTCTATATGCAGTATGAAGCCTCCACTTTATACCAAGCATATGAGTCAGTTGTTGTAGGCACTGGTGAACAAAAGCTGGACCATTGTCCGATCCTATAGAACAGGGTAGTCCATATCGGGGTATTATTTCTCGTAGCAGGAATCTCACAACTTCTCCTGCTTTCTCTGTACGAGTAGGACATGCTTCTACCCAGCCTGAATAGGTGCACACAATTACCAGCAGGTAACGATGTCCACCCGATTTAGGCATCACTGTAAAGTCTATTTGTAGATCGGACATGGGGAGTCCCCCCATAAACTGAACTCCTGGTGGCTTTACTGGTCCTTGTCTTGCATTATTCTTAGCACACGTTACACATCTGCGTACAATGGCCTGAGTCAAGTTGGACAATCTTGGTATGTAGAAATGTTTTTTAAGAGATTCTTCAGTACTGTCTCTCCCAGAATGTGTCCCGTTGTGATAATTTTGGACAATTTCTACCGCTAGCGATGCTGGTATAACTATTCTTCCATCTTCTAGCTGATACCACTTGTTCTCCAGATACTTTCCCGGTTCAGTCTTTAACCACTCCTCTTCTTGAGCTGTATAAACTGGAGTCCATTGGGACAGTGGAGTTGGTATAAGAGCAGCTATATGCCCTACATACTCCTGTCTTCCTGATTCAGCAGCACGCTTAGCTGCACTATCTGCCATCCGATTTCCCTTGGTTACATCACCATCTCCTCTCAGATGCGCTCGACAATGTATGATACCGACTTCTTTCGGCTCCCACACTGCTTCCAATAGTTGTAGGATTTCAGCTGCGTACTTGATTTCTTTGCCTTCTGAATTCAGTAGTCCTCTTTCTTTATACAAAGCTCCGTGGGCATGAGTGGTTAAAAACGCATACTTAGAGTCCGTATAGATATTTACTCTTAAACCTTCAGCCAATTGTAACGCTCGTGTTAGTGCTATTAATTCTGCCTTTTGTGCTGATGTTCCTTTCGCCAGTGGCCGAGCTTCTATCACCTTGTCTATTGTTGTCACTGCATATCCTGCATAGCGGATCCCTTCTTTCACATAACTACTGCCGTCGGTGTAATATTGAACATCGGGGTTCTGGATGGGAAAATCACGAAGATCTGGTCTACTTGAGAATACTTCATCCATTACTTCCAAACAATCATGTTGACTTTCAGTAGGTTGTGGCAAAAGGGTAGCTGGATTTAAGGTGTTTACAGTCTCTAAATGCACTCTTGGGTTTTCACACAACATTGCTTGATACTTGGTCATACGGCTATTACTAAACCAATGATTTCCTTTGTAATCCAACAACGTCTGTACTGCATGTGGGACTCGTACATAAAGTTCTTGACCCAGAGTGAGTTTATCGGCTTCAGCTACTAGCAGGGCGGCTGCAGCTACGGCTCTTAGACAAGGTGGAAGTCCGCTGGCCACTGCATCCAGTTGCTTAGACATGTAGGCAACAGGTCTTTGCCATGATCCCAAGTACTGTGTCAATACTCCCACAGCCATTCTTCTTTGCTCGTGTACATATAAGTAGAATGGTCGTGTGTGATCAGGTAGACCTAATGCTGGGGCACTCATCAAAGCCTTCTTCACATCTTCAAATGCCGTTTGCTGTTCTTGGGTCCATAAGAAGGGGTCGTGCTCTGTACCTTTGATAGCTGCGTACAGAGGTTTTGCTAGTATCGCATAACTGGGAATCCATATCCTACAGAAGCCTGCTGCCCCCAAGAATTCTCGCACTTGTCTTCTATTCTTGGGTATTGGTATTTGGCAGACAGCTTCTTTTCTCTCTGGCCCCATAATTCTTTGACCTTCAGAGATATGGAATCCTAGATACTTGACAGTTGGCAAACACAACTGAGCCTTCTTTCTAGACACCTTGTATCCTGCCTTCCAGAGAATGTGTAGTAGATCGTGCGTTGCTTGCTGACAGATTTCTTTTGTAACTGCTGCTATCAACAAGTCATCTACATATTGTAACAATACACACTCTCCTGGGATGGACTCGAAATCCAATAGATCTTGACTTAGGGCTGAACCAAATAGGGTAGGTGAATTTTTAAACCCTTGGGGCAGTCTTGTCCAAGTCATTTGGCGTTTTGAGCCCGTTACAGCGTTCTCCCATTGGAAAGCGAAAATACATTGACTTTCTGCGGCAATTCGGAGGCAAAAGAAGGCATCTTTGAGATCTAAGACTGTGAAGTAAGTAGCCCCGCCCGGAATTAAAGCAAGCAGGTTATATGGATTGGGTACAACTGGATGTATGCTAACAACCGCATCATTGACTGCTCTTAAGTCCTGCACAGGTCGATACTCATCTGTGCCGGGCTTTTGAACAGGCAGCAATGGGGTGTTCCAGGGGGAAGTACAGAATTTTAGGATACCATACCGTATGAACTTATCCAGATAGGATTGGATGTTCTTCTTAGCCTTCTGCGGAATGTGATATTGTCTTAGGCTCACTGGATAAACCCCATGTTTCAGTTCAATTTTTATTGGTGGAATATTGCGGGCCAGTCCTGGTGGGTTGTTCTCTGCCCAAACTCCTGGTATGTTAAACAATGTCTCATCACTCCTAGGGTTTTGGCTAGTCAACACTGTATAAAGTCGCCACTCTTCTTCCTTTGGTACGGATAAAGTCATAATACCTGAAGGTCCATTAAACTTTAAAGATGTTGTTCCATCTGGTAGGAACGTAATCTGCGCTTGTAATTTGGATAGCATATCACGTCCCAGCAATTGGACTGGACATTCAGGCATATAAAGGAATTGGTGTTTTACTACGTGGCCTCCCAATGTACAGAGTCGACTTTTAAGAACCGGTCTTTCAGCACTTCTTCCAGTTGCTCCTATCACAGTAATAGTCCTTCCAGATGGAGGAGCAACTAGATTAGTCACCACTGAATGTTCAGCACCAGTGTCGATCATGAACGCACTCCTTTTCCCCCCTATTGATACATCGACCATAGGCTCCGCTCGACCAAGGGGGATGGAGCCCGGTCGGTATCAATAGTCCTCCATGACCGTGTCAGCCAATCCTACAAAGTCCCTACCTTCTCTATCGCGAGACCTTTGCGCTGCTGGAATATACCTGTCTTCCCTAACACTTCCTCTGTTCCCATTACTCCCTCTATAACCATTACTCCCTCCGGGACCTCCTCTACCTCTCACTCTGCCTCTAAAGTTTCCGTAGCCTGCCCTGGGTTGGTCTCTCTCGTACTGCTCTCTTTGCGGACATTCGTTCCTCCAATGCCCTTCTTCCTTGCAATACGCACACTGATCCCTACTCAAAGGCTCCCTACTCCATCTATTATTGCCTCTATCTGGGCCCCGTTTATCTACGCCTGCGATCGCTACCGCTAGCATATCAGCCTTTTTACGCATCTTGCGCTCCTCCTCTTTCTTGCTTTCTGTTTCCCTATTCATATAGACCTTATTAGCTACCTCCATTAGTTGGGAGATTGACATACCTGCAAACCCTTCTAACTTTTGTAGCTTGCGCTTAATATCTCCGTAAGCTTGGCTGACAAAGGCGGAGTTAACCATTCGGGAATTGTCTGCGTCTTCCGGATTAAAGGGGGTGTACAAGCGGTACGCCTCCAATAATCGGTCATAAAAGACACTGGGCGCTTCATCGCTTTTCTGGATCACCTCAACTGTCTTCGACATGTTAATGGCTTTCTTTCCTCCGGCTTTCATGCCAGCAATTATAGCGTCTCTATAGGCTCTGAGTTGAACCATATCAGCACCATTTACGTTCCAATCGGGATCAGTGTTGGGATAATGTGTTGCGGCCCATGCTGCTGGATTAGCTTGGTTCAAAGCACGGGCTCTATCCTCTAATGCTTTAATGGCTGCTTGATTTATTCTTGTCCTTTCCTCATTGTTAAATAAAGTCATTAATAACTGCTGGCAATCAGCCCATGTCGGATTATGTGTCTGTACTATTGAGGTGAACAGATCAGTCATGGCTTGTGGTTTCTCAGTATACGAGGAATTATGGGTCTTCCAGTTTAAAAGGTCGGTAGTGGTGAAAGGGACATATACGAAGACAGGGTCAGCGTGTGCCATTTGACCTGCGGCATCGATATAAGCTGACCCGGGATTTAAGCGAAGAGGCATCTGATAGTGCTTTAATTGTTGGGCACCAGTCAACTGTCGGGTTTGGATGGGGCTACGTAGGGAAGCGTCAGTCATGGGTTCCGGTCGGGGAGATATAGGGTATGGGGATGTGGGAGGTTGGTTTTGGGAAAAGGTAGTGAATAGAACACTTCGGGCCGAGCTAGATGAAGCTTGACCGGAAGTCTGAAGTGGCGCCAAATCAGGATATTCGTTTCTAATGGGGGTGGGTTCTGGTTCCGGAAGGGGAGATTTAGTACGAGGGGGGGTGGATCCTGTACTGGAGGAGGAAGCGGAAGTGGATGAGGGTAATGAGGGAAGGGTTACAGGACTTCCTGTATTTGCGTCACTTCCTCTTACCGGAAAGTAAGGGGGCGGCAAAGGGATCTCGGACTCAGGGGGCGTGTCCAAAATGGGCCTAACACCAGCCCTAGTGGACGAACAAGTCCTAGCTACCATGAGGCGACACTGTTCCTCGTGGCATGTCCGGAGCCATTTTGGCGAGTCATTTACGGCCTGTCTCCAACAATCAATATAAGGAAACTGGCCGTAAAGTTCAGGCCTACCTGATACAGCCACGTGTAAGCGCTGTACCAGAGTTGGATCCAAACTGCCACGTGGCGGCCATGCCGCAACCAAAGTAGGCCACTCCCTAGTGCACAAAGTGACCAAACGTACAGGGGACATCTTAACCCCAAAATCACAAACTTTGAATCCCTTTTTAAAATTCTTAACCATACATCCTAAGGGATCCGGAATCGTTGACTGCGACGCACCCATATTTAACAGTGGAACGTCGTCGACAACGATTACTATACACGCGTACTATTCAACAGTCACACCCGTTTCCTCTGGCAACAGCACCACGTGGTACGGTTACCAAGTGAAACGTACACAATAACAATAAACACTCAGGGAATTCCCGTACACACACAGCTGCTACACCAGTCACTATATAATCAATATTATGCCCTTTGGCGTAACTACACAGTCACCCACGCTATAATTCTCTATATACGAATTACCCGTCTATAACACACCCCAGTAACATCGTCTTTTACAAATAGCGGTTACAGTACGGTTAGCATAGGTCAAAGCACAAGTTAAGGTCACAATACAATTATTAGTGGTTATGGTGTTAAACATGCAATGGACGACAATGATTAGTACTTATTATATAATGTCAGTAAATATACAGGGTTATGGTACCGTGCACTATAATACAGCAACACACTATTAACACTCTCGCTAGACGGCTGAGCTCGCGCTATCTAACAAGATATACACTTTACTAAAACAATCGTTAACACATTTACAATTCCTAACTAAACTATTGGCCAGTACCTTGAATGGACTACCTAAAACTATATACACCCGTTTTGGTTAGCCACACTGCCCAATCACCACATATATAGCGAGCTAGAGAACCGAATTTACACAGGCGCCTCTTAGTCGTACTATCAAAAGTCTAGTGGGTTCCAAATTTACACGCCTTCCCACTTAGCCCAGATAGGATGAGAACTAGCGAACCGAATTTACACAGGCGCCGCTTAGTCTCCTGGTCCCTCCGACCTAGCGAACGTAATATACACCCTAGAACGCTAGTCTAGACAAGACACCGGTGTCCGGCTAGGGCTATTTACACCAGGACCCCGCCTGACTAACCAAATCAAACGGTCTGACTAAAGAGCGTTCGATCGAGCGGTGCGCCTTCGCTCCTTCCCTCCGACAGAGGGGGCAGATACAGATTCAAAAACCCCTTTGGGCCTACCGCACAATCGGTATACCCCTAGCGGGTCCTGCCGTCTAAAACAGCAGTTATCTTACCTCCTCGTTCCTGAACCTGAGTTCACACTCATCGACGGGGACACCCCAGCACTTCTCACGTAGAGGCCGATGATCTCCTGGACAACAGACCAGTGGCGCCGAGACGAAGGGAGGTCCACGCAGAAGTTCAGGGGTGCAGCCGTAGAGAACGTGGGCAAAGATAGACCGTCTCACGCCTCTGCCTCTCAGCTACCGTTGAACGATGAGCTTCCCGGCCAATGCACCAAATGATACCGGAGAAACTGACGGAAGCCAAGCACAGAGAGATGGACACAGGTTTCTTCAGGAAGGAAGAGATTCTTTATTGGATCACCGATCGGGACTCAGAGGGACTAGCGTCACCAAAATACAGCAAAGTCTGAGTCCTGAATACATAGAGTACATTCCTTATATAGCACTGTAGCTCCTCCCACAATTAACTACACCCACACATACCCTTAACCTATTTAATGAATAGAGTCTAAACTCATCCATCCGGTCTAACCACGTGGCTCATCTGATACAAAGGAGAGGGACGCGTAATTCCAGTTCTTACATTCCTGCACCTGGTCAGTACAGTGATGACAGTATCTTAGCTACGTGTAATTAACTAACTGATACTACAAACACATATACATACATATGCCTTGTGGCAATCTTAGCCTGCTAAACTTGTATTTTACTGGAATTACATCACACCCCGGAACAGGGAGTAATTACATCGCTCACAGCGGTCCAGAGCCGCGCAAAGAGGGGAAGAAAAACAAACCCCACCGCCCGCCACCAAGGCCACTATGGGAACAGGGCGACAGGGCAGGAGTAGAGGGGCAAGGACTCGAAACCCCATACACACATAGAGAAATACAGCCCCAGACCAACCCATATCAGGAAAACATCAGCCCAGCCCACCCACCAATACACCGCAGTAAGAGGGGACACGGGAACCCCTAGCACAGCACTCAACGAAGATGGGCACATCACACAAACACCCAAAAACAGACAGGGGGGATTCCCCCCGCAACAGGGACACGAGCTACGACCCCAAACAGCTCACACTCCCTAACACAACTCAATATCGACACAAAAAGGTCACAACATCAGGACCGCAGCAGCTTACACCCCAAACATCAGACTTGAGTCACATAACATTATAAGACAACAACCCAAGCGAAGGCATAACCACAAGAACAAAAAGTGGACTCACCCACACCCATAGAACAACCAGATGGTTACACCCCCCCCCCCCCCCATCCATACAACAACCCAATCATCCACCCAGGTAACGGCGCTACCACAACGCCACACCCCGCAGAGTCGCACCCACACAAAAAACCCCGGTGTGGGGAGCGACTGGCACGTAGATAGTCCACTCTCCACCTCACACACGTACAAACAACCACAACGACCACATCTGACCCAACTTCAGAGAACGATCCAATCTAAAGCGTCAAACCGCACGAACATCGCCTGGCAAGAGACAAATAAGACCAAGATTTCCCCCACCTACACCCCCCCATACCCACCTCGTCTCAATCCCCCCCTAAGGTACACTGCACATACCTTCTCCGCTCCACCAACGCCACAAAACGCACGTGACCACATAGACACCGCACTGACCGGCATGCCGGCCACTCTGACCTGCCTATCGATAAACTGCAAGGGCCTGAACAACCCAGCCAAAAGGCACCAGTTCATGCGATGGGCCAATAGATCGAAAGCGGACATCCTCCTCCTCCAGGAAACACACTATACCCAAGCCAAACAGTTCCCTCTCCTAAGCCGACATTACCGAGTCAACCACTTTGCCAGCTCCCCCCAGGACAAACAGAACGGAGTAGCCATCATCATTCGGAAATCGTGCCCCCTATCCATCCACCGAACGATAGCTGACCCACATGGCTGATACCTCACGGTATCCGGCAAAATAGGCACGCAATCACATCAATCTACGCGCCGAACACCCCTTCTGGGGCATTCTGGCACACGATACAAGCACACCTAGCTCTCTTCCCCTCACACCATTCAATTCTAGGCGGGGACTTCAACGCGGCCCCATCACCAGCGGTGGACAGACACCGCACACAATCGCACCCACGAGCACGACGCCACCAACCAACGGCCAAAACGGACAAAAGTCTCGCAGCCTTCATTTCAAGAACCCACATGATCGACGCCTGGAGATCCCAACACCCCACCACCCTAGACTACACCTTCTTCTCACACCCACACCAGTCACACTCCTGCATAGATCTATTTCTGATATCCCCGACGCTGGTGCCCATGGTCAACAGCACCACTATAGGACCCATTACGTGGTCAGACCATGCGGATGTCACATTGACACTAAACCTACCAGGCACAACACGGCCCTGGACCTGGCGCTTAAACCCCAACCTACTTCACAACCCGCTAATTCGACAAAACGTGGCCCACGCTATCACCGAATATTTCACACTAAATAAGGATACGGTCACCTCCAAAGGTTCCCTATGGGCTGCCCAAAAGGCAGTATTACGGGGAGTCCTGATTAACCAAGCAACAATACACAAAAAAAAACAGACGGCCCACCTAGAACAAACACTAACGACTCTCAGGACTCTAGAGGCTAAGTGCAAACTCAATCCAACACCAGACATAAATGACCAAATTAAAAAATGCCAAACGGACATTAAAGACTACATGGCGAAGGACTCGACCAAAGCATTACTATGGACGAAACAACTCTTCTATGACAAGGCGAATAAAGCGGACACACTGCTCGCACGCAAACTCAAACAAAGAACAGAACGCAAACAGATCAACAAAATATCCACACCAGAAGGAACCATCACAGAGAACCCACTTGAGATAGCCAGCGTCTTCCAAAACTATTTCAAAGCACTGTACGATCACTCACCCGCAACCCGACAACCCGACAACCCGCAACCCGCCAAACCGCTCATAGAACATTACCTACACCAGGTCCCCCTACCCTCTCTCCCCACAGAAGCAGCACAAACACTGTCCAGACCTATCACGCCGGAAGAACTGGCAGGGACAATAAAAACATTGAAACCCAACAAAAGCCCGGGCCCGGACGGGTTCACAGGCCTTTACTATAAAAAATACGCAACCACCCTCATCCCACACCTCTGCAACCTCTACAACGCTATCATGGATGGTGAACCCCTGCCACCGGACATGCTACAGGCCAACATATGCCTCCTCCCGAAACCTAATAAAACGCTCCTAGAACCGGCACATTACCGACCGATCTCTCTCCTCAATGTGGACATCAAACTGCTCACCAAACTACTAGCAGACCGTCTCAATCCCTTTCTACCCCAACTAATCCACCCAGACCAGGTAGGCTTCATATCAACAAGACAGGCAAGCGACAACACCAGACGCACATACGACCTCATATGGACAGCCCACACAAGACGGATCCCGACACTATTCTTATCACTGGACGCCGAAAAAGCTTTTGACAGACTGCTCTGGCCCTTCCTGTTCGCAACCCTTGAAAAATTCGGATTCCCGCAAAACTTCCAGAACGCCCTACAGGTACTGTATGCCACGCCACAAGCTCACCTCTTACTCCCGCTTACCCAACCCCCCTCCTTCACGATCTACAACGGTACGCGCCAGTGCTGCCCTTTATCCCCGGTCCTCTTCGCACTCTACCTGGAACCACTCTTACAGACCCTGAGAATCAACAAATACGCGAAGAAGTATATAAAACAGCAGCATATGCAGACGACCTGCTCATCACAATCACTGAACCAGAAACCTCCCTACCACCCCTCCTACAAGCCCTGGACACGTACGCAGCCGTGTCGGGATATAAACTAAATATAGATAAAACAGAAGCCTTGCCTATACACATAGACCCCCCCACGGCAACAACCATCCAAGACAAGTACCCCCTCAAGCTAAACGCCACCCATATACACTACCTGGGAGTTACCCTACCGGCAGACCTCTCCAACAGCTACACCTTGAACTACACACCCACAATACAAAAAAATTACACACGACATATCCACCTGGCAAAACATGCCGATATCCTGGCTGGGTAGACTGGCGTCAGTTAAAATGAATGTACGCCCTAGGCTTCTATACTTGTTCCAAACCCTACCGATCCCCATCCGGAGAACCGACTTCAAACTGCTCCAAACCACAATCGATAAATTTATCTGGTCCAACCGACGCACCAGAATCAAACGGCAAACTCTATACGTCCCCAACAGAACCGGGGGACTAGGCCTACCTCACCTTACCCATTACTATGAGGCGGCCCAACTAGCACAAGGCCAAAACTGGCATGCCCCGTACGGGGTCAAAAGATGGGTAGACCTAGAACACGACATCTTCGGTAGAGACTTCCCCTCCCTCTATATCTGGCTACCAAAATCCGTGAGGCCCCCCCTACCCGGCACATCCCCAGCCATAATAAACAGCATCAACATCTGGGACAAAATCACGCAAAAAAGGGGGCTCACAACAAAACCCTCACCGCTAACTCCGATACTCCGCAACACACAATTACCACCGGGCATGACGCCCATAGACTTCGCCCGCTTCGAAGACAACGACCTCACCC
This sequence comes from Pelobates fuscus, assembly GCF_036172605.1. Lineage (NCBI taxonomy): Eukaryota > Metazoa > Chordata > Amphibia > Anura > Pelobatidae > Pelobates > Pelobates fuscus. The sequence continues at coordinate 118,260,718 of NC_086326.1, forward strand.
GCCTACATCACTTCTACAGAAACCAACAACCAATACCGTTCGCAGAACTCCCACAAATTACGCCATACCGTACCTTCGACATGTTCCGCCACGTCCAGATCAAAAGCTTCCTCGAAACACCGGCAATTCAACAAGCAGGCACCAAAGCACTCACACCCTTCGAAAAACAATGCATACAATCCCCAACTCAAAAAGGCCAAATATCTGCGCTCTACACACACATCACCCAAGGCATCAAAGATGGCGCTCTCACATACGAGTCGGCTTGGGAGAGGGATTTAGGCCCAGCAGCGGACCCCACAGACAGGGCCGAAATCTGGGAGGCCACAGCCTCCATCTCCATATGCGTCAATCACAAAGAACAGGCGTATAAGACGCTGATGAGATGGTATCTCACTCCCCTAAGGCTCAAACAGATGGGCAGGTCAGACTCGGACGCATGCTGGAAGGGCTGCGGACAAAAGGGAACATACCTCCACATGTGGTGGGACTGCACCCCCACTGCACAACTCTGGCAACAAGTAGCCTCCATGGCAACGAAGATCCTCCACACAAACATACCACTAGACTAGTGTACGTGGCTCCTATCCAAACCACTAACAAACACACCCAGGGCTCAAAACAAGTTAATAGCTAAAATCGCACTGGCCACAAGAAGAGCCATAGCTGAAAAATGGGGAAGCCCCGACACCCCATCACTCGACACGGTCCACCGTAAGATAAAAGAGACAATCAAAATAGACGAAATGTCCGCTCTGATCCATGACACGACCACACACATCCATAGAATATGGGACCCATGGGTCTATGAATTCCCACTCCCCACCTAAAACATACACGGACACACCACACAAAGAGAAGCTCTATGGGAACCCTACCATAGACCTCCAAAAGGCGCCACAAAAACACATAACCTAACCCCAACTCCCCCGACCACAACCACACAGGCACAACCCAAAGGACCCGAATGGACACAAGCCCGCCACAACACAGACAAACAACACGCATTAAACCAACGGAGACTACCCAATCCCCCCAAACCGGGACACACTATAACAATCCCAAAACAAGGGAACCCAATCAAAGGTCCACGTAGCCTTAGGACAGGCAGACCCACAAACACCACACAAGGGAACCGTGACACCACAGGACAAATGGAACCAACCCACAACCCAGGACAACACAGAACAGCCAGCACAAATATACGCACACATGGGAGACCCTAAAAGGACAGAGTCACACCAACTACGGTCCATGAACCCAGGGGTCCCACCTGACAAACTGAGCACCACACCCACCACCTAGGACACCAACACACATTAAACCCCACGCAGGCTCATACACCCCCTATTCCACATGGACACCACGACACAAACAGACCGGGAACGACACAGCACAACAACAAAAGAAAATGTATGTGATAGTGTACCCTACCCCCCACCTTCTCTATTTTTGTACCCCACCCCCACCCTTAGATAATGACTACAACTGTATTAAAATGTAAAGCTTGGTAAACTGATTTGGCAACACATGTCTGCTACGCTCCTCCCGAGCTCATCTTTATGTACCCCAATTCATACCACCTAATGTTATATTGAAAATTTAAAGCAACAATGTTGCCTTAGCAGTCTGAAAGTACCCCCACTGCATAGTCTAACTCGAACACTTACTAACCTTACTTGGATACATTGGTACTACATGTTGAAATGACGCCAATGTAATGCATAATTCTGTCATGCATAATAATTTTCTGAAACGTGCAGTCTACTCAAAACCACATATGTAAGCATTTGAATAACTCACGCACTTATTGATACTGTTGTGGCATTGTTTGATGCTTTGTTATTTCTTGCACACACAAAATAAAGAATTTATTAAAAAAAAAAGTGCAGATCATCTTGTACCTTCATGAAGTTTCGGCTCATGTTTGGGGGATTGGAGCACTACACTCTGGGGATTGCTATAATCACTATACTCCCCAGGGTATAATCACTAAGCTCTGCTAAGAGCTTGTTCGTGTTCCTGCTCTCTGGAATTCGGAGAGGTCCACCTACTGGAAGCTGGACCCTGGTCTTGGGTCCAGAGTGGGTGGAGACGGCGAGACCCCAACCAAGCTGCGGCGGTTCGTGGGGTCTGCAGTGGTTATGGTGTCAGGCAGAGTGCTTGGAGTCCTCGAAAGCACTAGGAGCATCCGTCAGCGGAAGTTACCCGGTTGGGGTGCCAGCGGTTCCGTTACACCATTGTTCATTTATTTCCTGTCATATAATCAATTAATGTAATTATATCTTTCCAATAAGTATATATTGTTTGGCAGTACCACCATATGTGTAAAAAGGTGCCCTTATCAATGGATGTATTTGGACATATAAGTAAAAGTGTTTGGAGTAGAGAAATTGAGTAGAAATATATTTATTTATTTATTTATTATTGCCATTTATATAGCGCCAACAGATTCCGTAGCGCTTTACAATATTATGAGAGGGGGATTTAACTATAAATAGGACAATTACAAATAAACTTACAGGAACAATAGGTTGAAGAGGACCCTGCTCAAACGAGCTTACATTCTATAGGAGGTGGGGTGTAAAACACATTAGGACAGGAATTTACAATCAAATAAGGTGGGCTGCCCTTTAGGAGAGGGCAAGAGACAGGTATGTGAGGTAAGGGTTAGTCTTGGAGGCCATAAGCTTTCCTAAAGAGATGGGTTTTAAGGCACTTCTTAAAAGATGCAAGACTAGGGGAGAGTCTGATGGCGGTAGGCAGGCTATTCCATAGGAAGGGAGCCGCCCGTGAGAAGTCCTGCAAGCGTGAGTTGGCCGTACGAGTGCGGACAACGGACAGGAGGTGGTCACGGGCAGAACGGAGAGACCGAGAAGGGACATACCTATGGATCTGTGAGGAGATATAAGAGGGGCTAGAGTTGTTCAGTGCTTTATAGGTGTGAGTTAGTACCTTGAATTGACTCCTATAGCATACAGGAAGCCAATGTAAGGACTGGCAGAGGGGTGAGGTGTGAGAGAAACGACTAGAGAGGAAAATCAATCTAGCAGCAGCATTCATTACGGACTGTAAGGGTGCAGTACGGCTATTGGGAAGACCAATCAGGAGAGGGTTACAATAATCCATGCTGGAAATTACTAGAGCATGGACAAGCTCCTTGGTAGTATCTGGTGCAAGAAAGGGGCGGATGCGGGCTATGTTTTTAAGATGGAATCTACAGGATTTGGCAACATGCTGGATGTGAGGCTCAAAGGTGAGACCAGAGTCAAGTATGACGCCAAGACAGCGCGCTTGCAAGGATGGACTGATGTTGGTACCACAAACTTGAAGGGAGAGCGAAAGAGGAGGATCAGTATTAGGAGGAGGAAAGACAAGGAGCTCAGTTTTTGAGAGATTGAGTTTCAGAAAGCGGGAGGACATCCAGTCAGAGATGGAAGAAAGGCAAGCAGTGACACGTTGCAGGACGGCAGGGGAGAGGTCCGGGGAGGAGAGATATAGCTGGGTGTCATCAGCGTACAGGTGGTAGTGAAATCCAAAAGAGGTAATAAGTTTGCCAAGAGAGGCAGTATAAAGAGAAAATAGAAGGGGACCAAGGACGGAGCCTTGGGGAACTCCAACTGAGACAGGGCAAGGGGAGGAGGTATCATTAGAAAAGGAGACACTGAATGAGCATTGGGAGAGATAAGAGGAAAACCATGAGAGGACAGAGTCACAGAGACCAAGCGATTGAAGAGTTTGAAGAAGGAGAGCATGATCAACGGTGTCAAAGGCCGCTGAGAGGTCAAGAAGAATTAGTATGGAGTAGTGGCCTTTGGATTTAGCTGCGATTAGGTCGTTAGTAACTTTGATAAGGGCAGTCTCTGTTGAGTGGAGAGGGCGGAAGCCAGATTGAAGGGGGTCAAGGAGAGAGTTGAAATTGAGGAAATGAGACACACGGGTAAAGACAAGTCTTTCCAGAAGCTTTGAGGAAAAAGGGAGCAAGGATATGGGACGGTAGTTAGAGGGGGTGGATGGGTCGAGGGATGTTTTTTTTAGTATAGGTACTACAGTGGCATGTTTAAGGTCAGCAGGGACGATGCCAGAGGAGATAGAATAGTTCTGGTTAGCAAAGAAGTTTAACTAAGTCCCAGAAATTAGTTGAATAGACAGAGTGTTAGAGTGGTATTCCTTGGGCTGGTCTGATCTAATGATGCTTTGATGATCTCCTGAAACCCCAATTTCTTTAAAGAATTGCTTATCTTGAATTTCTTTACGTCACCAATTTAAAGTGACCAATGGGAATAGGTGGGTGTACCTTCTTCTAATGATAGTCCTATAGACATTCATCAGTAGATTGCGTTGTTGCATCACAATACATTTTCATTACATATTCCAACTACCACTTTATCTAAAGGGTTAATTTAATTTCATGATGCAAATTATGTCAAAAATGTCTTATCTTTATGGGCAATCCATCATTAATGAATGTCATAATTCAAGGGAATAGTGGTCCTTTTTGGTAGACCACCAGTCTCCTTTTTGTGCCATAAAGTTTATTTTTAAAGCATCTTGACTTTGTCAAGAAGTCCCATTGAATTTGAAATGTAAAATAAATTACTGGTAGGGAGTATCTCTTCTTGACTCTAATCGGTCTGGTTTTCTCACACTGTCTTATTGTATGAGCTAAGTATATCTGTACTATTATATGTGACAACGCATAATATATACATGTCTTTTGCACACATTCAGCTAATATCAGTTTTAATAATAATGAAATGTATTCATTAGGTTCTCTCTACGAATGTATTAAAATTATTATTGCAGCTACTATTTGTATATAATTAAACATAATTCTATGGTTAGTATATATAGATATGTATCTCTTGGCTGGGCTCTCAACCCCCCTTGTTCCAAATACTTTGGTTTCCAACACTTAGTTCTAAGTGTCAGATATGCCTTATCTATAATCACTGTTTGCATTAGCCACATTCCAATCAGTTTGGTCATGCAGTGAATGGAGTAAGAAAAAAAAGAAATATGTCTGTGCATCTTTTACCTTCTGTTACAAGATGGAGTCACATACTTTACAGTATACATTTTTAATTTTAATCCACAATATCTCGGACAGTATGCATTCGTTTGTGCCCATTTGGCACTTTACATTACTTCACCGATTTCCACTTGCTGGGTAATTTGTTTACATTCATTCTTTTGTAATTTCTGCACATTGGCGGTACATTTACTGTTTCTAATTCGGATTTGTGTGTTTCAATATTCGCCCCATGGTCTTCTGTAGTGATGTTGCAAACACAAAATTTTCGGTTCGCGAACGGCGAACACGAGCTTCCGCAAATGCGAACCGCCATAGACTTCAATGGGCAGGCGAATTTTAAAACACACAGGGACTCTTTCTGCCCACAATAGTGATGGAAAAGTTGTTTCAAGGGGACTAACACCTGGACTGTGACATGCCGGAGGGGGATCCATGGCAAAACTCCCATGGAAAATTACACAGTTGATGGTTTTAATCCATAAAGGGCATTAATCACCTAACATTCCTAAATCACAATGGATATTGATTGACACCTGACATATGACATATTGACACCTTGACATATGGATTGACACCTGTCCTCAGAGACCCTGATACACATTGACACAGAGCAGAGGGGGGGGGGGGCTACTGTATGATCAGGTAGTGTAAGACTATTCTTATCAGTTTAATCCCTGTTACGAGTAGAGGACTATTTCCTTGTTTTGCCAAACCCCTTCAAAGATGGTAAAAGCGGTATGAGTGGAAGAAACAAGGAAATGTGGTCAGGTGGTGGTGCCAGCCCTCAGTGCAAATATATAAAAATAAATAAAATAAATAAAATGATCAATATTAACTCCCCACCCCCTTTTTCTAAAGGCAGTGAATCATGGGGCTTCTGGGGGCGTCCGTAGCATGCCGCATCATAAGGGGCAGGCTGGGGTCATCCAATCACAGCTTTCCCCATTAGCAATTTTATCCCAAGCGTGTTCCCCATTTCTCTGATTAGTGTGGATCTGCCTCCCTCTCTTCACTTGTGTTTTAGTGAGTGTGGCGAAACCAACCTCGCCACTGGGCCCTGGAGAAGCCTGTTTGCTAGCCTCCTACCTGCTGACTATGGCCCCTGGGTTATTTGGGGCATATTGTATTTAATTGTGCGACTGCTGGCCCTTTAAGCACAGGGAATGGTATTTTATTGTACTGCTGCTGGCCCTTTAAGAACTGTCTGGGGACATATTGAGACTTTGGGTAACAATACCCTTTAAGACTATGGCCCCTGAAAATGTATTAACTTTTATTGGTGTGTATGGCCCTTTAAGAACCGTCTGGGGACATCTTGTAACTTTGGTGAACAATGCCCCTTTAAGACTATGTCCCCAGACCTTTAAAATGACTTGTTCCTGGCTCTCCCCTTCTTGGTTCAGTAAATAGGGCTTACTGAACCAAGTACCACACAGGCGGGCCACCCAGAAGCTAAAGTGTGCAGGCAATTTACCTCCCAGGCTGTGAGGTTACTGCAGGTTAATTGCCGAGCGCTGGGTGGCCGCCATTCAGCAGCCGAACACGTGGCGGCGGCCATTTTGGTCATTCGAATGCGGTCAGCGGTGTATGCTAAAGATTCTGTGGAACTAAAATCGGCTACACATTCTGCCGAACACCGCTGACCCTTACCTTCTCCCATACGGAACTTGCAGCTCCAGAGACTAAGTCCCGTTCGAAATGGGACTTAGTCGTTTTTTCGCATGAAATTGACCGACCGCACAGCCCAAATCTATGGAACTGTTTTGGGCAGGAAATTGTGCTTGCGGTCGGTCATAAAGGACTTCCAGCTAACTTTTGATCCACTGGAGGGATTTGGCTGATTTTTGGAAGGGTTTATGTTTGATGTATGCTGAGTCTGAATATTGAAATTGGATGTATGGTTTTAAAGTTACAGTGTGTGTGTAAAAACTGTATCTTTATTGTATGTAATAATTGGTTTAACTGTTTATCTGAGGGGAGGGAATGTGTGGGCTGAACCATGTATGTGATTGGTTATTTTATGCCTCCTCCTGGGTGTGGCCTGTATGTGGATTAGTGTAATAAAAGCCAGGCTGGATGAGCCAGTCCAGAGTTCCTGTTTTACCCTCAAAGTGATGTGTCGTCTCATTATTGGGGGAAGGATTTATTGTATGCTGTTCCAGTTGACTGCTAGGAGTACAAGCCTATTCGTATGGTTCCTATTCAATGGTCTACAGCATTCATACGCTTGGGAGAATTTAAAAGGTTTCTCGGATTCGGTGATTGTGGTGTCTGCCAGAGTGCTTGGAGTCCTCAGGAAGCACTAGGAGCATCCATTAACGGAGGTACCAAGTCGGGGTGCCAGGTGATCCGTTACAGTGAGAGAGGGAGAGAGATCTGTGGTTTAGCTAGAGAGATTTAGGTATTTATAGGTAGGGATTTGTAAAATCTTGAGACCCAAAGGCTCTTTTCAGAGTCATTAACCCCTGTCTTGCCATTGATCACTATAATCACTGGCTCTTGCACAGCAGCACGTTTCTGCTGTTTGTGCCTTGTTTTTTTTTTTTGTTAGGGGTTCATTTTTTGTGATCTTTTTTCTTTTTTGAGACCCAAAAGCTCTTTTCAGAACGATTAACCCCTGTCCTGCCAGTGATCACTACACAGATCACAGGCTCTTGCACAGCAGCACTTATTTTGTCTATGTCAGACTTTGACCCTGATTTTGACCCTGCCAGGTGCTCAGATACATCATCACTAGATACAGTGTCTACTGCTAGTGATGTATCTGGTGATGTTGTATCTGTGCCTGCTCAGCCCTCCATCCGCTCCTACTGGAGCAGTAGCCCCATCTGCTCTAACCCCATTTACTCCCAACAGGGCCGCCACCATAAATTTTAGGGCCCCTAACTCAGCTCAGGGTCTGGGCCCCCTGGGGCCTGCCTCCAAATACCACCCACTGGGTCCACACACAGACACAAACGCACACACTGATACAAAAGGACACAGAAACATACTAACAGACACACATACTGAAACAGACATACACGCATACAGGCATACATACTGACACACACATACTGAGACATACACACAGGCATACATAGTGACAGACAGGGGTGGACTGAGAACCCTCAGGGCCCCCGGGCAAAATAAATCTCAAGGGCCCCCTTACAGGCCCCACCCATACTCCGCAGCAAGCGCCACCCATCTCCCTCCTCCATGCACCACCTCCAGCCACACCCTACACAATCTTTTGACACAAGGAACAAAAGTGCAATAATTCCTTCGAGGCCCCAGTAGAGACTGCAATTGAGGGCTAATGGGCCATGGAGGGGGGTCTTTCTAGCAGAGGCTATCTCAGTGTCCTTTAGAGAGTGTGTTAGAAAGAATCCCCTCCAGGCCCTATTAGAGACTACAATGGAGTTTCATAGGCTTGGAAGTGGGTCTTTCTAACAGAGGCCATCTCAGTGTCCCTGCTGGAAACAGTCGCCTCCAGGCCCCAGTAGAGAATACAATTGAGGGCTAATGGGCCATGAAGGGGGAGAACATTCTAGCAGAGGCTATCTCAGTGTCCTTTAGAGAGTGGGTTAGAAAGAATTTCCTCCAGGTCCCATTAGAGACTACAATGGAGTCTAATGGGGCCTGGAGGGGGGTCTCTCCAACACTCTGGTTCCTATTCACAATATAGCAACACAACATAGCTCGCTGATACCTAGGCCAAGTTGGCTCCTCTTACCTTAATTACTGTTGCTGGGTGGCAGTCTGTGGGCTTGCTGGAAGGCTGTGGGCTTACTGGCTGCGGCTGGCAGGCTGTGGGCTTGCTGGCAGGCTGTGGGCTTGCTGGCTACTGCTGGCAGGCTGTGGGCTTGCTGGCTACTGCCGGCAGGCTGTGGGCTTGCTGGCTGCGGCTGGCAGGCTGTGGGCTTGCTGGCTACAGCTGGCAGGCTGTGGGCTTGCTGGCCTGCGGCTGGCAGGCTGTTGGCTTGCTGGCTGTGGCTTCCTGGCTGGCAGGCTGTGGCTTGCTGGCTGCGGTTGGCAGGCTGTGGGCTTGCTGGCTGTAAGCCTAACTGGCCAGCCTGTGGGCTGGCTGGCCGGCCTGTGGGCTGGCTGGCCGGCCTGTGGGCTGGCTGGCTGGCTGGCCGGCCTGTGGGCTGGCTTGCTGGCTACTGGGTCACTTGTAGATTATTTCAAGAAATAATCCATGCACAATAACCACTACTGCTCTGTGTAGTCGTTATGGTTCCAGGAGGGCCGGGCCCCCCTTTCAGAGTAAGTAGTCAAACCGTTTAAGAACAGTTTGACAACTTACCTGGGGTCTGCTGGGATATGAGGCTGTAGTAGGGTATAGGAGCAGTGGTGCAATGTGTAAGGGGTGCAGTGTGTGTGAAAGGTTCAGTGTGTGTGACGGGGTGTAGTATGTGAATGTGTAGGGTGTGTGGGGCAATGTGTGTATGAGGGGGCTGTGTATGTGTGTGGCAATGTTAGTATGGGGGGCTGTGTGTGTATGGGTCGGCAGTGTATGTGTGTGAGGCAATGTGTGTAAATGTGTATGGTGTGTGTGGGAGTATGGGGGGCAGTGTGTGAATGTGTATGGTGTGTGGGGGCAGTGTTTTTATGGGGCTAGACGCTTGCAGACAACTAACTACTATTCAATCTATAACAGTGAAAAAGGTTTTTTGGTTTTTAAATGCACGCTATTGTGACACCAGATATGAGTTGCACTTTGAACTGGCAAAGATTGGCAGAGTACACACTGTAGGCCTGACACACAGACGCTTGCAGAAAACTAACTGCTATTCAATCTATTACAGTGAAAAAAAAAATATTTTTTTAAATGCAAGCTATTGTGACACCAGATATGAGTGGCAATGTGCACTGGCAGAGGTTGGCAGAGTACATGCTGGAGGCCTGACACACCCGCTTGGAGACAACTGTAACGGATCACCTGGCACCCCGACTGGGTACCTCCGTTAATGGATGCTCCTAGCGCTCCTGAGGACTTCAAGCACTGCAGCAGACACCACAACCACCGAATCTGAGAAGCATAGGAATCCTCTCTAGCATATGAATGCTGTATACAGCCGAATAGGAAAAACCATGCGAATAGGTTTACACTCCTAGCAGTCAAACTGGAACAGCATACAATAAATCCTCCCCCAATAATGAGACGACACTTCACTTTGAGGGTTAAACAGGAACTGAGGCTGGCACTCCCAGCCTGGTTTTTATTACAGTTGTTGAGAATACAGGACCGCCCACAGGGAGGGACAAAACAACCAATCAATCTGTACAATACACACAGACACTCCCACACAAAATCCTTCCCTCTGCCTGTAATAGGATTACTGAACACAATGGGTAATCTCATTATCACAGGCAGAAGAATACAGTTTTATGAAACATATCACAGGGACCCCAAAACATGCAATAACCCCATATAAAGTAGATCCTCAGAACCAGGGGATCTGGGTGAACCACATATCCAAAATTCACCCAGATCCATTCAGTAGTTTGGAAGATACAGTTTAATGCAGATTCCACAGAACATATACAGATTATATAAAAAAATAATTACTGTATAATGTGTCCCCTGTTGTATAGTTTAAAACTACTGCACGATGTCGTTGTGTACCAAATACTGGCGAGATGGCACCGTGTAGAAAAGTCACAACAATGTCTGTGAGTTAAAATGGCCGCCATCCATTGTTCTCACCATGTGCTTCATCCTATGTTCTGGTAAAAGGAGGAAAAAGGCTGCGCCAAAAATGACCTAAAAATACAGTGAAATAAGTCCCATAAAAAGTGAAAAAATAATAAAATAAAAAGTAAAAAGTGCTTTTTTTAAAACAAATTGTCAATGTTTGTTGCACTGGTTGTACTGGTAGAGTGTTCTACTGGTAGAGTGTTCTCTCTTCTTATGATGCTTTGGATCCTCCCGTGATATGTAAAATATAAAAGGGAAAAGGACCAATTGTGCAGGTTGTGGGGTACGTAGTAGATAAAAAATAAAATGTAAAGAACTCACATTTGCATGAGCTATAACCAGCTCAAGGGGAATAGACGTTCTGCAGTATAATCCCAGCTAGTAGGATATCACGGAATTCTGGTCCACTTTGGGTCTGGTGCTGTCCAATTCTCAGGAGAAGGGAGAGAAATATATAGACAAACGATAGTGCTCTCCGAAGATAAAATGTGGTATAGATGCAAAACAAAGTAAATATACTCACAGTATAAAGTGCAGATGACACTGCACTTGAGATATTGCGTGGGTGGTATAATCCCCACCTTAGGATATATAAAATAGCCAGGAAAGGAAAAAATATAAAATAGAAGTGATAAAAATATATAATAAAAAATATGAATGGCACAAATATAAAGCCAAACGTAATTTATTATTAAAAGTATATAATAAAATCCATTAACGCGTTTCACCACTTGGGTTTTATCAAAATGGAATAACTTTAAAACCTGGCAAGAATAAAATATATATAGGTGCACTGTTACTTTAAAAACGGCGCCAAAGGGGGGCGGGGCTAAGCCAGCGAGCCAAACAGTCGCATGTAAGCTGGGCTCCCGTCTAACGGGCCCTAATATTGCTGATTATTGCCAAACCCGAGCCGAAAACCAAACCGGGAAACGCTGACCGTAATAAGCGAGACCTGGTGACAAGCTTGATACCCGTCCTAAGAACCTCGGAGACCGGGAGGCTATGCTGGCCAGACGCGGCCTAGAGGTGAGGGGACTGGGGGGAGGCGGCCGCTCTCCCCGACCCTGCATCGGAAGGGCAGTTGACAAAACACCCTGTTCCCCCCCCCGGACCGGTGGGGGTTATCCCGGTCAAAGCGTGACAGACCAACTACCTGCTAAAACTCCACACAGGGAGCTCCATCGACGGCGGGAAGAGGCGAACTCCGGCAAAATGGCCGCCTTCGCACATGCCCGACCTATGGAGGGGACTGACTTCCTTGCCAAACTTGATGCGCTATTTGCCAAATTCTGGGAGAAGCTGGCACTCAGAGAGCAGCAAGCCCAGGCACACAACTCTCATACTTGCACTCTCACAGCGGAGCAAGCAGGCATCCAACAAGAACGCAAACCCCCCCTGGCAACCAAGGCCCTGAAATGCCGCAGAAGGCGACAGCCTGCCAGAGGAAAACACATACGCACTAAGAAGCGACCCGGGCAGCCTCCTAAAAGCCGACACTCACCCCGAGACAACACGACAATCTTTAAGCGACGAAAGCCGCGGAGACTACCTCACCAGCTGAATAAGCGTGCAGCAGACAGTCACCTCGCCCAAAAGAACTCCCAAAAGCATACCTACCTAAAGCATCTCGTCCAGCTGCAACCCGCTACACGAATCCCCGCATCAGCGCTGACAACGAAGAGTCCTGCTGAATACTGCCAGCTCAGCCACGCCGGGCAACACAGAGCACGAGCACTGAGAAGACCCAGAGACCACGGTCCGGTAACTGGACTATGCCGATATGCAGCCAGAGCAGGGCGGGAGCACAAAGGCACTAGGGACTGGTGGCTCCCTTCCCTACAAAGAGGTGAACTTGTGGGTTCTAGCCTTAGCAGCGTGCCATTAACGGGCATAGGGTGATCAGCCCCATACAGATCCATCAACATACAGCTTGTTTTCACTGATCACCTTGCCTTATACCTGATCCAAGCCTTGATAAGACAGTGCAGTGATATAACACTGACCCCTCTTGTTTCTTTGTTTTATATTACTTCTCGTTTGTATGCCAGTTAAATTAATGCTATCTTTCTCAGGCACATAGTCATCTCATGGCAAGCATAACATTTTACCAGTATGAGCCTGATCAGTTAGCAATTTGGTGTTCAGTCGTTCACTCTGACAATGTTAATGTCTGCCTACCTAATATGCCTTGATAACACTGTCTCAGATGCCCATAGCAATCTGTAATATGCCCCCTGTACCTAACAGCAGAGTCTAAGCTAACGTATTAGTCTTATCATTTAAAGGAGATCTACGCTAACATTTCGTGTTACTCATCATTACTTTGTACCTAACGGGACTTTTCGCAACTAAATGGTTAAAGCTTGTTTAAACATTATTATAAAAATGTGCATGTTCCTCAAATGTCATTCCCAGTTCTAAAAGTATAGTACTGCAACTTGTTTACAATGCTGTGACATACTGAACGCTTATGTGATTTTCATAAATGCACAACCAAAATAAAGAATTAAAAAAAAAAAACGGCGCCAAACATAACATCAATTAACATAAGCCAATCACAGTTAGGCATAAGACATATGAAAGATAAAACTTAAAATACTGTTAAGAATAGGTATATTTTTAAGTGGAGTGAGGTCTAGCATGTGCCAGACATAATAGGTGAAAGGAAAATTAAAAACGAAGCTATATAGCTTGAGGAATCTTATGTTGTTTATATATATTGGCGTGTCACGTGACCCGCATGGGATTATGGGGAATGTAGTGCGCGGGCCACGTGATCGCACTCATCCCCATCCAATGAGCGTCCTGGGAGGGCGGTGCTCGTGCGCGTCACATGGTCCGCGTCACACAGGAGCAGTGTGACAACGGACTCCTGTGATCGGCGCTCAGGAGTTTGGGAAATGTAGTTTAAAGACCCGAAATGGGTTTTAAATAGAAATAGATCGCACCAACATATAAAATATCAGGGAAAGAATTAGTGTGCATATTAGAAATGCTTAATAGCAATAGGTAGCCATATATATAGTAAAATAACATATAAAAAAAATAACATATAAAACTTAGCTTGTTATTAGCAGGCACAAGCATTATATATAGTGGTAGTCATATTTATGTGGAATGTGTACCAACATGGATAATATTCATCACATTTAGTGCAGGATAAATTAGCAGCATGATGTTTTTTAAAATTATAAGAAATAAAATAAATATGAAATATCTTAAAGGGCAACACTTGCTCTATAAAACCATATGTGAAAACATATATATATACAGACACATATAAGAATATCAAGATAAAAGAATATCAAGATAAAAAATATATAAGGATAAGAATATCTGACTGGTAAGTGGTCATATTGGGGGTATCCTAGGACATAATGCCGTAGGTGACAACTATGGATAGGATAACTCCCAAATGACCACAGTAGGAAAATAAAACCACATATTAATAAAAAGTTATAAAAAATTAAATAAATCAAAGTCTGCATTTAAACCTTTGGGGGCTAGGGTCTGTAGATTGAATACCCATTCCATCTCGTTTCTGCCTAAGATATTTTTAAGATTTCCCCCTCTCCAGGGAACTTTGCATTTTTTTATACCTATGCAATTAAGAAATTTAGGGTCCCGATTATGTTTTTCAAAATGTTTTGATACGGAATGGTTAGCATATCCATTTTTTATATTGCGACAGTGTTCTGCTAATCTTGTCTTCAGGCATCTAGTTGTCATACCAACGTATTGGAGGCCACATGGGTCTTCATAGACATGGAATAAACATTAAAGAAATATAGTGCAGATGGAATGTTATTTATTATTATTAAAAGTGCACTTGCAGGGTAGATTCTTCATCTCCAGGCTTCTCTGCCTGCTGCCTGATGACAGCACCTCTAATCCTCGATCCCCCTGGCCAGATCTGACCTATACATATGGAATAGTTTCCTCCTCAATGGATCTCCATTTTCATTCCCTCATTGTAGCAAATCACTGGTGTCATGTTCAGTGCTGGAACTCAGGTGCAGTAACAGCTCTCCTTTACAAGAACGATCTACAGAGATCCTGAGGTTGAGAGCAGGATTCCGGAAATCCGGAAAAAAAATCCGGAAAAAAAATTCCGGAAAAAAAATTCCGGAAAAAAAAATCCGGAAAAAAAATCCGGAAAAAAAAATTCCGGAAAAAAAAATCCGGAAAAAAAATCCGGAAAAAAAACATCTGGAAAAAAAATCCGGAAAAAAAATCCGGAAAAAAAAAAATCCGGAAAAATCCGGAAATAAAAATCCGGAAAAAAAAATCAGAAAAATCCGGAAAAGAAAAATCCAGAAAAAAAATCCGGAAAAAAATCCGGAAAAAAAATCCGGAAAAAAAAATCCGGGAAAAAAAATCCGGAAAAAAAAATCCAGAAAAAAAATCCGGAAAAAAAAATCCGAAAAAATCCGAAAAAAAAAAATCCGGAAAAATCCGGAAAAAAAAATCCGGAAAAAAAATCCGGAAAAAAATCCGGAAAAATCCGGAAATAAAAATCCGGAAAAAAAATCTGGAAAAATCCAGGAAAAAAAAATCCAGAAAAAAAATCCGGAAAAATCCGGAAAAAAAATCCGGAAAAAACATCCTGAAAAAAAATC